>NC_081415.1:132852159-133206659 GCF_030272615.1 Cryptomeria japonica | reverse complement strand
ACACGAGACTCACAATGTCCTCATATCCTTGGACAAGTCATAGCATTACTAAGAGACAATCCACAGACAGAAAATACAAATAGGTGACGATACCCCATCCTTGCCTTTCTAGTCAAAGACATCCTGGAGATAGAATCTCTAGTCAAAGACATCCTGGAGATAGAATCTCTAGTCAAAGACATCCTGGAAAAGCTAAAAGACATGTCACCATGAAAGATAAAATCAAAAGAAAACCAAGACTCGACACCAACATCCACTGTAGTCCTCAAGTTTAGTGTCTCTTGTCACTTGTATAAGTCTTATTTGATTGTGGTCACAATGTTTACTTTCACAAAAAGGATAGATAGCATTGAACCATATGTTGTCTGAGTCTGTTGAAAGATTTGATTTTGTTGAAGCCCATTGTTGCTGTTGTGTCTCATCTGAAACTGACTGAATCCATGAAACTGATACTTTATTGCGGAGAAGATGAAACTTTATTGCGGATCTGTGATGCAAATGTTGCTTTATTGCGGATTGTGCACGAATAGACTAAAGAAAGCTGGAAGAAACTGTACTCCTCAAAACATGTGATGTTCTTAGTTCCACACCCATCACTAGACGTAGGATTTGCCTTAGCCACAGATAGGATCTGATTTATTATGGATGGAAAGGGAGTGAAAAGGGGGGTTTATTATGAATGGCTAACCAATCTTGGGTAGATCAATAACAAGCCATGATGGGAATGGGTAAGTTTATAGTGAGTGAATAGGTTGTGAGTGTGTGCAATGTGAAGTGATGAAAGTGAATCCTGGAGGAGGGAGGAGCAATGTCTCTACGCATGGCGCTGGTGACCCAGTTTTCACCATGGTACTTTCTCAGGGCACCACCGAAGTGGTTTTCACTGTTGGACGAAATTATTTCTCTTTACTTTTTTGATTTTTCAATTTTTTTTGTTGTCACAAGGTGCCTGTTTGCCAGGTTTTCACCAAGTAACGTTTTTTTTGTTTTTATAATTTTTTTGTATTTTTGAATTAGAATATTTCGAAGAGCTATGTGTAGAACCTGCGAAGGTGCATGTTGTTGATAGGATCCTCCAAAGGTTCACCTTCTGTAGTTGAGAGCTGATATGCCCCAGATCCATATACTGCTGTAATGATGTAAGGACCAAGACAATTTGGTTCGAACTTGCCCTTCTTCTCTCTGTCTTGCTGATTCTTGGGGTTTTCTCTGAGAACCAAGTCACCTACCTCAAATGTGCGAGGCTTGAATTTGTGATTGTAACTGCATTGTTCCTTGAGCAAATGATGTGTAGCTCAAGTGACTGTCTTCCTTGATGAAGGAACTGAGATAGAATTACTAATGTGTGGACTATGTAGGCCCATATGCGTGTCACCTGAAGAAGTTTGGGCATCCCTGATAACAAAGTCCTTCAAGGAATCTCCATTAAAGGTCCATGATGTATCACCAGAAGGGAAAGGATGTGCGGAACAAGTGGATGAGTGATGAAGGCTTATGATTGTGAAAAGAAGTGAAAGTAGGATAGCATGATGGAGACTTAGGATCAACAAGTGTGCTTTTTGACTTGAAATTGTAGAACTTTTGCCCCCAGTTATTTTGATTTTAGGGGAGATCAACTCTTGTTCTTTTTCTTTCATAGGAGTTTTATCCTTGACTTTGATTTTTTTAGAGTCCCATAGCTTTTTATTTTGATTTGGACTGAAGGATTTTTCTTTATTATTGACTTTTAGATTTTTCTTTTCAAAGCTTGATTTGTGATCTCCAATGAGTAAGAGCTTTTGTGATTCTTGTTGATCCAAGTCTGGAAGTGGAGTGGAAATGGAATGAGTGGATGAAATGGTAAGGCTATGTGAGTTATCAAGAGGGCTAGCGATATGCTCAATAGATTCTTTGTTGGAACCACTCTTAGGACTATTGATATCAAGAGTTGCTTGCACCACTAGAGGAGATTTGCATTCAGACTTAGTAGCCACAACACTAGGTGGCTCACACCCAATTCCTTGGTCTTGCATATTGCTTGTAGGTTGTTCCTGTTGATAGAATACCTTAGGAGATAGTGGGAGTTGGTCAACATGAAATATATACTCACCACATCCTAGGTCTTTAATCTTGAACTTTTCTTTTAGCTTTTCTTGTTTGGATGTAGAAGCTTTTAAGGATTTAGGATCCACATATGCTGATGATGGAACAACTTCTCGATTAGCTGGAATTGTTATTTCTGATCTAGGTCACAGATTGTTGCAATATATGAATGGATTAGGATCACCGTTAACTGTTACCTCCACTTTATTGTGAGGGAACTTGATACATCGATGATATGTAGATGGGACTACACTCATTTCATGAATCCATGGACGTCCTAGCAATATATTGTATGTGAGATCTAGATCTAGGACTTGACAAACCACATCCTTTGTAACTGGCCCAACTCTGAGAGGTAAGGTGACTGTGCCCTTGGATGAACGCTCTTCATCATCATATGCTTTGATAGTAATTTTGTTTGTAGAATTCACAGCTTTGTCGGAATATCCCAATTGTTTAATAGTGCTCAATGTACAAATATTTAGACCTACTCCTCCATCTATCAGGACTCATTTTATTCGATGTTTGTGTATGAAGGCTTCAACATGTAATGGTGCATTATGTGGCTGACTTACGGAGGCGTCATCGGCTTCTGTGAAAGTAAGGTAGTGTGGAATGGAAAGGTATCCCACCATGGCTTGAAACTAGTCCACGTTCAGATTAGTAGGAACGGCGGTGTCTCTCAAGATTTTGTCAAGCATAGCTTTATGTGCGGGGGATATGCGTAATAGCTCAAGGATGGAGATGAGCGCAGGTGTCTTCCCTAACTGTTCTACAAGGTCATACTCAGGATTGGTTGATGAAGAAGCAGTATTTTTAGTAGAGGCACCTGGCAAAGTGATTTTACCTCGACGAGTTGTAACATGACATTCAGAGGTAAGTTCGGAAGAAGATCCAACACCTCTTAGGACAATCTTGGGTCGCTGAGGAGGATTCTTAGGGTTTTTGTTCTTGATGGTAATAGTAGAGATATGATTGTCCATCGAGATATGATTAATAGTTGAATCATAGTTGTAAGGTGCTCTAGTATAGTTGGCTTGATCATCTGTGACTTTAGCTTTTCCCTTGTCGTGCTTTGGGAATGGTTCCTTAAACATCTCATGTTCTTGATTGGATGAGTGTCCCTCAATCTCAATGTCACCTCTATCAATGAGATCTTGCACAATGTTCTTCAGTCGATGGCAATTTCCTGTCTTATGACCCTTGCTTTTATGAAATTCACAATACTCATCATCATTCCACCAATTTGGTTTGACCTTTGGTTCATATGGAGGAAAATCTAGAACTGTGATCACTTTGTTTGCCACAAGCTTTTTGAAGACTGATTCAAGTGGTTCTCCCAATGGGGTATACTTGCTTCGTGGTCTAGAAGTTGTTTGAGTATTCACTTGATTGTTTGTAGAACTTGATCCCGAAAAGATGAATTTGGGTCGCACTGTGTTGGCATCAACAACACCATCATTGACCGTGTTTTTGTTTTTATTCCAAAATCTTGGCTTGTCTTTTCCTTTAAAGTCATCTTTGTTTTCCTTGAATATCTTAATGACTCCTTGTTCAATTAAGACCTTTTTTGTTGCTAAGCCCTTTTCAATAACATCCTTGAAGGTGGACAAACAAGCTTTCCTTAAATCATAGCCAATGTCCTTGTTAACATTTTGTGTGAACATTTCTACCATTTGTTTTTGTGGAATTTCACAAGAGCATCTGCTGGCTAGATTTCTCCATCTTTGTAAAAATGATGCAAAAGATTCTCCCTCTTTTTGCTTGGTGTTGCACAAAGTAGTGATTGATATGTCTGTCTCTATATTGTAGGAGAAATGTTGGATAAATGTCTTTGCTAAGTCACCCCATGATTTAATACTAGGTGGGAGTTGGGAGAACCATTCCATAGCTTGATCGCCTAAGCTTTGTGGGAACAATCTCATCAAATATGTTTCTTCTGCCGCTACCTCAATTTAAGCTGTGAAAAATTGTCTTATGTGTGCCTTGGGGTCCCCTTTTCCTCTATACTTGTCAAATTTAGGTGTCACAAAGTGTGCAGGAAATGGAGGCATTGGAATGCTCTTGTCAAATGGATAAGGACATATGTCTCTCATTGTGTACGTTGGCTTTGGTGTATTTATGTCTTCCGTTTTCTTTTGTAAATCTCTGATTTGTTGCTCCAAATTGCTCTTAGGTGGAGATCGACTTCTTGAAGCATACCCCATGTTTGAGGCACCAATTGGAGGAGGAGCATATTGCATATATGGATGATATTGATCATACACATGTTCATATGGAGGAGGTCTATATTGATGCGGCATATATGGAGCACTTGGTATAGCTTCATGTTGAGGAACCCCATATCTATTTTGCACATGTATACCATATTCTACAGGCATGTCATGTTCTAATGTGTTGCCCCCAAATTTGACACGGGGTTTCCTTGTGTCCAAATTTTGAGCATGCCTTTGAATGTCCAATTGTTTTGGTTGATCCATAGCTTGAGCATATCTATCTGCATAAGACTTCCATAATGGTCTTCGAAGGTAAGTATCATATGTTTGACCATGTGTATGTGGGACTTCTGGTTTTTGAAGCAAAGCTAATGGTGATTCAGGTACCATATGTGGTCCTCTATTTCCTCCACTATTAGGTCTCCTTTGATCCATGTTGGAGTGAGTTTGTTGCAAAGGTCGGTTTTCCATAAGTTGAGACATGTCAAAATCATGAGGTATCTTGGCTCCACTTTGTGCCATCATGTGTAAGAAGTATTGTCTATCCCTCCTCATTATCTCTTCAACCAATCTATTGAAATGGGGATTCATAATGGATTCTTCTAGATCTGCTGAATGTATTGAAAAGTTGTCCACATTGTCATTGTGTGTAGCATTGTTGTTTGTAGTGTCTGCGTTTTCCACATTTGGAATGTTTCTATAAACATCCATGTCAGGCAATGTAGTGTGCTCAGGATTGAAAAATAAATCGTTATCATACTCATAAGAACTCATGTTTGCGGATTTTTGAACTTCTTTAGCTTCTCTCCTAGATTTTTGAAGACGGGTTTCAACCATGAACTAGGTATTGACCAAGATGTGAGAGACTAGATGAAAATGGAAAGAGTATGGAAGACCAAGAGTTGTATGGAGTGTAAATGAATCTGAGGTGTACTTGCAATGTCCAAAGTGTAAGACCAAGTATGTATGTAGTAGAGTAGGTGTGACTTCCAAAGAGAGGATAGTTTCTCTTGATGAGGTAAGTTGACCTTGACTCTAAGTAAGACCAAATGAGACCCAAAGGTAAGAAACCTTGATGAGGGACCACTTAGCAAAGTGTAGTTGTATGTAGTGTGTTGACAAAGTATGATGAGGACAAGCAAGTGACCTTTTGACTCAAGTTTAGACAAATATGAATGTAAAATGAGATGTGAAGCAATGATGGACTATGTGAGACCTAAAGACAGGTTGAATGCTAGATGAAACCTGAAGAAACAACCTAGGAAGCTCAAGTATTCCGAAACTGATTTCTCTTGTTTGCTGGACTGTAAAATTTTTCCAATTTGTGAAGTTGTGACCAAATTTGAATGTTTGACTATTTTTCGTGACAAGAGGACACAATGTTGATGAGGACTCAATGTTTGCAAGTGTTTAGACTCAAAATGACTCCAAGAAAAGTGTGTTGTTTGATGTAAAGTTGTTTTGCATACACTTGAAGACACAAAAGACACAATATTTTGTTGTTTGGTCTTGAATGTTTTGAAGGTTTAACATAAGACAAGCACAATTCTTATGGCTGGCCAAGACAATAGTTGTTGATCCCACATAGGGTTTTACCCCCGAGGCTACGCTATTCAGAGCGGATACTTAGATGCTTGACCTCACTGGCTCCACCCTCGGCACTCACTTCTCGGGTCAGCCAAGCATCAGTCCCCATGAAAACTCCCCATGGCGAACTTTGTATCTCTACTAAGAACCGTATGTGTGTGGGCCGCTACCAGAGGTCCGACCTCCTGCCCCAACAACTAGAAGGATTTGGGCTTCTAAAACAAAAAGGTGCTAGTAAGGGCATCCGCTCGTGTGGCCATACATGCGACACTTTCAGCTCTGTAAATACAGAAGGCTCCCAGCCGGTAGGGGTTACGCCCTACAAATGATCAAATAAATTTGATCAAACGGGTTTAGGGGGAGACATAGTGTCGGTATGAACTAATCAGCACACGTTATTCATAGTTTTCACCATGAATACATTTGATTATAGTGGTTCGGATGAGGTGGGTTTTCCTCGCTACCACTTGGGTCGTTCTCTTCTCACTAGTAGTCCTAATGACCACACGGGAAGACAGGCCCTCTAAAGATTAAACAAAAAGAGCCTATTGCTCAAGACACAAAAGACAATGATTAAATTTTAGTGCACCAAAAGAAGTGTTTGCTAGTCTATGAAAATAAGGCACACAATAAAAATCCAAAAAACCTTGCCAAGGACCTGCAACAAAGATTTATTAGTAGTTTGGATTGTTTCAAATGATCACCCCTTCCTGCAAGCACACAAGTTAGGTAAATTTTAAATCCAAAAGACTTTGTGAAATAGGGGCCTTCAACAATGTGTTTTGTTGACCAATTCAAAGACCTGATTCATCATAAAAAAAATACCACCTGTAAAATTTTAAGAGATTTCCAGAAATGTAAGAAAATCCAAAAAATTTGCTAATTTGCTCCAAAAATTAATTTTTTATGAAAAATCATAAAGAATTCATATAAAATGCAAAATTGATCCAAAAAAAATGAAATTTTTACTGGAGAGTCTTTATGGTCTTCCAAACCTGTACAAAAAAATTTTCTAAAACAAATCCAAGCAGTTTGTGAGATATGAGTAAAATAATGCAAAACCCTAATTTTCAAAGATCTGATTTTTGAAGAATAATTTTACATCAAATTTAAAATAAAAAATAACAAATCCTATGTATAATTCTGAGATATTTCCAAAAATTTAAGAAAATCCAAAAAATTTGCTAATTTTCTCTCAAAATTAATTTTTTATGAAAAATCATAAAAAATTCATATAAAATGAAAAATCAATCCAAAAAATTTGAAATTTTTATTGAATCTTTCTGATACTTTTTCTGACCTGCATAAAAAATTTTATGTCAAAATTCAAAGCCGTTTGTGAGATCTGATCAAAATAAAGAAAAACCCTAATTTTTAAAGATCCAATTTTTAGGGAAATATTTTGCATCAAAATTAAATTCAAAAAAAATAGATCTTGTGTATAATTATGAGAGATTTCTAAAAATGTAAGAAAATCTGAAAAATTCTCTCATTTTCTCTCAAAATTAATTTTTTATGAAAAATCATAAAAAAATCCTAGAAAATGAAAATGTGCTCCAAAAATTTTTAATTTTGGATTGAGAGCTCTTGATACTTTTTTCAACTTGCAAAAAAAATTTGGTACAAAATTTCCAAGCCGTTTATGAGATATGATCGAATCTCTCCAAGATCTTGATTTTGTGTCCAAAACCCTAGCTGCACAAGGTTATTCTCCAAATTGTTTTACAAAATAGCAATATAGGGTTAGAAAAATCTGCAAAAAACATAGATCTAAGAAAAATCCAGGTCCCACCGGGCATTCCAAAATGTTTATGGTGAAAATGGATAACAATAATAACAATATTGAAAGGCTAAATGAATCCAACCACAAAACCCTAGCCTAACAATCAACAAAGATCCACCATAACATATGAAGATTACCTAAGACAATGCAAATCACATGAAATCACAAAGATCATACCATCACATGTCCAATAGGGTTTTGATCTCCATTCTTCCTATCTCCATTGATCTTGTTTGATATATTTGCTCTCAGATTTTATGTGCACAAGAGCTCAACAAAGAACGAAATGTGGTTGCAAGTAGAATCGTAGTGTAGTCAAGCCCTCCAAATTGTCAATTAGGATGAGTGATTAGGGTTTGATAATGAAGGAAGCATCTCCTTAAATAGAAGACACAATATGAAATGGAGGGATAAGATTGAGAGGTGTAAAAAGGAGGTTGGCTAGGATTAGAGGGTAGGTAAAAGAAATACCAAAATAATGAAAGGGGTAGGTAGTGTATGAATTAAGAGATGAATGACATGTGTCATGTGTAGAAAAAGATAATGAATTAATTAAATAAATAAAGATTTATTTAATTAATAGAAGAAGTGGGATCAATTAAATAAATAAGATATTTATTTAATTTAGGAAAAGGATAATTTAAATAAATAAATGTATTTATTTAAATGAGAAATAAGGCTAGAAGAGGATAAATTAATTAATTAAATAAATAAAGATTTATTTAATTAATAGAAGAATTAGGCTTAGATAATTAAATAAATAAAATATTTATTTAATTAGACATGACAATTTTGGGTGTCTACAGATACACTTTCAGCTAAGAAGAAGCATGAAGAAATTGATGCATTTCTTGCAGAATTTTACCCTCATTGTAGAAAAAGAAATAAGGATTGCATATGTAAAATGGTTGCAAATGTGGAGGTTCCTAACTTCAAGCCAATACAAGGTGAGGATGAGCAAGTCTTCTACGTTGCTCAATGAAGGCCAAATTTTCAAAGACAAGGTATGCCTCTGGATCCACTTTCTTTTTCTTGTTGTAGTAAAAATTATTGTGTACCAAATAACCAATGGAAACCACCATATGCTTAAAATATTGGTAATTATAAAAACTGGCATGGTTCTCAAGGCCAAGCGTAACATTTTGCTAATCAAGTGCCACAATGGTAGCAACCAAAAGGGAATTGGTATCCACCTCAGGGCCAAGGAAGTCAGTTTCAAGGGAATTGACAACCTACTCTTAAATGGAGGGGGAGTCAGCCATGGACTGCCCAATCTTTTGGTTATCAAGAACCTATTTAGTAGCCACAACCTCCTACAATAATGCCTCCTCCTGCAGCCACTGTTGTCCCACCTAAACCAATGCAATTTCCCATTCAACCAATGCCAAATCGTAATATTAAATCTTAGCAACAACAACAAGCTTATTCAACTAATCTTAATCAATACCCAAACTATTCTCTATCTCTAAGTGATATTCACCTCCGATCTGGGACAAAACTGCCTAATCCATCTCCTCTAGTTATCATTGAGGTACAAGATGAACAAGAAATCCCTGATCCAATAGATACAATACCTCAAAAGTAGATATTACCACCATTTCCCCAGAGATTGAAAGAAAAGGAAATTCTCACAGAACAAGAGCAAGGCTTTGATATTATAGATCAACGGAAACATGTTTGTGTTAAAATTCCATTGTTGCAAGCAATAAAAGATGTTCCTATATATAGTAAGGCACTAAGAGAAGCATGTTTAAAAAAATCTAGTAGGAAGAAGAAGGATCCACAAACAGTGCATGTTATGGGTCAACTGACAGATATTGTGTTAGGCAAGGTTGCAATTCCAAAATATTTTGATCCAGGTAGTCCTATTGTAAGTATAGTCATTAATGTTAGCTATATATGCATGGGATAGATCCAATATTTTGCACCCACCGTATCTATATAAAAGAATAATGTTTCCCACTCAAACAACTACAAAGAAGAATCAATCCTTCATTAAAAGAAATAGTTAAAGAAGAATTGTAGAAGTTGTTAAAGGCCGAATTTATCTATCCTATCTTTGATAGCGAATGGGTATCACCTGTTGTCTTCAAAATCTGACTCACTTCAACATCCTTATAATAAAATGATTAAACTCTGTGCAAAAGAGATATTAAAGGGAAGGAAACTCTTAGGACAACATATAACAAGGTTTGATTTAACCTTCTACACTTCAGACCTACTCAGAGTCCAGGTGGGTATACCTTTGTGAACTAAATTCACACTTTCAAAAGATAAATCCATAGCAAACCAGTCCAGAAAACTAGTGGATCTAATCACCTTGAAACTAACTGAAACAAAGAAATGAAAATTATACTCATATTCAGTATTTTGACCTACAAAACATGTAATAGATAACCTCAATCTATACTAGTGCCTTATCCAGGGTCACAGAGTCATCTAAATTCAAACAATACATTCCCAAACAAAATATCTTTGCACATCCCATTGGCTCAGCTTCTGTTGATCCCTATATATGCCTAACACACATAAGAATTTATGCATACCAAACTAAACTATGCTCACCAAGATTCAAAGTATCCTACAGAGAATTTACTGGTAGAAATAATTCTTGCATATTTAATTCCCCTCCTGAAGAGAAAAGCTAAGAAAAATATCTACTAAAATTTGCCTTACAACCCTATTCAAACAAAATAACCCTGGATTATTTAGAATGAAAAAGTAAACAATTGCAAACACATTTGAAGATGACACAAAGTTTTCACTCAAAACCGATGGTCTGTGTATTGATATTATCTTCAAGAAAGTATTACAAAAACTTTTGAATATTCTCCATTAAACTTAGAAAAGCTCAGCTAAATTTCTGCAACGTTTTCTTACAATTCTTTGCGATCCTTTTCTATTAGTCCTGGTATCCATTTATAACAATATGGATGCACATAGCTTCAGACTTTCCTAGGAGAATTTGTTACAATCATTTCTTTTCTAGAAGAAGTTACAAAGCGTTTTACAAAAATAGTTACAAGTCCTTTTTGACCTCTACAACTTCTTCTACTTGTTGTCCAGTTGCAACCTCTTCCAACTATTCAAGAGTGCCCTCTAACTACTCTACATCCTGGATGGTATATTTTCTTGTCCACTCATTGTACACATCATCTATTCGCCACACGAAATTAATCACTTTTGCCTTTGCCTTGGTTAACCTCTTCTGGGAATTTCTCATCTTGTTGACCTCTGAATTGAGAAAACCATAATGAGATTTAATTTTCTCTATCTCCTGGATTTTTACAACAAAAAAGGAAGCATCATCTAATTAAAAAATTTCTTTTATTCTAGCTGATAGTTTGGCCTCTAATTCCTTAAGCCACACTTGTTTGTCCTTTAGTTGATCTGGGTTGACAAAAACTCTTAGGAGCAATTCAAAAACCTGATCAACATACTCCTTTTTGTACAAATTGATTTTCCTATCAGCATTATCCGCCCCTTCTACCAATTTTACTAAGTCCTTGGTGGTGTCACAAGTGGATTTGATGATAGCATCAGCACTTGCTTCATCGTAAGATACACAAATAAGCTCCAAGTCCTACTCTCTAGGCTCCCACTTGTCAAAAACAGGTGTCAAAATGGCCTTATCTCCATTAAGCTCATTCCACATTTCCAAAATCTTTCTTATGTTATTATATAATAGTGAGGCACTCATTGTATCTGCAAAACTTGAGATGGTAGCCCTTACTCTTTCCTCATACTTCTTTGCATATAAGGCATGAGCTTGTTTTAAATTCTCTAACTCTTGAGGAGTAATCTCAACCATTTGGGAGCTAGAAGGTGTTGGAGATGGTGGGAACTCAATGATGGGGTTGCTAGGTGGAGGTCTTGCAGGAGAAGAGGAGATCATCAGTATTGAAGACTAACCTTGATGGTACTGTCCTATCAACTGGCTTTGCAGCTTAGCAATGATGCTATCTTTACCTCTTAACTCTTCCTTAGCACTATCGTAAGCCTTCAAAATTGTCTCCAACTTGACTTGGAGGTTTTCTTTTTCCTTAGCCTCCCTTTCTACTACTGTAACACTAAATTTTGCAGTCTCTAGCACAGTGCTAGTAGCTTCCACCACCCCTGTGTTCTGCACTCTCTTCACTATCATTCCACCAAGGTAGCTTGACCTTGGGGTGTCCTTACTTTTCTTATTCTCATCTCTCTTGAGAGACCACATGAAAAGTGTAGCATTATCTTTGCTGAAAGTGATTCCCTCCATGGGCTTGGTTTCTTTTCTCACTACCTCCAGTACCAGGGCATCTGCTATGTCCCACTCAAGAACTATGAGCACTCCGGCTTGTGCCACCATATCTCTTCCTTGCTCAGGAGTGATGGCCTTAAACTCATCCATTATTTCTTGCTTTATTTCCTCCTCCACTAGAGCTGGATCTTTGTGAGGCTGCTCACCTTTTCTGTTCTCACATCTTGCATTGTATTTGTCTATATTCTGCTTCCATACAAACTGCATAAATGCTCCTGATGTAACAAAATTGTTGTTAGCCAAGAAGTCCTCACTACCTGTTTGATCTTAGGATCCCACTCCTGGCCCTTGAACTCATTGGTAGTGATGTTCATCTCAGCAACAAGGGGCTCTTCTAGCATTCCCTCTTCTACTTCATCATATGTGTAGGCTATTTCCCCCAGACTGCCTAACTGTATCAATTGTTCAGCTGCTACCTGTTCATCTCCTATGTGAATATGGGATTGGGATAGAGAGTACAAGGGTGTATCAGATTGTACTTCTTTACCTACTCTCTACTTCTTTGGGCTCTCTTGGATGTCAATGACATCTTGTATCTTTCTCTTTCCTTTGGAGGTAGAGGGCTCCCCTGTTGTAGGCATCAACACACTATAATTAGATTTCTTGTGCAATGTATAGTCACCAGAAGGGATTGGTCTGGTGGAGGCAGACCTACTTAGAACCATTCTTTCCTTTTCAGGGTTGCTTTTAATCACAACCTCCCTCTTTTCTTTCATAGTTTGCATTACATCCTCAAAGCAAACAATTAGGAACTTTATTTTCTCCTCAAAAGGGAAAAAGATAGACAATGGGTCATAGCTGGCATCAAACTGATGTACAAAATCTAAGGCTTTCTTATAAGCCACCCATTTTTCCTTCCTTAGCTCCTGCTCATCTAGATCAAACTCATTTCTAATGAGGTCTTCAGGAAACTGAAATTGATGGGGTCTACCTCTGCAAACTGCTCTATTTCTAAACATGCCATTGAAGAAGTCTTCTGGATCGACACACCTGGATATTGCAGTTGACAAATGATAAGGTTTGAAGAAATCCTCAAAACAATTCCAACCTCCCTTAGTTATTACAAATTGGTGGGCTATGGTAATCGTAGGGAAAACAGTCCCTTTACCCCTGCCTGTCAGCTTTGCCTCTTGTACACTACCAATTTGTCTAAGGACTTTTGCAATTCCCACTTTGAGAGGGACTTGATAGGGAAATAAGAATGGAGTGCCTCTGAAACTAAAAACTCTGAAAACTGTGGATACAAGGTATAAGTAAATATCACCCCAATTATGAACAATGTTTATACTTTCTGCAAATTCTTTTGGTCTAATAAATTCCAAAAGAACATTGGGGATTCTTGGGTTTTCTGAACAGAGGAGAGTTCTAATCTTTGATGCAAAATATTTATCAAATTTTAAGAAACTAGCATCATCTCTATCCCATAACAACACAGTACTCCATAGTTGCACTGGCATCTTTTCTCCCTCTTTCCCTTTTATAAGGTCCATTCCACTTGCAAAGTAATCACCACCTTTGAACAAAAACAGATGCATGAGGAGTGAATACCATCTGAAAGGCCTATCCACCTTCCCATTTTTTATTCCTATCAACCCTCTATGGATAGCATCAGTAATGAAATAAGCATAATCAAATGTTACTGCAAGAGAAGGATTCAAAATCTGAGCAATCATTAGCAAGTAGTGATTGGGCATATTTGCCTCAGCATCCTCTCCCAAAATCTGGCAAAGTAACCAATAGATTCCCTTAGCCCTAAGGGTGAACAGATTCAATGAGAAGGGCTTTTTAGTGTTGGGTCCTACAACTGTCAACCCACCTATCTTCACAAAAAATTCCTTAAGAGGCCCATTTTTTTAAGGTGCTTCCTCTATGCACTGTATACTTGAGCTAATGATTTGAAGTTAATGGGTTCCAGAAAATTGGTAAACTCATTAAACCCAAAAGCAGTTCTAAATTCTTCATTATTGATTTCAATAAGGGCTTTCCCATTTATATCCCTAATCCTCCTTGTGACTGGATCATAATTATGTGCAATTTGAGTCAATAGATCCATATCCATGAATACTCCTAGAACTACTAATTTCCCTACATATAACTCCCAGATGCTATTCAATAGGGCTAGCGAGTTTCTCATTCTGAATCCAACTTTGAATAACCCCAACCTAGACAACCCAACCTATGGATCTCTTAACTAGTTGCCTTTATCATATAGCCCTTCTCCTATTTTCAAACGAGGAGCTCTTGGCACTAATTCTTTTACTTTTGATGCCTGATTAGTTGACAATGTCAACTATTCAAGAAAATCATCACAAATAGCCCTCTCCTGATAATCAACTTTCCCAAAAAATTCTCTCTTAGGTGCCATTTTAAGATATGCAAGCAATTAAAATACTACCCCCAACTGGTTCTGTGACAAATCAAGACCTTAATTAAAACACACCACAAAGAAATTGCCACACAAGAGTACAAGAAAACCTGATTTTTGCTCGAAGGAATCTGCTTTGCAACTGAATTGACTTGCTCTGTATTTGAAGAAAATAGCTCTACAACTGCTCTTCTACAACAACTCTTTTGAATGGTACCTTTACTCAATCGACAGGAGATCATATATCATACCTAGGCTCTTAACTGCGACATTGATACCGCATGCTTCGGCCATCCCTTCAGAATTGAATTCCTGAGAGAATTCAAATTTTTCGCTCCAACGGGTCACAACATTCCTGCACATTCTTTCCTTTCGCTCTTTCACTATTTCACGAAGCATAACCTTCGAGCAATTTCATTAAATGAAATCATGCCAACCGTCTGATCAGAGGAAACTTGATCGGCCTTTACACTGACTTAATAGCCTTGCTTTTGCGCTGGGCCCTACCTCCTTTTCACCATTTCGCGGGCTTTATCCTTCGAGCAATTCTCCTTTGTGAAGCCGCGCCAGACATTAGATGGAACTCTAATTGCTCGGTGTTTAACTCTTACCGAAACTGTTGACTTCTTCATTAACCATGCCTTTATCTTGATTGCTAGCAGTCTTTCACTATTTCACGAAGCTTGAATAGCTTTCAACTTTGGGCCACGAAACAACGTGATGTGTTGGATCAGATCGGAGATGACCATCCTTTAAGGGAGACCTTTATGCTTGCTTTACTTACGATGCCTTTTCATTGGTTACTAACTACCACATGGCACTCAACCATTGGCTTTGGAAAACTCTTCTCATTTAGTTCAACGTCAGCCATGTGTCCTTCCCTTATAACCACCGGTTACACCTTGGCGGGACCTCAACTTCTTTAAAACCATGTGTCCATGGACACGTCACCATCTAGCATGACACCTGGATACCTTATCTTCTTTTCGCTATTTCGTGAAGCATATCCTTCAATTGGTTCACAACCATGAAACAATGTGAGCCCTTGGATCAAAACAGAGTTGATCCTCTTTTAACCTCATGCTTTATCTGTCTTTGGGGCCGAAAATCCTTTTCACCATTTCGTAGGGCATAAAACATTAGCACTTTACCTTCGTGAATTCATGCAGGCCATTAGATTATTTTTGACTTGCTCAATGCTTAACAATCTTAATTGAATCCGACAAACGTGGGCCCTCTGACTCAACTTCATCCACCTAGCATCTAGTCACTTTCAAACTGACATGTCAGTCTTTCATTTGCTGAGAGAAAACATTGGGTTCCACCTCATCCTTGCCACCTGTATCTGCCAGGTCACTTCTTATCCCGCGACATGACTCACCTCTGGGACCCACCTTTTAACCCTTAGACCTGCCTTGTTGACTATTGTGGTCTCTACCACGTGCCATCATCTTACTCGCCCTCTCGACTAGCTAGATCATCTGCTTGGAGTGCCATGTCATTTCGCTACTTCTCGAAAGCTAACTATCGAGCATCTTCATCCTGCAAAACAACGCGAACCGTCGGATCAGATTGGACTTGGTCACCTTTTAGTCACTTAGAAAGTCTTTGCTGTAGGGTCCCACCAGATGCTTTTGCCATTTCACGAGAGCTGTTTCACTTGCAAGTTTAGGCTGTGAAATAATGCCAGCCATTGGATCTTGAACAAGACGGAGCCATTTTAAACCAGACAAAATGTGCCATTTAGAGCGCATTTCCCTTTCGCCATTTCATGAGTCTTAAACCACACGCAACTTTGCCTAACGAAATAGCGAAAACCATAGATCCACCTAAGAAATGCACACAACTTACTAGGCCCGACAACACTAGGAAGAAAAGACATAAGGCGTAAAATTTTATGATTAATTCAACAACCGCCTAGGCAAATAACAAGGGGGGACACTTCCTATGACCCCAAGACCCATTACTTAAGTGGATAAAGTAACAAAGGAATAGAAACCAGAGGGTTTTTTGATAAAACATTGAACGATTTAAAATTAAAACCCTAAACCCCTAGGACCTAACACAGAGCTGAAGCAATTGATAGTGTGTCTAATTCAAAATTTCAAAAACTTAGCTGATTATGGGAAAGGAAAACCCATTTTTTAAATAGTGATAACATCACCTTTGGTAATAGTCCCTAAGAAAGGAGGAAAATGGAGGGTATGTGTTGATTATAGAGCCTTGAACTTAGCAACAAGAAAAGATCATTTTCCATTACCATTTGTGGATTAGGTATTGGATTCTTTAGCTGGTAAAATATTTTTTTCATTTCTTGATGGATTCAGTGGTTACAATCAAATTCAGATAGCCCCGGAGGATCAAGAAAAGACAAAATTTACTTGTCCTTGGGGCACATGCATATTTTGTTCTTCCTTTTGGGTTGTGTAATGCTCCAACCACTTTTCAAAGAGCAGTGATCAATATCTTTTTTGATATTTTTCAAGACATCATGGAAATCTATATGGATGACTTTACAACTTATGGTTCTAAATCTGAACAAGCATTAGGGAACCTGAAAATTTTTTGCAGTGATGTGAGGACTATAGTTTATCATCAAATAGTAATAAATGCTTCATCATGATGCAAGAAGGAATAGTCCTTGGTCATCATATCTCTGTAAAAGGAATACAGGTGGATCTAGCAAAGATTGAAGTTATTCAACATATCAATGCCCCTGTGAAGCAAAAAGATGTAAGAAGTTTCCTTGGTTATGTTGGATCCTACAGAAGGTTTATCAAAGATTTCAGCAAAATTGCAAGTCCCTTACATTCACTACTTACCAAAGATATGGAATTTAAATGGACCTCAGCATGCAATGAAGCTTTCTTAAAGCTTAAGCATGCCTTGACTCAAGCACCAGTTCTTAAAGGTCCAAATTGGTCTTTACCATTTCAAATTCATATAGATGCATCTGATTATGCAATAGGAGTAGTATTGGGTCAAAAGATTGACAAATTGGAAAGTGTAATATATTATATTAGCAAGAACTTATAGGGACCTGAGTTGAATTACACATTCACTAAAAAGGAAATGTTAACTTTTATATATGCACTCAACAAATTTAGGCACTATATCACATGATATCCCATATTTGTGCATACAGATCATACTACAATCAGATACCTCATGAATAAGCCTTCAATTACTGGCAGATTGGCTCGTTGGTTATTGTTGATGCGGGAATTTGATATCATAGTTATTGATAAACTAGAGAAGTCTAATGTGGTTGTAGACTATCTTTCAAGACTTCAGTTGCAAGAGGATTCTACAGTAATAGATGATGCTTTTCCAGATGAACATTTATTCCTTATACAATCCCACACTCCCTGGTATGCTGATATTGCCAACTATTTAGTTATTGCTAAAATGCCAATTCATTTCTCTCCTAAAGAAAGAAGGTTGTTAGTAGAAAAAACTTTTAACTTCTCATGGATTATTGATGGTTTTTTTTATACTGGGCCTGACCAAGTCATGAGAAGATGTGTAAGGGAAGATGAAATATATGATATCCTGCATGCATGTCATGATGAGCCATGTGGAGGACATTTTGCTGCCAAAAGAACAACACTCAAAGTACTAAATATAGGATACTATTGGCCCATATTACACAAGGATGCAACAGAGTATACAAGAAAATGTGATAGATGCCAGCGTATGGGAAGACCTACTAAATATGATGAGATGCCATTATATCCACAAATATCAATAGCACCATTTGATAAATGGGGTTTAGATTTTGTTGGCCCAATTGATCCACCTTCTAATAGCAAATCCTACATTCTAGTATGTATAGATTATGTAAAAATATGGGTGGAAGCTCGTGCTATGACACATGCAAGAGATAATAAGGTGGATGAGTTTCTTTATGAGGAGATATTTACAAGATATAGAGTACCAAGAGAAATTGTCTCAGACTAGGGCCCACATTTTACTTCAACATTGATTGCAGCTTTGGTCAATGAATACAATATAAGGCATAGGAAATCCACCTCATATCATCCACAAGCTAATGGATAGGTAGAGGTTACAAATAAATATCTTGAGGCTATTCTTACTAAAATAATATATGTTCATAAAAATGATTGGTTTCATAGGCTTTTAGAAGCAATTTGGGCATACAGAACAACTTGTAAAACACCAATTGGTTTTACACCTTTTGAGATGGTTTATGGAAAAGTTGCAATGATACCTATTGAATTTGAGCATAAAAATATAAGGATAGCTTTGCGATTAAATATGACATTATTTGAAGCACAAAAAGAACATATTCAACAATTGAATACTTTGGATGAATGGACGAAAATAGTTGTCCAGCAGACAGAACTGATCCAAAATCAGAAAACAAAGTGGCATGATAAATATATCAAAGAAAAGAAGTTCAAAGCTAGTGACTGGGCACTATTGTATGACTCTAGATATAAAGATACTATGGGGAAGCTGCAAACCAGATGGTTAGGTCAATATGAGATAGAAGAAGTTTTCAATAATGGAGCTGTACGTTTGACCATAATTGACCCTATTCGGTTTAACCTTTTGGTGAATGGTCACCAATTGCGTCTGTATCATAAGTCGGCCACTAAAGAGGAGTTCCTGTAGAAATTTGACCAAAATGATGAAACAAAGGTTCCTACAACAACTGATAAGGTTCCTACAGCAATTGAGCAGGCTCCTGCTACAATTGAGCAAAGTAATAATGGTAAGGTTCCTGCAGCCATTGCACTAAACATGCTTGTCACTTCATCATAAATATTTCCATGTCTTATGAGAATATTATTCTCCATAAATAAAATTCAATCCACGTCATACCATCCCATCTTCTTATCTATTATTTCACCATCATTTTCGTACAACTACAGGTATGTACATATTGTATTTTATTTTAATCACGCATTTATTATTTCATTATTATTATGCCTTTCTAAATCTGCATACACTCCCTAAAATCTCATCATCTTGTGTGGACACGTGCTAGGTTAAGTTGAAGGGGGGATGCTTTATGGTTCGATTTTCAAAGTTAGTGATTGTTCATCCTTTTTGGTACTTAGAATTGATTGCTTGCCATCATTGTTTTAACAAGATATTCTTTTCATGCAAGGAAGTAATAAATTATGCCACCAAATGGAGATATGTATAGAATTTTCAATTTTGCAAGTCTTTCAGATATTTTATTCCTCTGTTTCTCAACTGCAAAGTGTTTTATACTAACAGAGTAAGAATGGGAGTGATCCAATCCACCATGAGCCAACAGTCCATGAAGTGTTGCTACAAGATGCTCTTTGTGAGAATTATTTTAGACACCATGGCTGGATTAATTACTTTTTGAAAATCAGAGACTTTAATGAAGAAATTGCTAAAGAGTTTATGCATTCCTTTAACGAAGGAGAAGCTATAGTTAAAGGTTTAAGGGTTATTGCTACGTAGCAGTGAATAGCTGAAGTAATAGGGTTTCTACAAGAAGGATAATTGTTTCTAGAATCAAAAGACATAAGGAGTGCTAGGACAGAGTTTACAATTCCTATAGATGGACCTCTGACGGTGGACAAGCAAGGAACTAGAAGAGTTTCCTTACCAGTAGAGTGGCCTCAGGTAGCTTTACATGTCATGAAATACATTACCTACAAAGGGAGATATTCAAATCTACATTCACCACATTTTAAATTACTTAGTCATTTACGACATGGGTGGAGGGTGAATGTCCCTAATTTTCTATACCACCTCACTTCTACAAGTGCTAAGGAAATGCAGAAGAATGGAAATTGTTCCATCAGCCATCATGGTTTGGTTAAATTGCTTGTAGAACATTCTCTTAGAGACATTTAACAAATGGAATGGGGGGTATTTGAGAATATATTGCATTTTAGGGTTGAGGATGCTCCTATTGCAAAGGATCCACTAATTGAAGAAGAAAATATTGTAGAACCCTCTTCTCTTGTACTTGTTGCAGAGGATGATTTGCTCATTGCCAAAGGAGTTGTGGTTATTGTGGAAGAAGATATGGTTGAAGCAAATGTGGAGCAACCCCCCACTTCTCATCAAAGAGAGTCACCAATTGCTAAGAGAAAAGGGAAGGAACCTATGGCCCAACCGTATGCAACTCAAATTTCTCCTGCAGCCAAAAGGTGTAGAACAAAAAGAAAAACTCCTGCAACAACTGAACCATTCCTGCAGCCACTCCAAAAGTTATTGCAATGGAAACATCAGAAGAAGGAAGCCCTGTAGATGTTGAAATTCAAGAAGAAGGAAGCCCTTTATATGTTGAAATCCATGAAGAAGGTAATGAAGATAGACTATCAAATCTTGCTTTTGTGGCATGACAGCTTGAGGAAACTATTGGAGAAATTCTACAGCAGCTTGAGGAAACTGTTGGAGAAATTCCACATCAGCTTGAGGAAACTATTGGAGAGATTCTAGGGTATATTGAGGAATTTATTGAAGAGATCCCATGGCCTAAGGTAACACCTATTAGACCTCCATAATCCCTAAGTAGTTTATCTATTGCTTTAACATTTTATAGACAACGAGAAATATAGAGGGCTAGATTGCAAGGGATTATTGACAAACACCAAAGAGAAATTGAAAAAAGGGATAACAAAATTGCGGAATTAGAGGCTAAGGTTGAAACAATCACTGGTATGATCCCTGAATTGATGCAATGTAGGGAACGTCCAAGGGTTTATGTTGTGCATTTGAGGGAGCGGTATTTAAATTTCAAATTGAACCGCATTGTTAGGGACCTTAGTCCCTCTTTAGAAATCCCTAAAGAATTTTATTATGCTTACCAGACTTCTCAAGCAGCTGTGAAGAATTTTCTATGTGAATTTTATCTACATAACTATGTTGTACCCTCAGACGATGAGTGGAACCCTTTATTATATATTGGGGATATCCATATAAAAGCTTTAATGTCATGGATCCAAAATGAGATCAGCATGGGGGCACAAACCAGGGCATATACAGATTTTGAATTTGAATGCCCATTGCCATTAAGGAAAGAAGTAAAGGAACCAAGAGTTATTTATTATGAATGGCAGAAATTACTAATAAGAGATGATGTTAGGAAACTAGTGCTTCCAATGAGAGAAGAAATATACTAGGTGTTATCACTATTTTAAATTGGATATTCTTGTTCCATAGTTGGCTAAAAGTTTACAAAAAATGCGTTTAGTATGGCCTTGTTGCCTCTGATTGTCTTGGGTCAGAAGAGGGTTTAATGTTTTTCAATTTCTAACCCTTCCTATGTTTGAAAAACCCTTATGTTCTATTTCTGCATTGCTTTTACCACTTAGAGAAGGGTCGGTCTATCATGAAAAGTGTCTCCCCAGTAGTTTTTTCCCTTGGTGGTCCCTTAATATTTTAAATCTGTGCGCCTTTATCTTGTTTTAATTTTTGTTGGGGCCCTTAATTATTGTGCAACTCATTGTTAATCTTGCGGTTGTCATTGTTTTGCTAGGGAAAGATGCTAGCAAGTTAATGTTTGCGAAATAGCAAAAAGGCTAGGGGGGCTCGACCAGATGGATTGACTGTCAGATAAAAGGACTACATCTTGTTTTAAATCTAATGACTCACATTGATTTGCTAGCCTGAGATACATGTGATATAAGTTCTGTGAAATAGCGAAAGACTTGGTGGGTCCCAGAGGTGAGCGGCTTCTTTGGTTAAAGGATGATTGGTTTAGAAAAGAATCAACGACTCGCGTTGATTCACGGCCAGAAGATGCATGTGTTCTAACTTTCATGAAGTAGCAAAAAGGTGGTGGGCTTAGGCTGAGGTGGTGGTCCATGGTGGGCCCAATGGTTTCAATGAAAGTGCCTGTTCGATGAGACCTATAGACCGCTCGCTGAAGAAGAAATTCCACCAAAAGACTGAGACCAGACTGCTAAGGTGGCGGACATGAAGGCATGACATGTCAAGATAGATGGTTTGTTTCATGGAGTATAATGGTGACATGTCAAGTGCGTGTGGCTCTAAAGGGTTGAGGGCCCGCCTTGGTTCAATTAGTAGTTATGTGGAGAATAGTGAAGTAAAGCATGTGGCGGTTTCAAAATGGAACCCGATGGAACTTCCTGAGTGAATGGCCGACTGCCACATGACGTTTGTTAACTGGTGATGAGATAAAGCAAGTGATCTCCAAGATAAAGAGTCCACTTGAAAGGTCTAAAGCATGTTAAAATTTGTTCATCTCATGGTCGATCCAATGGTTGTCATTGTTTCGTAGCCCGGAGATGCCTACAGCTTAGTCTTTGCGAAATGGCGAAAACCGTTAGCTGTCAAGGTGATGCGTAGTTAGTTAATAAGACTGACAGTAATTGTTGGAGATAAAGACCAGGCAAGTAGATCATGATCTAATGGCTAGCTTTGCTTCGCAAAGGAAAATTGCACAAGTTTTAAGGCCCACAAAATAGCAAAAAGAAGGTAGGGCCCATCACTAACACAGAAAGACCGGATGAAATAAGAGCAGTGCAAGTTCCTGTGATCCAATGATTGTCGTCGTTTCATGAAAGAAAAGTGCGGAGGTTTTAAGCTTCACGAAATAGTGAAACAATGAAATAGAGGAAATACTTAGAGAACTTATGATCCATTGGAGCCCGTTTTTGAATTTGATTTGTGAATTCCATTCTGAGGTGATGGCCAAAGCATGCAGGATTAATTTCTAAAATTCAATGCCAACTTGTTGTATTAGAGTCCACATCAACTTGAATGTTGGCATCATTTCAACGAAGTCTTTTGCAGAGCAATTCGTGCGGAGCGGTTTTTTCTTCAGGCAAATAACAGGTTTTTGTGCTTTTTCTTTCTAATTCTGGTCTGAATTCAGTGATTGTTGTGTGAATTGTTTCATTAGAGGTCTGTGCAAGTCTCAATTGATATAGTTGCATTATCAAGATGGCACCAAGAAGGGAGTTGACAGGAAAAGTGAATTACCAAGATAGAAATATTTGTGATGATTTTTTAGAATAGTTAACCATGTCTACCAATATCGAGGCAAAGGCCAAAGAATTGGTACCAAAGAACCCTTGTCTAAGAATTGGGGATGGCCTATATGATAAAGGTAATTGGTTAAGGGATCCAGAATAGCGATGTCAGGTTTAGGATTGTTCAAAGTAGGTTTTGGTCAAAGACGTCCCCTCACCCCTTTGAATAGCATATGGGAATTGGATGTGGGGAAGCTTGTGGTCCCTGGTGTATTCATGGATGTGAAGGGATCAGCCCTGATTGAAATTAAAGATGATGAATTTAGAAATGTGTTAAAGCTCACTGAGGCTTCAAAATTGTTAGAGCCTATTGATTTTGAGTCATTAGCCCAGGTCTATAATGCACAAAGGCATCATCTTAGGAGTGGCCCATTGAAAGAGTTCTTTGTTAAGATAGGTGGGTTAACAATTGTAGGCCCCAGTACAATGGAACCCTTCTCCCTGAATCTATTTACTCTAAGAGCTAAGGGTATGTATTGGGCACTATGTCATATTTTTGGAGAAGATGGTGAGAAAAATATGCCAACCCATTATATGATGATGATTGCACAAATTCTAAACCCCTCTCTGGCAATAACATTTGATTATGCGCCATACCTTACTGGTGCAATTCATGCAGGGCTAGTAGGGATAAAAATGGTAAGGTGGACAGGCCATTTGGATGATACTTCCTTTTAATGCACATGTTTTTGTTCAAGGGTGCTGACTATTTTGCAAAGGAAATGGATTTGGTTAAGGTAAAAGATAATGAAGAGATGCCTATTCAACTTTGGAGCACTGTTTTATTTTTCAGATAGAGAGGATGCTAGTTATCTAAGGCTTTATAGATGCTTTGCATCTAAAATTAGGATTCTTTTATGCACAGAAAAACCTAGGATTCCTAAGCCTCTCTTGGAATTCCTCAGGCCTAAAGAGTTTGTTGAGGGTATTAAAATTGTTCACAATTAGGGAGATATGTATTTATACCCTGTTTCTACCATTTTAAGACTGTATGGTTTTAGAGGTACCCCCTATCTATTGCCCTATCAGGTCCCATTGAAGATAGGGATTATAGAATTCTTGAGGCAAATTAGATGTCTACAAGAGGTAAAGCTAACAAATAGGAGTAAGGGAACCATTTTCCCAACCATTACTGTTTCCCATCATTTTGTAATCACTAAAGGTGGCTGGAAATATTTTGAAGAATTCTTTAAGCCATATAGGTTGTCAACTACGGTTTCAAGATGTGCAGACCTTGAGGACTTTTTCAATGGCATGTTTAGAAAGAGGGCAGTGTGTAAATGTAGGCCTCACCAATTTCAGTTCCCTAAAGATTTAATTAGGAATGAATTCAATTTAGATGAGCAAGAACTGAGGAAGGAGAAGTGGGTTGCATATAAAAGGGCTCTTGACTTTATTCATCATTTTGATATTAGTTATGACCCTCTTTCTAGCTTTAACCCTTTTGAGGAGAAATTCAAATACTTGATTCTTTATTTTGAAGACCTCGTGCAAACCTTGAAAGAAAAAAGGGAGGCAAAAATGCAAAATGATCCTGACAGGGTTAAACTAGTCCTAGCTAAGCCTTCTTTTGCTAAGGTTATCCCACCTGGTGATTATGTGATGCATAAGAAATCAAAGTACAATGTGATGATGCCAGTGACAAGTGAGCCTTCCACTTCAAGAGGGAAAAGAGCAATTGAAGATGTCATTGACATCGAAAATTCCCCTAAAAGGTAAAGAGTGGGGAAGGAAGTTGAAACTAGTGAACCTCAATATTCTCCATCTTAGTCCCCTATCCACATAGGAGATGAGCAAGCGGTGGTTGAACAGTTGTTACAGTTAGGGAGTCTCAGAGAGATCACCTACACCTATGAGGAGACCCAAGAGGGGATGCCAGAAGAGCCACCTAGTGCTGAAATGAACTTGACTAATGATGAGCTAAAGGGCCAAGAGTTAGACCTTACTATTAAGCAAGCTAGTGAGGAATTCCTGGCTGACAATAATTTTCTTACAATAGGGGCTTCCATGAAATTTGTGTGGAAGCAAAATATGGAACAATTCAAAGCCAGATGTGAGCAAAGGAAGAGTGAACAGCCTCAAAGGGAGGTAACTCAGGTGGAAGAAGAGGAAAACAAGAAATGATTGAACAGTTTAAAACTATTACTCCTGAGAAGGGAAGAGAGATGGTGTGTAAGGCTAGTGTTTTAATCCTCCCTCAATGGGATATAGCTGATGCTCTAGTCCTTGAAGTAGTAAGGAAGGAAACAAAACCCATGGAAGGAATGACCTTCAGCAAGGATAATGTTGCTCTCATCATGTGGTCACTAAAGAAGGATGAGAATAAAAGGAGGAAAGGTGTATCATATTCTAGTCTCCTAGGAGGCATCATTGTAAGAAGAGTCCAAGATACAGGGGTGGTGGAAGATGCAGGCACAGTCTTGGAAACTACAAAGTTCAGTGTGGTAGTAGTAGAAAAGGAGACAAAAGAAAAGGCTAATCTCCAATTAGAATTGGAAACCATCTTAAAGGCTTACAATGAGGCCAAAGAAGGAATAGCCAATAGGGAGAATATTATTGCTAAACTTCAGAGTCAGTTGGCAAGTTAGCACCATCCAGGTGAATCCTCTACTCTCATGATAGCCTCCTCTCCAGCAAGACCTCCACCTACCAGTCCCATTATAGAATATCCCCCTTCTCCTATGCCTTATGGTTTCTAGTCAGCTGAAACTATCCAACATGAGTTGGAAAAGTTGAAACAAGCTCAAGCCTTGTTTGCAAGCAAGTATGAAGAAAAGGTAAAAGCCACAATTTTGAAGTTTGTTGATTTGATCAAGGCCTCTATTGTGCACATTTCTATGAAAAGAATCCTGAATATTCTGATTAAATTAAGAGAGGATGAAACCACCTTGGAACCAATCCTAAATAAGTGGATGCCTAGAGGTAGGGAGTTAGAGCTCATGTGTTCATCCCATGCAGATGCAAAGGAAAATGACAATCTTAGGTCCACTAGTGAGTTTATAAAAGAAATGAATATACTCTCAGAGGAAAGGGCAGGTGTAAAAAGAAACACCCAACTATATAGAAAAGAATATTCAGAGCATAAATATGAATTGTTTCCATGGGGTTTTGTTGGTCCAATCCAGTTAAAAGAGGAGAAGGCATGCTTAGAAGATCTAGACCAAAAATTGTCCCAAAGGGTTAATGAAATCATTAACACCAATAGCACATCCTTATTTCTCTAGACAATTGAAGAAATTGAAAAGGGGAAATCACATTATGGTGTCATAGAAACAAAAATTGGGCAGTTAAGGGTCACTTGGAAAAGGCTAGAAGGGATGACACAGAAGATTGTTAGCTTTGCTTGGCCAAGTGATGACGTGTTCCAAGAGTGGAAGGACAAATATATCAGATAAGAAGAAGATACGTTAGAGTAGATAGAAAAGGTTGCAGGAGAACAACAAATGGAAGAGGCCATTGATATTGAAAAAGACTTGTAACTGTTTCTTGGAGAGTATCACGGTTTGTAACAAACTTTTTTAGGAATGTCCAAAGCTTGTACACATCCATAATTCTATAAATGGATATCAGGACTAGTAAAAGAGGGATCACAAGAATTTTGTAAAGAAACTCTGGCAAAATATACTTAGTTTTTTCTAGTTTCAAGGAGATGACTCTGGATGATGTAATATTTTCAAGAATGAATATGAATATATAAATCAAAGTTTCAGGCCTAAAATTTCTTTGTCTTCTGGTGTGCATTCTATAATTTGCTGGTTTCATTTGAATAATCTAGGGTTGTTTGAATGAGCATGGATTGTAAGGCGATCTAATAGACATTATTTCTGGCTTTCTTCTTTAAAAGAGGGATTGAATGTGCAAGGAATATTAATGTCAGCAAATCAATTGTCTAGTTCCATGAATCTGATGAGTTATTTTAGTTAAATTGGAAAGGATCTATGTATACGTTAGGAATATATGAAGTTCATAAAAGTTGAGATGATGAGGTGTATTAGAATGTTTAGTTGTTAAAAATTATTGCTTAATTTAGGTGACTCTGTGGCCTGGATAAGGCACGAGTACTTGTTTTGGGATTCTTTCTAATTTTCTTGAAGATCAATACTGAAGAAGTATATAAGTTTTTATTCAAATATTTTAGTTTATGTTGAGATGATGAAATCCACTGGTTTTTGACACTAGTTTACTATGGATCTCATTTAAAAGTGTGAAAGTATTCACAGAAGGTATACCCACCTAAACTTTGGATAAGTTCAAAGTGTAGAAGGTTCTCAAAACCTTGTTATAGGTTACTCTAAGGTTCTTTTTTCCTTGATCTCTTCATATGAAAATAGAGTTATTCATTTTCTTACAGGGGATAAAAGGGAAATCAGAATTTGAGACTAACAAAAGTGGCGACTCTACTGGGGAGAGTCATAGTGTGTATCTATGTTGCAGATTGGTGCCTAAAATAGTTCAGAAGTTGTTCGGATATCTGTGTGGTGAAAATTGCCTGATCTCTAATTTGTGTTGTCTCTCTCATTGAAAATCTTCGTGATTTTTGTTTTTAAAAATTGGCAAGTATTTTGTTTAAAGCTTGTTTTCTTATTTTCCATAGTCTTTGTGGGTGGTGACTCTGATAAACATAACTAGTCCTTTTAAATAAGTGAAATTTTTTAAGAAAACAAGCATAATGCAGAGAGGAAGGAACACCAGGTCTTTCATGAAGAAGAATCCTCACAAGACATTGCAAGAGGGAATACCTAAACAGTCACGAAGAGACCAAAAAAGATCAGTTGTACATGAGCCATCTAATCTTGCTTGGGTATAGAAGAGCATCAATATGGGTAAGTCATCTGAGAGACCTATCTATGCAAATTTATATTCTTCTTCCCACGAATCTGAGAATGATATTTTAGGTTTCCATTCTGGTTTATTTCAGAATATTGAAGATGTCCAAGTTTCAAATCAAGGGATCTCCCATGATAGTTTTTTCTGGGAAAGATAGAAGTAGTTCAAACATTAAGAGAGATTTTGTACCTAGGACAATTGATGGAAACATCAGTTTAATTGATATTGACCAAGTCAATATGTCAGACTCTGAAGAAATCTTCCCAGAGGAAGATAAGGTATCCCAAGAAATTGAAGTCTTGAGTAGAAGAGTCCATCATTTAATTTCCTTAAGAACACAAAAGGAAGCAAATAAAGAGAGAGAGGTAAAAGCAAAATTGATGGAGAGAGACAAGTTTCTAAGATAAATTGCTGGCCTTGAGCTATTTACCCAAGAAAAAGCCAAGAGTGAGGACGAAGGTCTGGTGATTAGAGAAATCCTAGTTCCCAAGACCAAACCTGCATACAAGTCAGTAGTGCAACCAAATAGGGAAGTCCTTAGTGACCCATAACCTGTTAGAGATAATGTTGATAAAGGAAAGAAGAAATGCATGGAAGGTGGGTCTGGATCTAAGACTATAGTGGAGATCTCTCACATGCTATCTACACATGAAAGAGAGATGGAAAGGATAAGGAAAGAGAAAGAAGATTTGCAAATGGAGTTAGAGAAAGCTGAATTAGAAGCAGCCAACCAAAAAGTTAAGAGAAAGATTAGCTATCTAAAGGCTCCTCCTATCATGTTTCCCTCTATAGACCTAAATAAACTTGTTCCTCAGCAAGCTTCACACCCCCCAAGTTAAAATTCAACCAACCTTGCCTATTAGCACTGCCATAGCAAATCAAGCCCCTGTTACTAACCAAGGTAACCAGATCTCTCTCACTCAAAGCCCCAATGTAAGAATGAAAATGGGAAATAACCTTGTTGCTAACCAATTCTAGAGAAGACCTACTAATCTAAAACTTTATAGGAAACTCTTTTTTTATGGAATCCCAGGGAACCCTAACCATGTTCCTACAGAATTGATGGATAGATTTCACAAATTTGCTGGGAATAATGCAATCAGTGCAGAAGAGCACTTAAAATATTTTGGTGACTTGATCAATGATTATGAAATTGTGGATGAAGATGTCATCATGAAATTGTTTGTACAGTCTTTAGTAGATGATGCAAGGGACTGGCATAGAGGTCTCCCTGTGAATAACATTGGGTCTTGGGAAGATTTTAAAAATTGATTTCAGGAACAATATGGTGACAAGACTAATGTGAGATTCATGCTCAATGAGTTCAACAATATCAGAAAGTCTAAGAATGAAATTGTCATAGATTTTAATGCTAGATTTCAAAAAGCAATGCATAGGCTATACCAGGTAATGAGGTTAGATGATAGTATGTGCCTGAATACTTATTACAATGCCTTTGATTCCAAAATGGCTTGTATTCTGAGGGATAAAAATCTGCATAGTCTAAGAGATGCATTTAGAATTGCCATCAATGTAGAGAACAATAGAAAAGCATCTGGGAAAATAGGGAGAAGAACTCATGGTAGGCTATGGCAAGAATCAAAACAACCTAATAAAGTTGCTAAAGAAGAAGACAAAATAGAGAAATTAGTGATTGCCATGAAAGATCTTACTACCAAGGTGAGTAAAAATGATAAACCTCATTACAATTGGCAAGACAGGCCTCCTAGGTTGCATGACATGTCTTACAACACTACTTGGAAGGATGGTAAGCCTCAAAGTGAGAAGCCAAAGAATACTCAAAACCAACATACCCCAGATCCTTTAAAAGGAGGAAATGTTCATAACATGGAGAATACTCCTTGGTGCATGGCTTGTGATGGACCACATTCTCCTCATCAATGTGGTGTAGCTCAAGCCCTTGAAGAATCCATGAGACCAGAGGCTGAGCTTGATATAAATATGTTTGAAACTATCATAGAAAGTGAACTTAGTGAATGTGATGTGCTGAATAGTAAGAGGTCTTACCAAGGATAGTTAACTCTTGATTGGTATCCCACTTTGAATGTGGTAACAATTGAAGATGAAGAAGTTCATCTCAGAAGGCCTAGTGGCGAAGAAGAAAGAAACCTCACTAAAGCTGCCATAGCCAAAGCCAAGCACAATTACAATTTGAAAAATACTAAGAAGGATGGTGATCAAGGTGAACCTGGCTCGATGTTTATAAAAGAAGTATCCTATAAGAAAGTAGCAAGTAATGCCACCCTGCCTCAAGATGGTCAAGAAAAGAAGAACCAAGTTAAAGAGGTAGCCAAGGGTATGGATGATAAAGCTACTAGTGATATACAAGGAACTGCCACAATGAAGAAGACAAGTCAGCCTAAGACAAAGAAAGTTAAGGCTAATACTGAGTTGATTAATAATTCCACATTTGATACGACTCAGGCTCTTACCAAAATGAAGGTCATTGTCCCATTGATAGAATTATTGAAAATAAAGGAACATAGAGAAGCTACTCTATCTTTGTTTTCTAAGATATCTGATAGTAAGACAGCTCTACCTTTTGGTTCAACTAGGGATGAAAAGGATCAGGAGTTGCAAACCCCAGAGGTATATGTTGGAGTAACTATTACACAAGAACCCTCACAGGTCGATCCTTTCTATGTTACTTTATTAGTAAATAACCGGTTAATTAAAAACTACATGATAGATTTTGGTGCAGCTGCAAATGTAATACCTTATGGTGTCATGAAAGAATTAGGATTGTCAATCAGTATAGTGTATGGGAAATATTATGCTATGGATAACAGAGAAGTGCCAGTGATAGGTACAATGAAAGATGTTGAAGTAAAAATAGTAGCATTCCCTGAAGCAACATACAAGATGAATGTCATTATAACTAACACCAAACCTCATTATGGCATGTTGTTATCTAGACAATGGGCTGCAACAGTGGGTGGAAATGTTCAGTTGGATTTGTCATATGCTACTATCCCAATTAATGGAAACCAAGTCAAATTGTGTAGAGAACCACATACCCCTAGGGTAATTGAGAAAGTAGATCCTAATATGCTCAAATATATGATTGGTGTGGATCTTGACAATTTTAGATTACAGCCAATTTTACCTCAATTGAAGAATACTAACTCTATTGTGACTGAATTGGAATCTCAACAACATGGTTTGTGGCACATGTATTTTGATGGAGCTTTCTCTAAAGAAGGATCTAGAGCAGGAGTTCTTTTTGTGTCCCCTTTAGGTATAACCTTCAAGTATTCCTTTCTGTTAGCCTTTCAGTGTACAAATAATACTGCTAAATATGAAGCCTTGTTACTGGGGCTTGAAGTTGCAAAAAGGCATGGCATTCAATTGTTAAGAGTGTTAGGAGATTCAAAATTGGTTGTTTCTCAAGTTAAAGCTAGGTATGCATCTAAGAATGATAGAATGAGAAGATACAAGCATGCAGTATGGGATGTGATTGAGCATTTTAGTGCATTCTCTATAAATTGGATAGAAAGATCTAAGAATATCATGGTGGATTTCTTAGCAAATGTTGCATTAAAAATGATGATGCAACACTAACTAGTATATCCACAATTGAGATAAAAGCTAGGCCTGCCATTCTTGACAATGTATATAATTGGCAAGTGTTTGCTGATGATGAAGATATTCTCAGGTTTATACAATGCATTGATGACTATGATGGACAAAAAACTGATTGCAATGCCTTGGTGGAAGTGGTTGACAACAGGGAAACTGTGTTTGGAAATGACCTAGTTCAGTTAGAAACTAATGAAATACCTAAAGGGTTGGTAGAATTCGAAGGTATGTTCAGTTATAGTGATAGTCATCTGCACCAACAATCAACCACTAAGTTAGATGAACTAGAGGAAGTAAACTTGGGGATAGAATCATCCCCAAATTTGGTGTATATCGGAAAAAAATTGCCCCCTCATGTCAGAGTAAACCTTATTAATTTATTAAAGAAATATAAGCATGTCTTTGCTTGGTCTTATGAAGATCTGAAGGCGTATAGACAGGATCTGTTTCAGCATGAAGTCCCTTTGCTTCTAGATGCTAAGCCTTTTAGACAAAAACAAAGACCTATCAACCCCCTATTGGAATCTAAAATGCAGCAAGAATTAACCAAGTTAAGGGAAGGGGGAATTATTAAGCCTATAAGGAATTCATCATGGATCTCAAATTTGGTCTCAGTTAGAAAGAAGAATGGGGACATAAGACTTTGTGTTGATTTTAGGAACCTAAATGTTGCTTCCTTGAAAGATAATTACTCTTCTCCTAATATGGAAGCAATGTTGCAAAGAGTAACTGGTTGTGACCTATTGTCTATGATGGATGGGTTCTCAGGGTATAACTAGGTGTTAGTAAAAGAATTTGAACAATTCAAAACTGCTTTCACCACCCCTTGGGGAATGTACGTGTATGTCAGAATGCCTTTTCATTTGAAAAATGTTGGAGCTACTTTTCAGAGGGCAATGGATGTAGCTTTCAAGGAATTCATCAATATTATCATGGTAGTATATCAAGATGATTTGACATGCTTCTCCAAAAGGGCGGATGACCACTGTGGACACTTAGAACAGGTTTTCAATAAAGCTCTAGAATTTGGAGTATCCTTAAATCCTAAAAAGTGTCATTTTGTTGTTACTAAAGGGAAGCTACTAGGGCATATTGTCTCCAAAGAAGGAGTAAGAATAGACCCTGAAAGAATTGAGGCTATAAACAATGTGCCTGAGCCAAAGAATGTTAAAGGTATCCAACCTTTCTTGGGCAAAGTAAATTCTGTTAGAAGATTTATTACAAATTTTTTAGAGATAGTCAAGCCCATTGCTAAACTGCTTAAAAATGATACAAAGTTCTACTGGGATGGAGAAGCTTCAAAGGCTTTTGATGAAATAAAAAGGGTTATTTAGGAGGTACCAATGTTGAAGTCCCCTAAGTATAGTAAGCCTTTCTCTTTGTTTTCTTTTGCTTCATATCACATAGTGGTTGCGGTTCTTTTACAAAAGGATAATGAAGGATATGAACATCCTATATCTTTTTATAGCAAATCTTTACAGGCTGCAGAGTTAAAGTATGAAATTATGGAGAAGCAAGCATATGCTTTGGTCAAGGTTGTTAAAGATTTTAGGCCATATCTTGTAAATGCATGAGTAATTGCTTATGTCCCACATGCGATTGTCAAAGATATTTTATCCCAGTCTAAGGTCATAGGTAAGAGATGCAGATGGATAACTAGAATCTAGGAGTTTGATTTAGAAATTAAGATCATTAATTTGGTGAGAGGTTTAGACCTTGCTAAGCTTATGGCTGAATCAAACCTTCTTGATGTTGAAGTGAATAATGTTGAAGTTGAGAACATCCTAATCACTAGTATTGAGGTACAACCCTGGTACTCATAAATAGTATATTTTTTAAGAGATGCAACATTTTCAGAAGGAATGATCCATAACCAGAGAAGAACTCTGAAGTTGAAGTCACAAAAATATGTCCTCATTTAGGGTGATCTATTTTGGTGGAATAGAGATGGGGCATTGCTAATGTGTTTGGATAAATCCTAGACTAAGACAGTGTTAACTGAAATGCATGATGGAATGTGTGGAGGTCACTACTCTACCAAGACAATTGCTGGTAAGATAGTTCGGGCTGGATATTATTGGCCTACTTTGTTTAAAGATGCCCATGAGCATGTCCAGAGATGTGACCCATGCCATAATTTTTCATCAAAATTGAATTATGAGGGAGCTTTACCCCTCAAACCAGTCATAGTGGAAGACCCTTTTGTCTAATGGGGCATTGATTTTATTGGAGAAATCATTGAGAAATCAGGAAGAGGTCATAGGTGGATTATAATAGTTACTGATTATTTTACCAAATGGATTGAAGCTATACCCACTAGGAGAGCCACAAGTAAGGTTGTTATTGACTTCCTGATGGATAATGTCATAACCAAATTTGGAGTCCCTGTAAAACTAGTGATGGATAATGCCATGAGCTTTAGGTCAAAAGGGTTTGTTGAATTTTGCATCAACCATGGAATAGTTATGTCCTACTCTTCACCTTATCATCCTTAGGGTAATGGGCAAGCTGAATCAAGTAATAAGAGCCTCTTGAACATTATTAAGAAGATCCTGGAAGAAAATAAGAGGTGACCAAAAGTTAAAATTGGCTTTATGGGCTAACAGGGTCATTGTCAAGAAAGCAATTGGGGTTTCACCTTTTTAATTAGTTTATGACACATTCTAGGGTCCCAGTCAATAATCTTCTTCTGGTGTATAAGCTCCTGCAAGCTGAAGATGTGGAGTTAGCAGAACTTATGGAAGACTCGATGATTCAAATGGTGGAGGTAGAAGAAATTAGAACTTTGGCTCACAAGAGGAATTTGAAGATCCAATTGCAGTCCAAATATCTATTTGACAAAAGAACCTTGTTGAGAAAGTTCCAAATTGGTGATATGGTTCTTCTATGGAATGCGAAAGGAGAAGATAAGGAAAAACACAAAAAAATTGAGTTGCTATGGATAGGCCCCTCTATGGTTTGTGATCTTAATGGAAAGGATTCATATTTTTTGTATAATATGAATGGTGAGGTACAGGAATTTCTAGTGCATGGACATTTCTTGAAACACTACTTCTCTTAATGTCCATGCACAGTAGGTCCTTGTCTGTACATATTTAGGTTTTTTTTTGTTATTTTTTAGGCATGTGTTTGGTTTGTTCTCTAGAGAGTTTCTAAATTCTTGTGTTGATCTTGCAATCAACCATCCCCAATCAGAGTCGTTGTTATCACTATTTCAAATTGGATATTCTTGTTCCATAGTTGGCTAAAAGTTTGCAAAAATATGTCTAGTATGGCCTTGTTGCCTCTGATTGTCTTGGGTTAAAAGAGGGTTTAATATTTTCTAGTTTCTAACCCTTCCTATGTTTGAAAAACCCTTATGTTCTATTTCTATGTTGCTTTTACCACTTAGAGAAGGGTCAATCTATCATGAAAAGTGTCCCCCCATTAGTTTTTTCCCTAGGCGGTCCCTTAATATTTTAAATCTGTGTGCCTTTACCTTTATCTTGTTTTAATGTTTGTCAGAGCCCTTAATTATTATGCAACTCATTGTTAATCTTTCGATTGTCGTTGTTTTGCTAGGCAAAGATGCTAGCAAATTAATGTTCGTGAAATAGCGAAAAGGCTAGGTGGGCCTGACCAGATGGGTTGACCATCAAATAAAAGGACTACATCTTGTTTTAAATCTAATGGCTCATGTTGATTCGCTAGCTCGAGTTGCACGTGATATAAGTTCTGCAAAACAACAAAAGACTTGGTGGGTCCTAGAGGCGAGCGGCTTCTTTGGTTAAAGGATGATCAGTTTAGAAAAGAATAAATGGCTCGCGTTGATTTGCGACCAGAAGATGCATGTGTTCTACCTTTAGCAAAGTAGCGAAAAGGTAATGGGCTCAGGCTGAGGTGGCGGTCCGCGGTGGACCTGACGGTTTCCATGAAAGTGCCTATTCGATGAGACCTCTAGATCGCTCACCAAAGAAGAAATTCCATCGAAAGACTAAGACCAGACTACTGAGGTGGCCGACACGAAGGCATGGGAGGATAGATGGTTTGTTCCATGGAGTATAATGGTGACCTGTCAAGTGCGTGTGGCTCTGAAGGGTTGAGGGCCCACCTTGGTTCAATCGGTAGTTATGTGGAGAATAGTGAAGTAAAGCATGTGGTGGTTTCAGAATGGAACCCGATGGAACTTTCTGAGCAAATGGTTGACTGCCATGTGGCATTTGTTAACCGGTGATGAGATAAAGCAAGTGATCTCTGAGATAAAGAGCCACTTGAAAGGTCTAAAGCATGTTAAAAGATGTTCATCTCGTGGTCCATCCAATGGTTGTCGTTGTTTTGTAGCCTGAACATGCTTGCAGCTTAGTCTCTGTGAAATGGTGAAAACAATTGGTCGTCAAGGTGATGCATTGTTAGTTAATAAGACTGAAGATTGTTGTTGGAGATAAAGACCGGGTAGGTAGATCATGATCTAATGGTCGATGTTAATTCGTGATCATGGTCACTAACATAGAAAGACCGGACGAAATAAAAGCAGTGCAAGTTCCTATGATCCAACGGTTGTCCTTGTTTCACGAAAGAAAAGTGCAGAGGTTTTAAGCTTTGCAAAATAGCGAAACAACGAAACATAGGAAATAATCAAAGAATTTATGATCCGTTGGAGCCCGTTTTTGAATTTGATTTGTGAATTCAATTCTGAGGTGATGGCCAAAGCATGCAGGATTAATTTCTAAAATTCAATGCCAACTTTCCATATTAGAGTCCACATCAACTCGAATGTTGGCATCATTTCAACAAGGTTTGTTGTAGAGTAATTGGTGCTGAGCGGTTTTTTCTTCAGGGGAATAACAGGTTTTTATGCTTTTTCTTGATGATTCTAGTCTGAATTCAGTGATTGTTGTGTGAATTGTTTCATTAGAGGTCTGTGCAAGTCTCAATTAATATAGTTGCATTATCAAGATGGCACCAAGAAGGGAGTTGATAGGAAAAGTGAATTACCAGGATAGAAATATTTGTGATGATTTTGTAGAACAGTTAACCATGTCTACCAATGTTGAAGCCAAGGCCAAAGAATTGGTACCAAATAACCCTCGTCTGAGAATTTGGGATGGCCTATATGATAAAGGTAATTGGTTAAGGGATCCAAAAATAGGGATGTTAGGTTTAGGATTGTTCAAAGTATGTTTTGGTCAAAGACATTCCCTCGCCACTTTGAATAGCATATGGGAACTGCATGTGGGAAAGCTTGTGGTCCTTGGTGTATTCATGGATGTAGATTTGTTGACTCTGATTACACAAAATTATGACCCTATAACTAGATGTATCAGGAATGTGAAGGGATCAGCCCTGATTGAAATTAAAGATGATGAATTTAGAAATGTGTTAAAGCTCAGTGAGGCTTCAAATATGTTAGAGCCTATTGATTTTGAGTCATTAGCCCAGGTCTATAATACACAAAGGGATCATCTTGGGAGTGGCCCATTGAAAGATTTCTTTGTTAAGATAGGAGGGTTAACAGTTGTAGGCCCCAGTACAACAGAACCCTTCTCCCTGAATCTGTTTACTCTAAGAGCTAAGGGTATGTATTAGGCATTGTGTCATATTTTTGGAGAAGATGGTGAGAAAAATATGCCAGCCCATTACATACTGATGATTGCACAAATTCTAAACCCCTCTCTGGCAATAACATTTGATTATGCACTATACCTTACTGAGGCAATTCATGCAGGACTAGTAGGGATACAAAATGGTAAGGTGGACAGGCCGTTTGGATGGTACTCCCTTTTAATGCACATGTTTTTGTTCAAGGGTGCTGACTATTTTGCAAAGGAAATGGATTTGGTTAAGGTAAAAGATAATGAAGAGATGCCTATTCAAGTTTGGAGCATGATTTTATCCTAGGATAGAGAGGATGCTAGTTATCTAAAGCTTTATAGATGCTTTGCATCTAAAATTAGGATTCTTTTATGCACAGAAAACCCTAGGATTCCTAAGGCTCTCTTGGAACTCCTCAGGCCTAAAGAGTTTGTTGAGGGTATTAAGATTGTTCACAATTGGGGAGATATGTATTTATACCTTGTTTCTACTATTTTCAGAGTGTATGGTTTCAGAGGTGCCCCCTATCTATTGCGCTATCAGGTCCCATTGAAGATAGGGATTGCAGAAGTCATGAGACAAATTGGACGTGTAAAAGAGGCAGAGCTAAAAAATAAGAGTAAGGGAACCATTTTCCCAACCATTACTGTTGCCCATCATTTTGTAATCACTAAAGGTGGCTGGAAATATTTTGAAGAATTCTTTAAGCCATATAGGTTGTCAAGTGTAGTTTCAAGATGTGCAGACCCTGAGGACTTTCAATGGCATGTTTAGAAAGAGGGCAGTGTGTAAAGGTAGGCCTCACCAATTTCAGTTCCCTGAAGAGTTAATTAGGAATGAATTCAATTTAGATGAGCAAGAACTAAGGAAGGAGAAGTGGGTTGCATATAAAAGGGCTCTTGACTTTATTCATAATTTTGATAGTAGTTATGACCCTCTTTCTAGCTTTAACCCTTTTGAGGAGAAAGTCAAATTCTTAATTCTTTATTTTGTAGACCTCATGCAAACCTTGAAAGAAGAAAGGGAGGCTATAATGCAAAATGATCCTGACAGGGTTAAATTGGTCCTAGCTAAGCCTTCTTTTGCTAAGGATATCCCACCTGATGATTACGTGATGCATAAGAAATTAAAGTATAGTGTGATGATGCCAGTGACAGGTGAGCCTTCCACTTCAAGAGGGAAAAGAGAAATTGAAGATGCCATTGACATCCAAGATTCCCCTAAAAGGCAAAGAGTGGGGAAGGAAGTTGAAACTAGTGAACCTCAGTATTCTCCATCTCACTCCCCTATCCACATAGGAGATAAGCAAGCAGTGGCTGAATAGTTGTTACAGTTAGGCAGTCTCAGAGAGATTGCCTTCACCTATGAGGAGACCCAAGAGGGGATGCCAGAAGAGCCACCTAGTGCTAAAATGAACTTGATTGATGGTGAGCTAAAGGGCCAAGAGTTAGACCTTATTGTTAAGCAAGCCAGTGAGGAATTCCTGGATGATAGTAATTTTGTTACAACAGGGGCTTTCATGCAATTTGTGTGGAAGCAAAATATGGAACAATTCAAAGCTAGATGTGAGAAAAGGAAGAGTGAACAACCTCGAGGGGAGGTAACTCAAGTGGAAGAAGAGGTAAAGAAAGAAATGATTGAACAGTTTAAAACTATTACTCCTGAGAAGGGAAGAGAGATGGTGTCTAAGGCTAGTGTTTTAATCCTCCCTGAATGGGATATAGTTGATGCTCTGGTCCTTGAAGAAATAAAGAAGGAAACAAAACCGATGGAAGGAGTGACCTTCAGCAAGGATAATGTTTCTCTAGTCATGTGGTTACTGAGGAAGGATGAGAATAAAAGGAGGAAAGGTGTATCAGATTCTAGTCTCCTGGGAGGCATGATTGTAAGAAGAGTCCAAGATATAGGGGTGGTGGAAGCTGCAAGCACAGTCTTGGAAACTGCAAAGTTCAGTGTGGTAGTAGCAGAAAAGGAGGCAAAAGAAAAGGCTAATGTCTAATTAAAATTGGGAACCATCTGAAAGGCTTACAATGAGGCCAAAGAAGGAATAGCCAACATGGACAATATTATTGCTAAACTTCGGAGTCAGTTGGTAGGTCAGCACCATCCAAGTGAATCCTCTACTCTCATGATAGCCTCCTCTCCAGCAAGAACTCCACCTACCAGTCCCATTATAGAATATCCCCCTTCTCCTATGCCTTCTAGTTTCCAGTCAGCTGAAAATGTCTAACATGAGTTGAAAAAGTTGAAACAAGATCAAGCCTTGTTTGCAAGTAAGTATGAAGAAAAGGTAAAAGCCATAATTTTGAAGTTTGCTGATTTGGTCAAGGCCTCTGTTGTGCACATTTCTATGAAAAGAATCCTGAATATTCTGATTAAATTAAGAGAAGATGAAACCACCTTGGAACCAATCCTAAATAAGTGGATGCCTAGAGGTAGGGAGTTAGAGCTCATGTGTTCATCTCATGCAGATGCAGAGGAAAATGACAATCTTAGGTCCACTAGTGAGTTTATAAAAGAAATGAATATACTCTCAAAGGAAAGGGTAGGTGTAAAAAGAAATGCCCAACTATATAGAAAAGAATATTCAGAGCATAAATATGAATTGTTTCCAGGGGGTTTTGTTGGTCCAATCCAGTTAAAAGAGGAGAAGGCATGCTTAGAAGAGCTGGACCACAAATTGTCCCAAAGGGTTAATGAAATCATTAACACCAGTGGCACATCCTTATTTCTCCAGACAATTGAAGAAATTGAAAAGGGGAAATCACATTATGGTTTCATAGAAATAGAAATTGGGTAGTTAAGGGTCACTTGGAAAAGGCTAGAAGGGATGAAATAGAAGATTGTTAGCTTTGCTTGGCCAAGTGATGACGTATTGCAGGAGTGGAAGGATGAATATATCAAACAAGAAGAAGATACTCCAGAGCAGATAGAAAAGTTTACAGCAGAACAACAAATGGAAGAGGTCGTTGATATTGAAAAAGACTTGTAATTGTTTCTTGGAGAGTATCGTAGTTTGTAACAAAATTTTTTAGGAATGTCCAAAGCTTGTACGCATCTATAATGTTATAAATGGATATCCGGACTAGTAAAAGAGGGATCACAAGAATTTTGTAAAGAAACTCTCGCAAAATATACTTAGTTTTTTCTAGTTTCAAGGAGATGATTCTGGATGATGTAATATTTTATAGAATGAATATGAATATATAAATCAAAGTTTCAGGCCTAAAATTTCTTTGTCTTCTGGTGTGCATTCTATAATTTGTTGGTTTCATTTGAATAATCTAGGGTTGTTTGAATGAGCATGGATTGTAAGGCGATCTAATAGACATTATTTCTGGCTTTCTTCTTTAAAAGAGGGATTAAATGTGCAAGGAATATTTCTGTCAGCAAATCTATTGTCTGTTGCCATGAATCTGATGAGTTATTTTACTTAAATGGGAAAGGATCTATGTATACGGTAGGCATATATGAATTTCATAAAAGCTGAGATGATGAGGTGTATTAGAATGTTCAGCTGTTGAAAATTATTGCTTAATTTAGGTGACTTTGTGGCCTAGATAAGGCACTTGTACTTGTTGTGGGATTCTTTCTAATTTTCTTGAAGATTAAGACTAAAGAAGTATATAAGTTTTTATTCAAATATTTCAGTTTATGTTGAGGTGATGAAATCCACTAGTTTTTGACACTGGTTTATTGTGGATCTCATTTAAAAGTGTGAAAGTATTCACAGAAGGTATACCCACCTGAACTTTGGATAAGTTCAAAGTGTAGAAGGTTCTCAAAACCTTGTTATATGTTACTCTGAGGTTCTTTTTTCCTTGATCTCTTCATATGTAGACAAATTTATTCATTTTCTTATAGGGGATAAAAGGGAAATCAAAATTTGAGGCTAACACCAGGAATATGAGCATTTAGTTCAGACTGATAGTGTAGCTACAATAAATGGGTTAACTAGGTGTTGGAATAACTTACCAGACAAATTGAAGTAGGGAGAACCTTATTCACCACAAAAGTTTCAGGAAGTTATGCAGAGAGCCCCCACATATATACAACTAGGCAGAGAAAAGGCCAATAACTGGTTACCACTGATTTTTCAACCTCATATTCTTATGTGGCCACTATTGGGATGTCAAACTCCGGATAAGCCCTATGATGCAGTAATAGAAGAATCAGCCAGATGGTCCAGGCTGGAAAAGATGAAGGGATTTTATTGGAATTTAGCTTCAGAAGGAACAAGTCAAGGAACCATTGGTGATCTAAGAGTTAGTGCAAGAGGCAGAAATTTTCCTTTTGCTATAGGATCAACAAGCTCTTAAAGTTGGGGGGCATGATGGGTTGATACATTGTCATATTTCTATCCTCAAAACTCTTGAGTTTTGTCATCTTTTATTTTACACAGTAGTAGTGATGTATTGGAAGTTGACTATATGTATTCCATATGTTAAGCCTAAACTTATTAAATCATGTTTTATCTTTACCAGTTTATTCCTGCAGCCATGTGGTTTATTCTAGTTTCTATGTGGATTATTTAGGGCAAGATCATATGTGAAATTAATATATGTGTTGATTAAATAAAATGTGTATGTATGTTCTTGTATGTTATTTATTTTGTAGTGCAGAGAATAAATGATGTTGTGGTGGATGTTCTCCTATCGTGCTTGTTGAAGGGAAGGATACTCAAGTGATGACTGAAGATCAAACTATAGAAAAGCTGAGCAAGCGTAAGGAATGAAATAAGAGAAGCAATCAAGCGATACTACCAATGTCTAACTTAAAGTGGACATTGATCTTGTAAATACTGCCACAGTATGTTTAACTGTGGTTTGGTCTAGATCAGTGTTTCCTGCAACATAACTCCAGCTATCTCCTTTCTTGGTCAATCATCCACCTCTTCTTTTCAGCGTGATTTGTGTTGTCTCTTGTAGATGATTTATTTTTAATAAGAAGCTCTTCTTCTTCTGTGAGGTTAGATAGAAAAGAGAGAAGAATAGAGCGAAGGATTTTCATAAGTATTTTTTAGTTTATTTTCATATTGAATCATGTAATGACTTTCAAGAACAATGAATAAAATTATGTTATTTTGATCTGTTAGAGTTGTTTTTGGGGAGCCTGGTATCACTCATCCAAGGGGGCCCACTTGGTGAGTGTTCCTGTGCATTCGTTAAAATTAGTTTTCTTTCCTTAGTCGTAGTAGACATTCTTGCATTGATTGTTCCTGCAGCCACTGGAAACAGATCCGCTGACTGTTCCTGTAGCCAAGCTAGAAAAAAGTAATTTCTATTTATCAACATTGAATTTATCTAGTATTGCTTTTATTAGTTTATGCAGAAGTCTTCATGTAGCCTTTCCATAGTTTCCATTCTTTATTATCTTTTCCACATAATGTTAGTTGTTGCAGTAATGTAGAATAACTATCATAGGAACTTAGTGCATATATAGTGCAGGCCCATTTCAAGTATTACGTCCCTCAGTTGACAATCAAATGAACACTAGCTATGAAAATAGTGACTTTACCAAATGAATGTCCAATCTTCAGGGTGAGACTTCAACTAGAGTTATTATTCTTATTGTTGAGTTGAACACAATGCGTCATCACACATCGCTTCAAAGAGGGGCAAAATATATACACCTAAAAATGGTCTGAAGATAGTTAATTAAATACATAGTTATTTGATTAATCCCCCTTCCCAATTAATTGAATTCACAAGCAATTTGATTAATTTCTCTATTCATCTACTAGTAAATAAATCTACATGATGTATTTACATAGTTCATTTCATATCCCCCTTTGATTAATTAATTCTAAATTAATTAATTTCCCCCCATATAAATCAATTCTTCTAATTCCTAATTAAGATTAAAAAACTCAAGTTTGTTGAGATTAATTATCATTTTCCAAATTCAAATGAGCACATGGCTCCTAACCATCCCTTATCTTAGCCTATTCCACACTAACCCTATCATATCTTGCACATTCTAACCTCCTTATCCTAACCTCCTATTGTGTGGATATTCTTCCCTTGAGACACATGGCACTTTTGCCACATGTCTCTTCCCTTGGAAACTTGCCTTCTCATGAGCAAGGCTCCTTGACACTTGTCACCACAGAGATGACAAGTGTCCCCCCTTCCAACCTCTTCTCCAAATTCCTCAATCTTGGCCCTTGATATCTTCAAATCAGATCAGGACCATTGATTCTTGCCACCTCAGCTTTGGCCTTGGAATTCCTATAAATATCACCCATTTTGGATCAATAAGGATCCCTTGCATTCATATTTTCAGTATCATTACTATGGGCAATTTGCATTTCAATTATCTAGTAATTAGACTTTTGGATTAATCATAGCATGTTAATCTAGTTTCTTAGATCATCCTTTTTATATCATATTTATAATCAATCATGATAAAGTAGCTACACAACTCTTGAGTTTCCACTTTGGAGGTCATTGCTCCACTGAGAGCCAACCAATCCAACAACTTCAATGTCCTCAAGAATAGAGGAAAATATGACATTTCAAGGAAGGCTTATGATTATGTCGACCATCCAATTCCATTCTACTATGTTGATGTTATTGATGGAGAGGTGGGATGTTGATACCTCGACATTCTCACTACCTTTGGGGGAGATGACAATCACCCTAGAGGATGTATACTGCATTTTGTGCCTACCCATTAGAGGAGAGACTCTTAGATATTGATCTAACCATACAAAGGAAGATTATAGGAGAGAGAAGGTATATGTTGTGGGGAGAGTGATACGTAGCAAGACAAGAGGCTGCATTATGCTTAGCTAGCTCCTAGACCCTACAAGAAAGGTTCAATTGGTGAGACGACTCATAATTGTGACCCTTGCATTAGTTGTGTGCCCTAATGGGTGTGGCACACATATGCATGGAGGACTCATCTATGCCATATGAGCCATAGAGAGACACAAGAGAGTATACTCTTGGGGTTAGAGCATGCTTGTGCATCTCTATCATGACCTTGGAGAGTATGTGTTCAGATAGGGATGCATCCTGATGATATGCACACTACTACAGGTGTGGATGTTTGAGCACATTAAATGTACTAGACTTGGTGGAGCCCCCAAAGAGCTAGTCTAAGAGTAGCCTAGGGTATATGCTTATCCTCTTACCCATGAGTGGTGATTCAGTGATCTCCTATATTGGAGGTTGAGCATGGATAGATTGATAGTAGGCGAGATCATATGGAGACCCTACCTAAGGATGTCCATGTGGACTAGGCTATGCAGAGGAACTATCTACTAGAGGGACAATATAGCCACATAGTCATTCCTTTCTACTTCGACCGAGTTTGGCAGCAGTTTGGGTTCGAGCAGTGTGTTCCTACTTGTGTGCCTGTAAACATCCGACACTCACAAGTGATGTCAAGGCTAGCAGGCATTCCTAGGCCTATGAGTGATGATATTGACATCACATATTCATATGGGTCAGATTAAGACATAGCAACAGATTATAAAGATGATTTAGATGCACACCGATGGTACATCACATGGTGGAGGAGAACATAACCTAGAGCTATTTTCCCTGTAGGCTTCCCTGGAGGGAACTCGAGACCATGGAGATAGTCAAGCAACGGAGAGGGATCTAATGCATCCAAGAGGATTCAGATGATCAGGTTGATGACATAGAGGAGTAGGAGGCAGGTGGAGACAAAGGCGATCTTGATACTAGAGAGGGAGATTAGGATGGAGATGATGAGGAGGATGAGGACAATGATGAAGAGGAGGATAATGAGGAGGAGGAGAATGAAAAGGAGGAGGACGAGTCAATTATAGTTCATCACTCTAGAGAGGATACCAAAGCCCTAGATCCACTAAGTTTCCGATGATGGGTAGAGAGGGATCTCATAAGGGGTCTTGATCCCAATCCCCATTGGCCCACATAGACTATACATAGATAGTATGAGTGGGGAGAACCTAGTGGGTCTCAGTCATAGGTAGTCATTGTCCATGATCCTCACTAGCGAGAGGAAGATCTAGGTAATGTGCTTTGTTATTGATTAACATATGCATCCTACCTGCTTTAAATCTGATGATATAGAATGTTACAGATGAAAATTTTCTCTCTATCTTGTAGCTACCATCTAGGAGTGGTGTTCTCTAATTCAGAATGCAGTGACAAACCTTATTATGATTGCACACATTCTGAGTTCCTCACAGATAGCACACAGATCCTAGAGGAATGCAAGCCAACATGAGGAGATTTTTTCCCCTATTCAGATGGAGGTGGAGGTCCTACAAGAGAGATTATGATGGACAGAGTGTGACCTAGCAGTGCCACAAATAGAGGGATCATGATGGAGATAGATCGCAAGAGATCCTCATGGATTCACTCATGGTTCATATCATGATACACCCCCATGTGGCCACCTGCATGGCTAGATCAGGAGGGGGAATCTAGCCACCATCCTCTTGCTACTAGTCCTAGGGATAGGAGATGATTTTGATGTATTGATGTATATATGCTGACATTCATGTTTATGTTATTTTTAATGCTTAAACAATGTATGTATTACTTAGATTAGAAGTAACATATTGAATAATGAGTATGTATATCTGATTTAATTTCCATGTGATTTATTTCTCAATACTTCATGATTAAATTGATAAATGTATGATTTAATTAAATAACTAAGTATTTAATCAAATGCTACTGTGATGATATAAAAGAAGAATCTATTAAGCATGAGAACTATATGACTAATGGGATTTAGTTAACTCTAATTAAACACAACATGGTATAATTCTACTTAACATGTAAGAAATTGTATAACATGCTAGCACATATGAGATGTAATTCCATTACAATTTACATAAAAATAATCCAAGACAAACAACATAGTAATGAAACATGCTTGTCAAGAATGAACTAATGTAGACCAAACAATTTAACATCACTTAATTTACACACTTTAATGAAGATATGTTAAGATATTACCCAATTTTGAAGAAAAATATATAGAGACAGAACAAAAAGGAGACTATAAAGAAAGAAAGAGAGAGAAAAATAGAACTAGGCATAGTATCTATGAAGGTGCATAGCATTTATGGGTTCCTTGAGAGACGTACCTTCCACATTTTCTATCCTGTAAGCACCTAATCCATAGACCTCAACAACGATGTATGGTCCAAACCAATTAGGACTGAACTTTCCTTTCTCCTCAAGTAAGGCATTCACGTTGCGTTGATTCTCATAAAGGACTAAATTCCCTACCGAAAAGGAATGTTGAATAACCTTATCATTGTAGCTTCGCTCCAAAGTTTTATGATACACCTAAATATGCTTGAGGGTATTTATATGTCGTTCATCGATCATCTCAAGTCTTTGAAGTCTTTTCTCTCTATAGGAATCATCATCCATTATACCCTTAAGAGAAACTCTCAAAGAAGGAATTTCCAACTCCAAAGGCATAATGGCGTCAGCACCATAAACAAGATTATAAGGGGTACAACCCATAGAAACATGTGCACTCATGCGATAGGCCCACAATGCATAGGTTAATTAAGTATGCCAATACTTACCATGCTTGTTTACAGTCTTTCGAAGAATTTGTTCAATTATCCTATTAGAAGACTCAGGTTGACCATTTGATTGGGGTAATAAGGTGTAGAAAATTTATGTTGAATATGATATTTCTCGAGAAAATTATTCACATCCTTATTTTTGAATGGCATTCCATTATCTAAAACTAAGGTAGAGGTATCCCAAATTCAGAAATAATTTTTTCCAAAATGAATTGACAAATTACTTCAGTTGTAGTGGATTGAAGAGGAATGACTTCCACCCACTTCGTAAAGTAATCAGTGCAAGTTATGATGAAAGTATATCCTTGGGATGAAGGAGGAGATATTTTACCAACAAGATCCAAACCCCATCTAGAAAAGGGCCAAGATGCTACCTATGATTGAAGCTCTTGGGCAGGGGCATGGATCAAATTGTTGTTTTGCTGACACTGGTGACATCGTTTAACAAACACAAAGGAATCATTTTCCATGGTTTGCCAATAATATCCCATTCAGAGCAATCTTTGAACTAAAGACCTACCCCCAAAATGTCCCTTGCAAGCACCTAAATGGGCTTCTTCAAGAGTAATAGGGACTTTAGCCTTGTTTAAGCATCAAAGAAGAAGACCATTATAACCCCTCCTATAGAGAAAATTAGAAAGGATAATGTATCTAGAATCCAATTTGTGAATCCTATCCCTAGTATTCTTTTTCGCAGAGTTAGGAAAGGTACCATCACTCAAATATCTTACAACATGCAAGTCCCATTCATCAGAATCTATAATGCAACAATATGCCACATCACTAGGGTTATCAGCAATAGCAGGGGAAGTAAGGTTGTGAATAGTGAATTGAGGATCTACCATGGGGTCCTCTAGAGACACAAGAGAGGAAACACATTCCATCGCATCAGCATGTCGATTATATTTTCGAGGAACGAATTCCATGGTGTGAGAATCAAATTTTTGTAACAAGGATAAAGCTAGATCATTATATTTTGATAGTTTGTCTTGTTTATCTTGATAAACTCATGTCACTTGTCTTATGATTAACTGAGAATATCCATAAATATGTAGATTTATCACACTCAACACCAAGGAAACTTTAATTCCATCTATAAGAGCTTCATATTCAACAATGTTGTTGGTACATAAGAAATTGAGACAATATTATAAAGGAATAGGGTTCTGTTTAGGAGAAATTAAGACCACTCCTATCCCTGATCCTGTACGACACTTAGAGCCATCGAAGTACAATTCCCAAGTCTCATCAACCTTAGTGGAAAGATTGTATTCATCAAGAAAAGACTTTGGATTAGGTAGGGAGAAGGGTGAAGGAACATCAACTAAATGATTAGTCAATGCTTGACCCTTTATTGCCTTTTGTGAGACAAACTTAAGATCAAACTCGGTCAACATCATAACCCACTAAGATAAGCTTCTAGAAAGATGAGTTTTGGAGAAAACATGTTTAAGAGCATCAAATTTAATGATAACATGAATCTCAACATTCAAGAGATAATACCTCAACTTTTGGGTTGCAAAGAATAAAGCAAGGCATTGTCTTTCTATTGTAGAAATTCAGACTTCATATTCGAGTAGAGTGTGTCTTAAGTAATAAAACCAACATTCTATACCATTCTTATCACATTGTGCCAATAAGGCTACAAGAGCTTCAGGGGAAGTAGTGGTGTATAGAAGAAAAGGCTTAGTAGGATCAGTCGGTTGAAGAATGGGAGGATTGGCCAAATAAGTATTTAAGTCTTCAAATACTTGATGACAATCCTCATTCCATTGGAAAGTGATATTCTTCTTAGCCAATTGTGTTGAGGGAAAGGTACGATCTGCAAGTTGAGAGATGAACCTATGAATAGCTTGGATCTTTCCCTGCAAACTTTGTAATTGAGAAACATTCTTAGGAGGTGGCGTATTAACAATATCATCTATCTTCTTTGTATCCACCTCAATGCCACGATGTGAAACTATGAATCCTAATAGTTTTCCACTATCCACACCAAAAACTCATTTTCAGGGATTCAAATGCATGTTGTGCTTACGAAATCTCTTAAATATTTCATGAAGGATCTTAACATGATCTGTATGAAGAACAAATTTGGCTAAGATGTCATCTACATAATCTTCTAAGGTCTTATGCGTATAGTCATGGAAAATGAGAGACATAGCAGGCTGATAGGTTGTGCCTACATTTTTTAATCCAAAAGGCATCACAATCCAATAAAACATACGCCAAGGAGTGGTGAAAGTAGTTTTATATTGATCTTGGGGATTGATGAAAATTTGATTATATCTTGAGAAACCATCCATAAAGGATAGTAAATCATGCCTTGCTACCAAATCCACTATCATATCAATATTTGGTAGGGTAAAATCATCTTTTAAAGAGGCCTTGTTCAAATCATGAAAATCAATACACATCCTAATCTTGTTTTCAGCTTTAGCCACCGCCACAATGTTTGAAATCCATGGGGAATAATCAATAGGACAAATGAATCCAACATCTAACAATTTTCAAATCTCATCTTTAACAAGTAATGCCAATTTAGGGTGAATTTTTTGAATCTTTTGCTTCACAGGTTTAGCATCAGGAATTAGGAAAATGTTATGAGTGACAATCTTAGGATCTACGCCAAGCATATAAGAATATATCTAAGAAAATATCTCAGGAAATTCATGTAACAACTCAGCATATTGTTTTTTCTCTTCTTCATCAAGACATTTCCCTATCTTGATGATCTTATCTTCAACACAAGGATCTATCTTGATATCAATGGTGTCATTTATTAGGAGATTGCTTTGTTGAGGAGTATCTCTCAATTGAGGAAATTCTTTAACTATATCATCATTATTTCTCTCTTTCCAAAAGTAAGCTTCGACATTTAAACAATAGGGAAAACTATGATTATGGTGATAATGAGGAAGGTTGTCATAAACTCCCAAGAATTCAGCTAAGGAATCATTGGTAGAAAAAAAATCCAAAGCAAAGACACAAGAAGGGTTAAAGTCAATATATTCTGGATATTTCAGCGAGAGAGAAGTAGAAATGACATTACCACTAATAAATGGTCTCTTAGAGGCTTTAGTATGCTTGAAAGGATCATAACCAAGCCCAAATGTCATATCGCAAAAGTTATTTTCCAAGGGAACTTTAATCCCTTATTCTTGAGCGCCACATTCATTTACATTATATCCACACCTAGCCAGGATATGAAAATCATGACCATAAAGGTTAGTCATTTCCAAAGAAGAAGGAGTATTTTCAAAAAGTGAAGGATCAAAATTCTCTAGACCAAAAACTAAAGGAGATGAAATCTGAGAAGCCACCACAAATTTATTACTCAATGGCCCAGACAAAGTAGATTGCTTTTTAGGTTCTTCTTCTTCTTTCTTTTTTTTTACCTTAGGTTCTCTAGAGGGAATTCAGTATTCCCCTACAAAACTAGGATTGAAATAAAGGGATTCCCAATCATCTTCCACAAGAATCTATTTAAGAAAGAAAGTGTTCTCAATCGTAGAGTCAGGGTGAGAAGATTCTTCCTCAAGAACCTTAGGTCGACTTGAGGAAGCATCGAGGATTGATCTAGATATAGGAGACAGGTTTGATGAACTAGTCACACTAATCAGAATATAAGCTTTAGAGGAATGTTCTAAGACAGTTACGGAAGAATTGATTGAAGAGGATTTAGAACTTGATGTTTATAAACAAGCCTGAAATCTCATGTCTCCTAACAAGGTGTATGTTGTGTTGTTGTAAATGAATTTGATTTGCCTATGCAATGTAGAGGGAACAACTTGCATTCTATGAATCCAAGGTCTTCCTAGCAATAGTTTTATTTCAACTCTCCAGATATCACATGGATAGTAGTTAAAGTAATAGAACCTACCTCAACATGCAAGGTGATGATACCTAATGAATATTTAGCAACATTATCAAAGCCACATATAGTGAGAGAATCGGGCTTGATAAGAGATGTATCAACATTGATCTTATGCAATAAGTTAATGCTACAAACACTAAGGCCAAAACCATTGTCCACTAGTGTTTGCCTTATTGCACTATCATTTATGATAACCACAATCATTAAGGGAGCATATTCTTGTTGAATTTCACTAGAAGGTAGCTCATCTTGTGTAAACACAATCTGAGCCTTAGGTAATGTAATAGAGTGAATCAAGGAAGCCATATTATTGGATGTCACTATGGGTGGGACATTCAATCTTTTTAAGGGATCTTGTAGTAATCCATGATAAGTCAAGGAAGTTTGAAGAAAATCCCAAAGGGATATCCTGGAAGGAGTAGCTTTAAGTTGTTCGACAAGATCATATTCCTTACCAAGAGTTTGTGAAATACGAGGTGCTTGAGGAAGAATGAGTTGAGGATCAGGTAGAGGAGTCTGAACAACTGGAGTAGGGTTAGGTTTCCTATTGTTTATTTTGTTATAGGTATGGGAAACTGCATTATAACTCTCCTTAGTAAGTTGTCTAGCATAGCTATAAGGACTCATAGTAAGATTCATTGAACCGTAATGATGGGTTTTTTTGGAGTGCTAAAGGAATCATGAACATATCCACCTTGAACCATGAAAAGAGGTTGATTAGGAAGAGGTGAAGTTGGAGAAGGACAAGCACCTTGGATAACAAAAAGTGGTTTGTTATGTTCATTCACATTGAACATGTTGATCAACTTTTTAGATGCATTATTCTTGTTTGGAAGTTTAGGCAAAGACATAAAGTTATCAAGGGCATCATCCAATAAAGCATGGTCATAGTGATTGAAAGGCTTATCCATGGACTCAAAAGGAGACGTAACATCATAGAGGGAATCATAGGAATCAACTATGTTTCTAGATCTAGTGGAGGAGTTGATAGGAATGTACCCATGAGAGGAATCATTCAGCTTATCTTTCTCATCACCATGAAATGGCATAGTAACAAAGTTGATTAACTTTTGACAAAATCAAGGTTTAGAAGGCTTAGGGTTCAAAAACTCATCTAGATCTTCATCTAATTCATCCTTACCAAACTCATTATAAAAAAATTTGCATATAACATTAAAAGAATGAACATCTTGTAAAAATAAATTTGACATTTTGAAATGAAAATTGCATGAAACTTAAACACACAATACAAGGAAAATGAAAGAAACCTATCTCTTTTTGTTTTCTTTTTTCTCTTTTTTTGTTTTCTCTTTATTTTTATTTTTATGTTTATGTAAATAAAGTAAACTAGATCTAGATCTAACAATGTAATGCAATTCAAATGAAATTGGATTCATGTCAGGTTCACCAAAAATGTGTAGGGGAAAAAGTGAGACTAAGTATGGAAATCATAATCCCACTCTCATACACACTCATGGAATATGAAAGAGCCTAGGGAGGTAACACACATTGGCTACTTTTTATGAGAAAGAGAGTCATGGATTAACTCTTAGGTTTTCTATTCCTTTGTTGTAAATGAGATAGAGGAATGATGCAAAATGCAATCTAACCTAGAAAGCAAGTGAGAAAGCAAATCTTAATCTAAGAATGCAGATCAAAGAACAACCGATACACCACTGAAAAGTATAGATAAGAAGGAAATATCAAAGGTGTGCCTGTGTCTAAAATCTGAGCAGAAATGTTCAGGACCAGGGTGTCATGTCACTGTCTTGATTCTGCAATTCTGGAACTACAACTGACAGGAAGGATTCTAATATATGTAAGGTGTTGTTCTTCCAAGTCCTACTAACAAAGGGTAGGACCAGGGTGCAATGCCACTATCCTAGGAAAGACCAGGGTTCCATGCCCCTATCCTTGAAAGTTTTATGCACTTCTAAGATTTGTAGGTGGTGTAGATGCTTGTTCCAGATCTGTAACTGCTTCCATATTCCTGTTTCTGCACCTGCAACTAAAAGGGGAAGGTTTGGGGTGGCTATATAGGATTTTTCCTTAGTCAAACCCCCCATGTTGGTGATTTCTACCTCCATGAATAGCTGATAATATACTGAAAAATGTGTGTGTAAGAACCTTGTGTATATGCAAGATCCTAAGAATGAAAGTAAACAACCTAGAGCAACCCTAATTGCTTATAATTGACAAAGTAAATTCACTAAATCCACAATGCAAAGTGATATAAAGAATGAATATGAATCAAAATGAAGCTTATGCAAAGACATGAAAACAACACGAAACCATACCCAACCCCAAGGGAGAAGTACAAGCCAATCGTCAATTGGTGATCTCCTATTCTTCTACTACATCTTCAAAATACCCCAATTGATAAAATGATGCTTGATGAATGCTTGATGGCTGAATGATTAATATTTTTGAAGACTTCAAAGATCTACTCTTTTGCTGCAAAGAAGGCTCTAATACTCTAAAAACTTTCTCTTCGATTCTTAGAAATAGACCCCTTCAAATGAAGAAAGAGAGCTCTTAAGTATGAAACCCTAGATCTTAATTTCATGTTTAGGCTGACCTAGGATTTGAATTTCATGTTGATATTTTGGGGTTAAGCATTATTATATCATAGGATTGTGCTCCCAAAATTTTGGGAAAAAAGTCGCAAACCATGTGCATTTCCGCCACAGTCCGACCAACTTTTCACCAAATTTTTGGGGCCGTTAGATATGATGATATTAGAGTGCATCCCAAAGTTACAACTGATTTAGAGATGTTTTGATATACAAAATCAAGCCTAAATAGTCAAAATAAGACATAATTAGGGTTTATGATTAAATGATTCATTGGAGGAATAAAATGAAAAGGGGCACACTTAGGGTAAAGGGCCCAACTTTGTAATGTGCAAAGTGATGAAACATGACCTTAGATTTAATTTAATTAATTAATTAAATTCTTAAAAGGGGATGAGAAATGCAATATGTAAAACACACTAAGGCAGGTGCTAACCTAAGTGTGAAAGTGTACCACCCTAGCAAGGGTGTACAATTTATGACACTACAGTTTCCAAACAAGATAGTAGCAGATAATGCTACCTATTTCTCCTCATATGAGATTACTCAGTTTTTTTTTAAGTATCATATCGTTCTTTCCCATTCTTCATATTTTTACCCATAGGGAAATGGTCAAGTAGAACCCAACAATAAGAGTTTTACTACCATTATCAAGAAATTGATTGATGAGAATTAGCATCTGTGGCATGGCATTGCTTGATTCTTTATGGGCAGATCGAATCACACCAAAGAGGGCTATTGGTTTAGCACCCTTTCAGGTCCTTTATGGTACCAATGTACATATTCTAGTCATTTTGGAGCTACTAACTTTTGAAATTAGCAAATGCAATTGAGGATCAAACATATAAGATCTCACTTGATAAGTGCATCATGTTCCTTTCGAAACTTGAAGAAATGTGGATTCAAATGGTGCACCACATTTCAGAAAACAAAAATCAATTTAAAGATATGTTTGATAAGAAACCGAAGAACAAAGATTTCAAAGTGGGAGATCTTGCCATACTTTGGGATAAGAGGCGTGAACCTAAGAGTATGCATGGAAAGTTTGATTCTTTGTGGATGGGACCCTTCCCTATTCATTAGATTTGTAGTTAAGGTAGTTACCTCCTAAAATACGATGTTGGACCTCCATTTTCATTGCCACATAGTGGCCAGTATCTCAAGTTATTTACTCAGTGAAATTTTGGTGTGCTGGTGTGATCTTCGCTTTAGTTTTTATTTTGCATCTTTTATTTGCTTTTGTTCTTCCCTATCACCTGACTCTAGCTCAATGGATGGATGGAGGCACATAGAGCATTGGTATTCTACAATCCTTGCTCATTCTTAAGGAACGATCAAAGTTAGTTCCCTAGTCAGAGCCAGTGTTATCATTGATTTTTGTGTTGCAAAAATCTAAAGACACCCCACAAATGTTCACCCATTTGTGCTTTTAAAGCTCTATGCACACTTTATGAGATAACATTGTCATCTCAAGCATGTTTTTCCCCTGGTTTTTCTCATTTCTCACCAAGTGTGAGTTTTGGGTGTCAATCGAGTTCATAAAACCAATTTACACCAACTCTCCTTCCAAGTGCAAATTGGGTTTATAAACCCGATTTACACCTCTTCTTAACCTTTTTTCCCCCAAGGTGCAAATAGGGTTTATAAACCTCAAATACACCTTGCCAAGTGCAAATTGAGTTTATAAACTTGATTTGCACATATTAATGGCACTTTGAGTTATTAATTGCCTCATTGTTTAATTTTATTGGGAGTCTTATACTTGGTTTTTAATCACTTCTCCCTACATTTCCATCCTCACTTTTCATTCCAAATTGATCAAGAGTCGTGGGAAGAGGAGTTTTTGCTTAGAATTTTACTCTGGCAATCCATGTTTTTCTAATATGTTTCTCTTTTTTTTTTCTTCATTTTAGGGTTTAGAAACCCTTTTATTTTCAATATATTTTGTTATTGTATGATTTTAAAATGCATTTTATCTGATTTGCATAGCTTTACCACATTTAGCAGTGGTGTCGTGTGGGTTCATTGGCCCGAATGACACCACATTTGTGATGTTTTTTGGTTTAATGGACTCAGGTGACACTCACTCGTTCTATTCCCTTGTTTTTTGTTATCATTTTTATATTGTACCCCAAATGTGGTGGAGCTTAGGTTCAAGGACCCACATCACCTGTTTTATAACTGTCGCATTGTTCTCCTTTGTGGTGTAGGACGGGGTAGTAGGCCACGAGGTAGTAGGCCCACCACGTACCACATTTCACATTGGTGTGTGGCGGGTCTACAATCCCCATCGTGAACCAAGTATTTATTTTACCCTACGTACTATCATATACTAAGGATGGTGCTTGGTGGGGTCGTAGGCCTACCATGCACCAAATCTTGGTGTATGGTAGGTTTACGATACCCCAACCACCAATGTTATTACCATGCCTTTCCTCTGGTGTAAGGAGAGTTTACAAACCCACCCTACACCAAAGTTGCTAAGTTATTTTAAAGGTGTGTGGTGGGTTTGTAACACTTCCTTACACCTTGATTTACCATTTTCTTCCTCATGGTGTATGGTGGGGTATAAATCCGCCTTACACCTTGAGTTGTTTTTGCTCTTTCTTAAGTGTAATTCGGGTTTGTAAACCCAAATTAGACCTATTTTTTCATTTTCCTATGTAATTCAGGTTTATAAACCCAAATTACACCTATTCACCACACTTTCTCATAAGTGTATTTCAGGCTTATAAGCCCAAATTACACTTATTGCACAAACATAAATGGGTTTTTTAAGCCCGATTTACCTCTAAACTACCAAGATACAATGAGGGTTTTTGGAAACCCTAATGGCTCAATCATCTCTAGAGACTCTTGTATTCAAGTATGATGAGGATAAGGCTAAAAAGGATCAACTCAAGGCACTAGTTGAACATCTCACCTCAATACTCATCAAATTAACCAAGTCCTCAGAAGCCATCGAACCAGTGACTTCATCATTGGATGAACAAGTCATGAAAAGAGTGGAGCAAGCAGTGTCATGGAGTATAATCATAGGACAATGGATGGGCAAGATGCTAAGTCAAGGTATATGACTCCTTAGTTAATCTTCACCATTGTCAATAACCTTGATGTCGTAAGGAAAGCAGTGGACAATGCCATAGAGGATTTCTCTCAAGAACTTGAATCACAAGAGAAGGACTTTGAAGCATGGCTAAAACTTGAAGATGTTGATCCAAAGGATCTTATATAGAATCATATTATTCCTTCACAATATATCTATGTTGAGAAATGGAAGGTGATAGAACATCAAAGAAATATTATACAGTGCCTAGTCAAGGACATGAGGAAAGCCAAGAAAGAATGTGATGAAAAGAAGAAAGAAATTGTTGATAAAATCTCTGAAATTCCATGTACTCTCCTTGATGAAAAAAAAATGTTCTTGATGTTGATGAGGTCATCAAATAATTTATCTTTCTCATGACTACTAAAATTGATAGAGAGGATTTTTCTTTGTCCTCAATTGATAGAATGGTTGACCTTCTATTCATCTTGTATTTTCTAGATTTACTTTTGAAGAAACACAAAAAGTGTTGCACTGACTTGGAGGATTCTATCACGCGGTTCAAGATTATCACTAGTCATACCCAAGGGCTTGATGGAGTTCAAATGAAGAATGTCTTGCTAAATTTTGAAGAATTATAGAAAAGAGGCTCAACTTGAGAAAGATAACACTTAGTCATTTTCATGTTTTTCCTGGTGGCATTTTGTTATGTCAATCGACACCTCAGGTGTCATTTTGTATATGCTCATGTGCACATGTTGGCTGCATTATTCCTAAGTCAAATCAAAATCTTCTTTTGAATTAATCTTATAATTAGTTATAGTTTCCTATTTTCATGTTGCACCCCTCTTTTATATATATGTTATGGTATGATGAAAGAATAAGTATCTAGTCAAATACTGAGAAGGGAGAGGGTGAATCAGTAGATAGAAAAACTGATACAAAATTCACCACTCTCAAAAATCATTCTCTCAAAGTAAACTTAGAACTAACAATGTAATGCCTCTCTCAAGATAAAAACTCATAAGATAAACCGGTTGATTGTTACAACAAATTAACCATAAACAACTTCTTCATTTCTCAATGCTTCTGGTTATCATGATTTATCAAAATGGTTAAGTAGTTAAGTAAATCAACCATGAAAATATAACCATAAAACCATTCACCACTTGACACAAATATTTTTGACGTGGAAACCAAAATAGGTAAAAACCATGGTGAGATGAGACTCACAAGATAACTATCTGAACTCTTCTGAAGTTTTCTCTATTAGGAGCCTAGCCTGTTAAAGCTTTACAAAAAGTCCTATTAAGAATTGATCTTGTTAGAAATCACCTAGTTAAGGGATTGACCACAAATGCCTTGTTAGAAGCAATACCCTATATGGAGTAACCTCGGTAGAAGATTTGAAAATCCAATCTAATGGACCACCTTGTTAGAGGATTTGAATAGCACCAAGCTTGTTAGAGCTTACCCGATTAAAGGATTTCAATTTTGTTGTAATTGGTAGAAAATAGTAGGAGTTTACTAATCTGTCTGAATAACACTACACTTGCTTGATCAGATCCATTTCATACTCCTATCTGCCTTTACTCAAATCGCAGATACATCATTCGATTTAGCAACCACACACTCAACTGATCTGTTCTCCCTCTATTCCAACTCATTAAACTAAACAACTTCATCGACCTTATAAACAAATAAATCAGGTTGGTAACACAACAAAAACCTAATTCATAGAGATTACAAACAAATTAGTTTAAGTATGACCATTGGATTACATAGCAATCTTTGCACATCAATCAAGAAAACCTTGATCGTTCCTTGATCACCACTTCATCGAACTTAGTAACTCATCACGCACTTTGCATTAGATGCAATTCATTTTCTCATTCCCTAGACAAAAACTATTACAAAAACTTGCCAAAATATCTTGGAATTATCTTCATACAATAATCATACGTGTCATAATCATTACCGCTCATCATCAGATCATAAACCAATATAACCAATTCACCAGACTTAATCCGTTAGGGTTTATCAAAAACAACGAGTAGGGTTTACTGGTTACAACAATAGATATGGTTTACACCGATTACCGGTTTACTCCACAAATTCTTCCTACCGGTTAAACTAACAATATTACAACAATATCGACAATATCATTACTAGTTAATTGACATCAATGCCAACATAACATATCATTAATGCAATCTTCATGCAAATGCCAACAATCTCCCCCTGTGTCATTGATGGCAATACAAATATCAATACCATTGATTGGTGTGTGATTGTGAATAGGAATCCTAGTTCACATTACCAAGTATTCACCATTCTATCCATGTCTTCAGCTTTTCACTGGTTCTCCTTCCCATAATCACATAATTATTCTCCCCCTTTGACAACAATGGAAAATTGCAAGTAAAACATGTAATGTTAAATTTCACTATACATCATCAACATTATGCAACTTGATGGCTATGGAATAAATCCACTTCTACACCAATCCTTCTTTAAAATTCTGCAAGTAGCTCTGGGATTGATGTAATCTACATCATACTTAACTGACTTCATGAAGAGGGACAACCCCTAACTAACTTCTAAGATACTCAAAAGTATCTGCAAGTTTCTCCTTGGTAGAAACATGCTCCAAGATCACATCTTTACTTTGTACTTTTTCCCTTAAGAAATGATACTTCAATTCAATATGCTTGGTTCGTGCGTGCAAAATAGGGTTCTTGGAAATATTTATGGCACTTGTATTATCACATAAAATCTTTGTAGGTTCTGAAATCTTCATCTTAAAACCTTCCATAATGTGCCTCATCCATATAGCATGTGTACAATTCATGTAAGTTGCAACATACTCTGCTTCTTACTACTCCATGAAACAAATCTTCCTCCAAGAAAAAATGCTCCACAGTTTGTGCTTTTCCATTCATCAACATTTCATGCCCAATCTGCATCTATGTACACCTTCAAGTCAAAATTTCCTCCATATGGATACCATAACCCATAATCAAAAATACCTTTTAGATATCTAAAAAATATTTTGGTTGCTATCAGACGTGTTTCCTTAGGATTATTCTAGAATCTACCAACTATGCCAACTGCATGAGCTATGTCCAGTCTACTATGAACAACATAGTGTAATTTCCCAATCATTGACCCATATTCCTTCTCATTAACATATTTGGACTCATCTTCCTTAGATAGCTTACAACCTATAACCATAGGTGTCCCAACCCGTTTACAGTCACTCATGCCAAATGTCTTCAAGACCTCTTTCACATACTTAGACTGTGTGATAAAAATACCATTCTTCATTTGCTGTATTTGCAAGCCTATGAAATTTTTTATTTCTCCCACTAAAGACATTTCAAACTCATTTTTTATTTCATCTACGAAACTATTTCTCATGTAATCATTACCTCCAAATATGATATCATCAACAAATACTTCTCTGACTAGTATTTTATCTCCTTCAGATTTGAGATAATTGTTACTATCATCATTGGTTCTTAGAAACCCTATCTTCATCATATGTGTATGAAGCCTTTCATACCATGCTCTCAGTGCCTTCTTTAATCCATATAAAAATTTATACAATCTACATACCATGTCTTTCTTATCAGTCAGAGCATAACCATCTGGTTGCTCAATGTATACTTCTTCTTCTAGTATCTCATTAAAAAATGAAGACTTAACATCCATCTAGTATACCTTGAATTTCTTGTGTGCTGCAAATGCAAGTAAAGTTCTGACACCTTCCAGTCTTGCCACTGGTGCAAAAGTATCACCATATTCTTTTGCTTCCTCTTGTGCATAACCTTTGCAAACCAGCCTAGCTTTGTTGCAAACTACAACACCATCTTCATTCAACTTGTTCTTGAAAACCCACTTAGTACCTATCACATTTTTATTTACTAGTCGGGGTACTAGGGTCCATGTGTTGTTCGTCTCATTTAATTCTAATTCATCCTCCATAGCTTTAACCCAATGATCATCACCAAATGCTTCCTTAGCAGTTCTTGGTTCAATAGTGGAGATCATGTAAGAATTATCTCTGATTCTTCTTCTGGTTAGTACTCCAACATCCTTATCCCCAATAATCTATTCAGGATTGTGATTCAGTCTCACATATCTTGAAATAACATGATCATTATCTTTTGGTTCAACTTCTTCATTATCATCATCTTCTTCTGAATTTATCTGTTTCAGTTGAACTGGTACATCAATATTTGCTTTGTTGGTTTCAAATTTCACATTTTTTGGTTCCAAAAACAAAATGCAAGGATCTTCATCCTTTTTCTCTTAACTGGTTTCCTTTAAGACTTTAGGATTTTCATCCACTTGCTCTCAATAATTCTCTATGTCTGATTGTTAAAACACTTTTAGGCCTTACTCTTGGTGGAATAGCTAACAAATATACCTTCATCACTTTTAGCCTCAAATTTGCTAATATAATCACCTCTGTAAAAAAAATATTTGCTTCTAAATATTCTGAAATAACTAACATCAGGTGATTTACCATACCAATATTCATAAGGAGTCTTGTCCTTACCTCTCTTTACCAGAATCCGGTTCATAGTGTAGATAGTTGTGCTGACAGCTTCTCTCTAGAAAATTTTTGCTACACCTCCTTGTATCAACATCATCCTAGTAGCTTCAACAACTGACCAGTTGTTTCTCTCTATGATACCATTCTACTATGGTGTCCTTGGTGTAGAAAGTTGTCATTTGATACCATTTTCTTCACAATACCTAGTGAATTACCCAGAAGTAAATTCACTGCCTTGATCTATCCTTAGACACTTTATCTTCTTACCGCTCTCTCTCTCTCTCAGCTAAGGCCCTAAATGTCTTAAACTTACCAAACACTTCAGTCTTATCCTTCAATAATGTGACCCACATCATCCTTGAGAAATCATCAGTGAAGATCATAACATATCTGTCACCTTCAATACTTTCTGTTCTAATTGGTCCACAAAGATCTGTATGAACCAAATCTAATAAATATTCCACTGAAAAGGATTTTCTCTTGAAAGTTGAGTATTTCATGTTTCCCAACTGGCATTCTTTGCATAGAGCATTAACCGGTTTGTCTAGCTGAGGCAAACCTCTCATTATCTTGGACTTACTCACTTTAACAATGTTGTCAGAGTTTATATGACAAAATCTCCTATGCCAAAGCCAACTATCATCTATCTTTTCAATCAAACAATTGCTGACTTTAGGATTAAGTGTTACTACTTATCAAGTTGCCATTAGTTTTATGTTCAAAGTTATTCTATATACTCTAGTTGGTTACTACTACCAAAATATTTAGTCGGTATGAACAGTCAAGTCGGTTACAGAAGAAAGTAGTCTTAGAGCATAGTATACACCGAGCTGTATATCAAGTATCATTCCATGTCTGCCAAGCAGCAAAGATGACACACTGAGTGAAATGTGTTACCAGATTCATTGAACCTAGACATACATATGAAAACGTGTTACAAGATCAAGGTACATAGAACCGTTATCACATTGGAAATTGCACTTAAAGATTGTGTATGATTTTGAGGTCATCTAACCAATGAAATATTTTGCATGGTTATTCATTCGATAAAACATGTTTGTAAGATCGAAGCAATGAATGGATCACTGACATAAGAGATCTATTTATACAACATGGATTTAGATCAAAGAAATACATGTAGCATGACAGAAAGGAAGATATAGAAATATACAAAGCAAGACATGTGAAAGCACTAAGAGTTATGACTATTACAGAGACACAAAGGTCACCGAGAAGGATTTCAGAGAACAGTCAAAGAACAGAGTAAACAAAAGGGTTTACCGAGTTACTATACAGGTTACTGAGGTATGCTATAAGAAAGGTAATCTTATTCTGAGCACATAGAATCTGCTATAACATTTCAGATGTAAAGTTGCAAATATTTGTAATAATTTTATTGTAATATTTTGAAGTTGTAAGAGAAACCTTTAACAGGTTAAAAGACTCTAATCAAGTCTATAAATTGTAAAGCCTCTAACCAGGTGCAACACTTAGATGAAGTGTTGTAAAATCCTTTAGCAAGGTAGACCTAACAAATCTTGTTGCTCCTAATAAGGTAAGCTATCAGAAATAGCTAAACATGTAACTCTAACTGAGCACCCTTTATTATTGCAGTAGTGAATTTGTGGGTGTCATCCCCACCGCAGTTTTTCTCTCTAACCAAGAGTTTCTGCGTAACCAAAATATGTGTTATGGAGTGAATCATGTATGATTGTTATCTATTTGTTTTAGCTTTATATTATGTTACTGTACTATTTAGTTTATGCATAACAGTAAAGTTATTGTTGAAGAAAATTTTTGGAGTACTGATTCACCCCTCCCCTCTCAGTACATCAGCTTTCCATATTGGGCCTAACATTAAGGTGAAACAAGTTACCTTTAGTTTGCTTCCTGGTTGCAATCAATTCACCTTTATTGCCATAGATTTTGCACATACCATTTTTAAACTCCAATCGGTATCCTCTGTCATTGAGTTGTGCCACACTTAAAAGATTATGCTTTAAACCTTCAACCCAGTAGACATCATCTGCACTACTCTTTCCATTAAGAGAAATAGTTCCCTTACCTTTAACCATGCAGGGTGAGTCATTACCAAATCTTACAACTCTGCCATAAAATTCCTTCTGAGAAAGAAATTTTCTCTGATCATTGGTCATGTGATATGAACAACCACTATCAATGATTCAATCATCAGAGTTATCCGTCATGGATACTAATGCCTTCTAGTCTGACATCTCTTCTTTAATGGATACAAACACAATGTCTTCATTAGCATCACCATCAGATTCCTCATCAGTGATACCACCATCAATAGCAATGAGACAATCTCTTTTGCCTTTACCTTTGTACTTCTTGATTTTTTCTCGTTTGTTCTCATTATCACCATTAGGACAGTTAGCAGCAATGTGTCCAATCTTGTTACATGCAAAACATTTCAAAGGTAATTTGCCTCTATATTTACCTGTACCTCTAGGCAACCGCTTGGCCGACAATGCTTCAAGCTCTACTAAACTATCTTCATCGTCAACTTCTCTACTAGATCTGGATTCATAACTATGACTATCATCTCCACTTTTCCTCATAGATGGGTTAGAAACAAAAGCTCTAAATGCAGACTCAGATTTTTGTACACTACCATTAGAACTAATTTATTCAAAAGCAGTAAGCTTGTCGATGATGGAATCAATAGTTACCTTAGTTTTGTTAATGGACTTCAGCTATTGAATAGCTACAACTTAGATAGCATAGATTGGTAGCAGGGTTCTCAGTACCTTACTAATCACTATGGAATCTTCCACTTTACCTCCTACACTCTTAATTTCATCGACTATCTCTTTTATCCTTTGACCATACTATTAGATATTCTCACCTTCAGCCATCCACATGTCATCAAAATTTCCTCTTAGAGTCTATTCTTTAGCAATCTTAACATGTTCATCACCACTATAAATATCCTCATGTTTTTTCCATACCTCATATGCAGTTTCAAGACCATGAACATCTACATACTCTAAATTAGACAAAGAAATAATAATAGCTTCCAATGCTTGATGATTTTCTTGTTTCTCTTTCTTTTGATCATCAGTCACACTAGTACATTTGAAGCTAATTTCTGATGGCCGTTTGTCAGATTTTCGATGAATTTTTGTCGGAGTGTCGACAAAATCCACCGTCAAAAACTCAGTGTCAGATTGGTTGATGATGCCATGCCTATCGAAAATTTGACAATCCAATGGACTCTGTCGACAATCAAAGAAGTCATCGATCGAAAGCTTGGTATTCGTCGTAATTCCGATTATGATAATTTTTATAAAAAAGTAAATATAAAAGAGCCATCGAAGGAAGAAAGTTCTTTCAATTCATTTTAAATCCTAAGGGGTTCAGGGTTTAGGTTTTAAGTCACTTCAATACATGAGAAAAGCCTTTTTGGTTTCTAATTTGGCGTTACTTTATTCACTTAAGCGATGGGTCCATTTATCATAAAAGTGTTCTCCCATTGTCATTTACCTAGGTGGTCCCTTTATATATTTTATTCTTGTTTGCTTTTAATCTGCCTTTTCTAATGTCCGTCGAGCCTTATAAGTATCATGCAATTTTCTATTGATCTGACGGCCTGTGTTGATTCGAGACCAAAAAGTGCTCGAAACTTAGTTTCCGCGAAGTAGCGAAAGGTGAAGGTGGACTCAGCATATAGGTTTGGACCAAAGATAAACACCGATCAAGTTTCATCTGATCGAATGGATAGTGTGGTTTTGTGAGATCAATTTGAACATGTTTTAACCTTCACAAAGTGGTGAAAGGGTTTGGCAGGTCCTAGAGATAAGCGGTCTTCTTTGGTTAAAGAATGATTGGGTTGGAAAAAGATCAATGGATTCTCGTTGTTTCATGGTTGGGAGATGCACGAGCTATACCTTCAGTGAAATAGTGAAAATGTGGAGGGTCCCGCTAAGAGTGGTAGTAAATGTGGTAACCCTAGTTGGCAATGACATGGTGGTGACAAGGCACTCATTTGGTGGTATGTAGTGGGTCCACGCAAGGTTGTCATAAAAAGAGTAAACAATGAGCAAGTTCTTGAGATCTAACGGCTAACGTGAATTCGTAAAGATAAGATGCTAGCAAGTTAGTCATTGCAAAGTAGCGAAAATGCCGATGGGCCCAAGGGACAGGCATGGCATGAAATTAAAAGAAGATCAGGTCTGTTTTCATCTAACAGTTCTCATGGTTTCATGGTTACAAGCCAACCAAAGAATAATGTTTGCGAAGTTGCGAAAGACAAGTGGAAATCACATGGAGGAGTGACGTGGCATAACAGCTACCACTTTTTGTAGAGCTTGATAGTAATGTGTCGAGTGACACGTGGTTTAAAAAACTGGTTGAGGGCCCGCCTAGGTGTAACCAATAGTTATGTGGGAATAGTAAAAGGGAACACGTGGTAGATTAAGGGTGGAACCAAAAGGAGTTTCCAAGACTAATGGCCAACTGCCATGTGGCATTTATTAACCAAAGAACAAGTGGGGTAAGTAATTCCCAGACAAAGGGCCCACTTAAAAGGCATTCATCTCAAGATTGATCCAATGCTTCTCGTTGTTTCGTGACCCGAAGATGCCCGTAGCTTAACCTCAGTGAAATGGAAAAAATTGTTTGCCATCAAGATGAGGCAGGGTTAGTTAAAAGGATTGACGGTCCTGGTTGGAGTTAAAGGTTGGGTGATCTGAGTTTGATCTAATGCTTGGCGTGGCCTCATGAAGGAAAAGTGCACGACTGTTAAACTCCATGAAGTGGCGAAAAGGAGGTAGGGCCCGACACTAAAGCAAAGAGATTAAACAAAGATAAAGGTGATGTAAGTTCTCAAGATCCAACAGCCAGCGTTGTTTCATGAAAGAAAAGAGCACAGGTTTTATGTTCTACGAAGTAGTGAAAGAGTGAAATAGAGGAAAGACTTAGAGAAATTATGACCCGTTGGAGCCAGTTTTGAATTCTATTTAGTGAATTCAATTCTGAAAAGAAAGCCAAAGCATGTGGAGTTAATTTCTAAAAACTTAAATTCCAACTTTCCCTTTTGAGTCTGCATCAACTTGATTGCTAAGTATTGTTTCATCGACGTTTTTTGCAGAGCGAATTGTTGCAGAGTTATTTTCTTCAGGTGAATAATCAGGTTTCTTGTGCTTTTCTTGATAACTCTTGGTTTGTTCTCAAATGTTGTTGTGTGAATTACTTCATTAGAGGTCTATGCTAGCTTCTAGTGGTATAATTGTTTGACCAGAATGGCACCCAGAAGAGAATTAATAGGGAAAGTGAATTACCAAGACCGAAATATCTGTGATGATTTTTTAACCATGTCCACCAATGTTGGGGCTAAGGCCAAAGAGCAAGTACTTAATAACCCTCATCTAAAAATTGGAGATGGCCTTTATGATAAGGGTAATTGGTTGAGGGACCCTAAAATAGGATTGTCAGGCTTAGGACTCTTCAAAGTTGGTTTTGGGCAGAGGAATTCCCCAGCTCCTTTGAATGGCATACGGGAGCAGGACGTAGGAAAGTTTGTGGTCCCAGGTGTTTTTATGGATGTAGATCTGTTACTCTTGATTGTACAAAATTATGACTCTATGGAAAGATGCATCAGGAACATAAAGGGATCAGTCTTGATTGAGATAAATGAAGATGAATTCAGGAAAGTGTTTAAACTCAATGAGTCCTCCAATTTGTTAGAACCTATTGACTTTGAGTCGTTAGCCCAGGTTTACAACACACAAAGGGATCATCTTAGAAGTGGCCCACTGAAAGAATTCTTTGTAAAGATAGGGGGGTTAACAATTGTAGGCCCCGGTACAATGGAACCATTCTCTCTCAACCTATTCACTCTGAGAGCTAAGGGTATGTATTGGGCATTATGCCAGATTTTTGGAGAGGATGCTGAAAAGAATATGCCAACCCATTATATGTTAATGATTGCACAAATTCTAAACCCCTCCCTAGCAATAACATTTGATTATGCCTCATACCTTACTGATGCAATTCATAAAGGGCTAGTAGGAATCAAAAATGGTAAGGTGGATAGGCCATTTGGATGGTACTCCATGTTAATGCATATGTTTATGTTCAAAGGGGCTGATTATTTTGGAAAGGAGATGGACCTGGTTAAGGTCAAGGATAAAGAGGAGATGCCAATGCAATTATGGAATACTATTCTATCTTGTGATAGAGAAGATGAAAGTTATTTAAAGTTTGATAGATGATTTGCATCTAAAATTAGGATTCTTCTATGCAGAGAAAACCCTAGAATTCCTAAGGCTCTTTTGGAGTTTCTCAGACCAAAGGAGTTTGTAGAGGATATCAAGATTGCTCACAATTGGGGAGACATATATTTGTACCCTGTGTCTACTATTTTTAGAGTGTTTGGATTTAGAGGCACCCCCTTTTTACTACCCTATCAAGTCCCATTGAAGATAGGGATTGCAGAAGTCCTGGGACAAATTGGGGGAGTACAAGAAGTAGAGCTAACCAATAGAGGTAAAGGGACTATTTTCCCAACTATTACCATGGCTCACCATTTTGTGATCACTAAGGGTGGATGAAGATTTTTTGAAGAATTATTTAAGCCATATAGGTTGTCTACTGCAGTGTCAAGATGTGTAGGCCTTGAGGATTTTTTCAATGGCATGTTTAGAAAAAGAGCAGTGTGCAAAGGTAGGCCACATCAATTTCAGTTCCCAGAAGATCTAATTAGAAATGAATTTAGCTTAGATGAGCAAGAACTGAGGAAGGAGAAGTGGGTGGCATATAAGAAAGCCCTTGATTTTATCCATCAATTTGACACTGGCTATGACCCCCTTTCTAGATTCAATCCATTTGAGGAGAAAATAAAATTCCTGATTCTTTATTTTGAAGATCTCATGCAGACCTTAGAAGAAAAGAGGGAGGCCATAATGCAAAATGAGCCTGATAAGGCTAAGATGGTATTGGCTAAGCCTGACTTTGCTAGAGATATCCCACATGGTGACTATGTAATGCATAAAAGGCCAAAGTACACTATGATAATGCCAGTGACAAGTGAGCCTTCCACTTCAAAAGGGAAGAGGAAAATTGAAGATGTCATTGACATCTAGGATTCCCCTAAGAAGTAGAGAGTGGGAAAGGAAATTGAAACTAATGAGCCTCAATATTCTCCATCTCAGTCTCCTATCCACATTGGAGATGAACAAGCTGTGGCTGAACAATTATTGCAGTTAGGGAGTCTCGGTGAGATTGCCTATACCTATGAGGAGACCCAAGAGGGGATGCCTGAAGAGCCACCTAATGCTGAAATGGATTTGACTGATGGTGAGTTAAAGGGCCAAGAAATGGACCTTACTGTTAAGCAAGCTAGTGAAGAATTCCTAGCTGATAGTAATTATGTCACATCATGAGCTTTTATACAGTTTCTATGGAAGCAAAATATTGATCAATTCAAGACTAGATGTGAACATAGGAAAAGTGAACAACCTCTTAAAAATACAACTCAAGTAGAAGAAGAGGTTAAGAAAGAAATTATGGAGGATTTCAAAGCAATCACCCCTGAGAAAGGAAGAGAAATGGAAGCAAAGGCTGGTGTGTTGATTCTCCCTTAATGGGATATAGCTAATCCCTTAGTGCTTGATGTAGTGAGGAAAGAAACAAAGCCTATGGAAGGAGTGAAATTCAGCAAAGATAATGTTTCTCTTGTCATGTGGTATTTAAAGAAAGATGAAAACAAAAGAAGGAAGGATGCATCAGATTCTAGCCTCTTAGGAGGCATGATAGTTAAAAGAGTCCAAGACATAGGGGTAGTGGAAGTTGGAAGCACAGTCCTAGAGACTGCAAAATTCAGTGTTGCAATGGTAGAGAAAGAGGCACAAGAAAAGGCTAATCTCCAATTGAATTTGGAGACTATTTTAAAAGCTTACAATGATGCTAAAGAAGGAATAGCCAAGAGAGACAGCATAATTGCTAGACTCCAGAGTCAACTGGCAGGTCAATATCATCCCGGTGAATCTTCTACACTCATGATAGCCTACTCTCCAGCTAGACCCCCTCCTACTAGTCCCATCATTTAATATCCCCCTTCTCCTATGCCTTCTAGTTCCCAATTACCTGAAAATGTCCAACATGAGTTGGAAAAATTGAAACAAGCTCAAACATTGTATGCAAACAAATATGAGAAGGTGAAAGTCACCATCTTAAAGTTTGCTGACTCAGTCAAAACCTCTAATGTATACATAAATATGAAGAGGATTCTTAAGATTTTGATCAAATTGAGAGAAGAAGAAGCCACTTTGGAACCAATCCTGAATAAGTGGGTGCCTAGAGGTAAAGAGTTAGAGCTCATGTGTTCTTCCCATGCAGATGCAGAAGAGAATGACAATCTAAGGTCCACATGTGAGTTTATAAAAGATATGAATATTCTTTTAGTGGAAGGAGCAGGTATAAAAAGAAAAGACTAACTTTATAGGAAAGAATATTCAAATCATAAATTTGAAATGTTTCCAGGAGGTTTCATTGGTCCTATCTAGCTAAAGGAAGAGAAGACTTGGTCAAAGGAGGTGGACCACAATTTGTCCCTAAGGATCAATCAGATTATTAGTACTAATGACACATCCTTATTTGTCCAAACAATTGAGGAAATTGAAAAAGTGAAATCTCATTATGGCTTCATAGAAACAGAGATTGGGCATGTATGAGTCACTTGGAAGCGGCTAGAAGATATGAAACAGAAGATTGCTAGTTTTACTTGGCCTAGTGATGATGTGTATCAGGAGTGGAAAGATAAGTATATGGGATAGAAAGAAGATGCTTAGGAGAAGTTACAGTAGGTTGCAACAGAACAACAAGCAGAGGAAGCCGTAGATGCTAAAAAGGACTTATAACCACTTCTTGAAAATGACCGATTGTTTGTAACAAACTTTCTTTTGAAGGGTCCAAAGCTTGTATGCATCCATACTATTATAAATGGATACCAAGACTCCTAAAAAAATGATCGCAAGTAATTGTAAGAAAATGCTGCAAAAATTTATCTGAGCTTTTCTCTAGTCTTATGGAGAATACTCTAAGTTTTGTAATATTTTCTCAAAATTAATATCAATATATAGACTAGAAATAGTGCATATACTTTAATGTGCATAGCAGTCATAGGGAAACTCATGTCAAATATGCAACTCAATACAATAAATAATCTTAGTTTGTAGTCCTATAGCATCATAATGCAGTCCTTGACCAAGTATGCATACAAGAAACATCTAGTTCTATTAAGGAATGAGCATCAAAGTCAGAGGTTATGACAAGTAGTGAAAAACATCAAGAACAAAAAGTTTAGTCTCAAGAATTAGGATTTGTAATAAAAAAACTTACAAGGATGAGGCATATTCATAACTTTTGCAGTCCCACCTTGGATATCAACACTAGAAGCAACTCATATTGTTCGTGTATAGACAAGACAATATGGGAGTTCATTATACCCAGCAACTCATGGTGTTGTTGTTCGTGTTGGCTCTATTGGACCCTGCAATTAAGACTCAATATACATTATTCAATAAGATTAATTGTGCAACATAATGAAATATTGAAAAGTGTGTTACCTTGTTGAGCTTCACTTGGTTTCGAGAATAGTTTAATATTCTCTACTTAATAGGGCCAACCACGTGAAGGTGGAAGCTCATTTGGCCCCTCCCCCCCCCCCCCTAACATCACCCTAAATTCCCCATTAACATCTTATAACATTCATTCATTAATTCTTTCTACCATTAATAAAATATAGCATTCATTCATTAATATCACATAACGTTCATTAACACATAACATTGATTAACATTAATTAACATGCAACATTCATCAATATTAATTAACACATATCATCCATAACCATTAATTAGCACATAATTACATTCACTAACACATAAAAATCAGTCATTATCAAATAAGTTAGATTACAATCATTTCTTTCTTTGTTTTTTCTTTGAAGCTACGAAAAGACTAAGTGGAACATCGATGTCTTCATCATTTCCCCCCTTTGTAGACGTTCCACCAACTGCTCGTGATCTTAATGTATGCCTAGTCCTATACTAAGGACGAGGACACTAAAGCGAAGGGGGGTCCTCTGCAATAACAAAGAAATGGGTTAAATTCAAAAACAAAAAAATATTATTGTTACAAGTATTTCATTAATTTAGAGAACATAATTGTTGTGCTCTTTACCTGATGGGGCCACATCATTTTGTGTAGCCTCAACCTCAACATGTTGAACACCATGGTCCTCTTTACCTGAGCAGGGAACATCACATTCTTGAGGTTGTGTACCTAGATCATGCTCCACTTGCTCACCACCGACTACATGCTCTAAAATATTAACAAGAAAGGTTAAATTAATTACTATTCTAATTACAAATTAAGATGTTTAATTGTATTAATAGCTAAATAAATAAATTTGAATAGCAAATGAATACAACCACTACTGGGATGCACATCCGGACCTTCATGTGCAGGTGGTGTTTCACAATTAGCAGGCTGCATTCCAATAACATGCACATTGTTATCATTGCTTGCTTATTTAAAACAAATATAGTCACTTTATGTTGGAACTCAACATTAATTAGATTATTGGTAAAGTATTAAATTTGAAACAACTTCCATTTAGCATATTTACCTGTGTGATGGATGCACTCGAATTTTGTGTATGCCCACTTAATTCTCATAGCTGATCAGCCACGGCTGAATAGCCTTGCTAGTAGGCAATTCTCTTGTCATCTTTTGTGGGCGCTCTATTGAATTCAGAGCCCTGCATTTTTGCTTGGTACCGTGAATTTTGCTTGCATTGTTTGATTAAAAAAACGTTTGCAATTTATTAATATTTTGAGACAATATGGGAGTTTACATGAGATACTTACAATTCGTACAACAAGTTTCATGTAACCACCAGAGCCGAGTTTGTGTTGCCCGTGCTTTTCTTACCTTGCCTTCGTTGCCTTTGACGTGTCACTCAGTCTATAAAAAGTTTGAAATATGTTAGATTGTATAAATATAAAGAGTAATTAATTAGTACATAATTACATTCTTAATAGTATCCCGTACCTTCTTCTGGCATCTACAAGTGTATTTCCTTTTTTTCTTTCAATTCTCTCCTTGGCATCCAAAATCAAGTCCTTCCACTCCCTCTCTCGAATCATGGGAGACACCCGTACTTTAGGTTCCTCTCCAAATGGGTCCTGTATTGGTCCCTCACATACTCTAGATATGTGCCAGCTTTTTCAAGGAGCTTGGTTTTGTCAAAGGTGTCATTTCCAAACCACTCAACCATTTGGTTTGTCAATTCATCTTTTAACCTTTTTTCTTGGTCATTCCACCTTTTAAAGCAAAAACAAACCTGTTAGATTCAAAAATGAACTGAAGCTACATTTATTACACTTCAAGAAATGGATCAAAGGAAAAGTATTCTAGCAATGATATGAAATCAAAAGTGGATAAGGGTTAGTTCACATATGATGTACCACCTTTTACGTATGGTGGGCCCAAATATCTACAATGCAATGTCAATAAGATGTTTATAGAAAATATCATTGTCTACAAAAAATTCATGGGATCACTATTAGTCCAAAATGAGTGATCATAAAGTAAATTACAATTAGAGTATATATAATAATAATTTTAAAGTACATGGAACCTTTTGTATCTTTAAGGGAAGCATTTCTTCGTCGCTCACCATGAATGTGGCCTGCAATGTTCCCGTACTAGCAATACGAGAACATCCAGGAAATGGTGCTATGCTATCAATAGTAGTCGCCTGTGGCACATCCTCATGTGCATCTCCTCCTGCAAAAAATGAATCCACTATGAAATGGCATTAGAATTCAAGAAAGAACGCTTGAAGGGAAATAAACACATGATGGAAGATAGAGCAAAAGAGGGATCTACCAACAATGGGCAGGCCAATATGACGTGCACTAGAGGATGTCTACATGCTATGTGTTGCCAACATTGTAGTCGGCAATACAGGTGAGGGTGACCTTTGATGAGGCAGCATCAGCATTTGCACAATAACATTGACAACACCTAAAGAATAATACATTAAATATATGAAAAGTGCAAGAATTGTAAACAAGGATGAACCTTTATTTTAAAAATTGATAGTATCAAGTATGATGTGTTTTGGGTACTCAGAGTGATAAGCCAAGCAAGTGATAATACAAGAAAATTGTCATCACCTGATCCTGCAACACCCTGATCATAGGAACGACTTTCATGAGGGCGGATAAATTGCTGTAAAAACAATACGTACATATTTTAGTTAATGACATAAAAAGAGAATAAAATATAAACCATTATTGAACTTTTGTTATAATTAAATCTTTCATTACTACTTACTTGGAAGTTTTTTGTTGTCTTATACAATAATTCCACCCTCTGTCGTATCTCATCAGTGGTAGGATGCACGGCTACCAAAGCAACAATCTCTTTTCTAATTTTTATAAGAGGCATTTTAAAGAATTTCACAAGGCTCATGGGATCTTCAAGGTCATCATTGCTTAACCCTAATGATTCCACATCCATAGAAAGGTGCTCAGGTACTGCAACTCCCTTTCCCTTTCCCCGAACATCCGTCTGTGTCAAGAATATCATTAACAATTACAAAATTACTATAAATCACTAAAAAAAAACATAATAATGTAACAGTTTGCTTCTACCTAATTTGTACAATTACAATGAGGTTTACCTGCTCAGTAGAAGTGTCGCAAGGTACATCTCTGTCTGCAATATGTGATGGATCCATGTCGGCCTGTGACAAAGAAAAAATATAAAAAACGTTAGCGAAATTACATCATACACAACATGAACAACATGAACTTTGTAGACAAAAAGAGTATTAAATAATAAAAAGATGTTGTCATAAAAATCATTGTAAAATTTGTAATTCCTTACCCTTACTTTATGTAGACTATGGAGGATCCTCAACTAAATGGTCACATAAATAGTCACATAGCTAATAAATAATCCGATTTCCATAAATAAACACAGTTTAAAAATTGTCACATAAATAGTCACACTCCCTATCTCCATTTCCATATTAAAAGGTGCATCATGAATTAATTATGTAATGGCATTAGAATTCAAAACAAAATGAATTAATTATGTAAAAAAAATTCTATCAAGAAGTCAATATTCAATAGATAATATACTAATCGCATTCCTCATACATTTCATTCCTCATCATCATGAACATCAAGGTCATCATCACCATCATCATCATCATCATCATCATCATCATCATCATCATCATCATCATCATCATCATCATCATCATCATCATCATCATCATCATCATCATCATCATCGTCGTCGTCATTGTCGTCATCATCATCATCATCAACGTCTTTTCCATCATCATCATCATCACCATCATCACCATCACCATCATCATCATCATCATCATCATCATCATCTTCTTCTTCTTCTTCTTCTTCCTCTTCTTGTTGTTCTTCATCGTCATTGTGAAACTGTCGATCGTGATCATCATCCACTTCATCTTCTACTTCTTTAGTATCTTCTTCTTTGGTATCTTCTTCTTCCATCACATTATTCTTTATTGGCCTTCCTCTTGGATCATGTCTAACAACAAATGACCAAGCCGGTTTATGTGGAACCTCTGAGTAAAATACTTGCTCACATTGGCTTGGAAGAACATACGGCTCATCCCCAACTAGTTCAAATGAACTTGTATTTAGCATTATAAAACCATTATCATGTTCAATAACAGTTCTATCAGGATTATCTTTGTTCATAAAAATATCCACTCCCTAAAAGTGGTGAGTAAATAGGGATTCTTCCTCAAGTTAGACATGGCTAAAGCTTTTGATAGAGTGAATTGGCAATTTCTCCTCAGGATTATGAAATCATTTGGTTTTTGTGACAAAGTTATCCAGCTCTATTCTCAACTCATGGAAACTTCCTCCTCTATTGTTATTGTTAATGGCTCCCCGTCTAGTTTCTTCAAAAGCTCCAGAGGTCTCAAATAGGGAGACCCCATCTCCCCTATCATGTTTACCATTCTTGCTGAATGCCTGGGCAGATTCATCCTCAAAAATGTGGAAGAAGGCAATCTTAAGGGTCTGAAACCTTCTTCATCCAATGTTGTTTGCTCTCATGAACAATTCATTGATGACTCTATCACCATGGGGGAAGCCACCATCTTGGAAGCCAAAAACATGAAATTCATTCTGAATACCTATGAATCTGCCTCTGGTCAAAAAATCAACTAGGATAAAAGCTCTCTATTTTTCATCAACACCCCGACCCAAAGGCAAATTAGGATTGGTAGGATTCTTGGCTGTAACATATCTGAGTTTCCTTCTACCTATTTGGGGCTTCCTCTTTGTCTCAAACCTGAGGATTCCTTCTGGAATAAGTTAATTGATAGACTCAACTTGAAACTCAATGGCTGGAAAGGGGTTATTCTTAGTCAAGCTGGTAAAGTCACTCTGCTCAAAGCCACTCTCCAAAATCTTCCTATGTATTCTCTTAGCTTGTTCAAAATCCCATCAAAGTTTGTAGAAGCTATTGAAAAAATCCAAAAAAAGTTCCTTTGGTTGGGTGTGGAAGTTAAAAATAGAATCCCCCTTATAGCCTGGAATAACATTTGTTCCCCTAAGGCCTCAGGTGGGCTGGGCTTAAGGAGCATTAGTTCTATGAATAAATCTTTATTAGCCAAGCAAATTTGGAGATTCAAAGGGGAGGAAAGAGAATGAAACTCTATTTGGAAAAACAAATATCTCTATATGCAACCTTCTGAGGAAGAATTCTTTGACAACTCTTTCTCTATTGATGGATCTACCATTTGGAATGCAGTGCAATCTGCTAAAGGCTGGGTTGCTGCTCATAGAACCTAGAACCTTTGGGATGGGAGGAAAATAAGATTTTGGGAAGATAGATGGATCCTAGATAAACCTCTAGAGGAAATCCCTATCCTCAAAGATTGGAAAGATAGTTACAAATGTAGGTACGGTGAAATGGTAAGAGATTACTGGATAAATGGGGACTGGATTGACTTTAGCCAGCAGTGCCCAGATCTCAAGTTCCTTCAGATTGCTCTTTCTGCTAAAATCCCTAGAGACAACAAAGATGACATTTTGATATGGGGGAAAACTCTGGATGGGAAATACTCTATTTCCTCTGCTGTGGCTATTCATAATGTCCCAGTGGAAGCTACTCCCATCTGGGCTAAAGTTTGGAATAAGAACTTAGTTCCCAAAGTCAACATCTTCTTTTGGATTTTCATCCAAAATAAGATATTAACCCTGGATAATCTTCATAAAAGAGGCATTATTTTTCCTAACATTTGTTCTCTTTATGGCAGGGAAGAAGAGACAGCTTGCCATATTCTCAATCAATGCTCTTTTAGCCAAGACATCTGGAAAATCATCCTATCTAGGTGGAACCTGAGTTTGGTCTTCCTAAACTCTCTTGGTGACACTTGGCTTCAATGGTATTGTCCTAACTCTAATCCTAAAATTGTGGATACCTAGAGACTTACTCTGTCGATTGTTATATGGAATATATGGAAAGAGAACAACAACGGGATTTTTAGAGATAAAAGGGATATTCCTGAAGTGGTTGCAGACAAAATCTTTAGGAGTATTTTTGAATGCCTTTATGGTATTGATCAGGGACTTGCTGCTAAAGATGATTTCAAGGATAAATGGAATATTTCTACTACCACTACTGGCAAGGAGAAAGGCAGAGAAGGTCTTGTTCGGTGTTTCCCCCCATAGGGATGGATTAAGGCTAACTTCGATGGTGCTTCTAAAGGAAATCCGGGTAAAGCTGGATATGGGGGCATTATCAGGAATTTTGCTAGAAGTTGCCTTAAGGTGGTGGCTGGTCCTCTGAGGAATCAAACTAGCCATTTTGTTGAAGCCTCCACTGCCTTGCATACTTTAATTATAGCCACAAATCTCAATTATGATAAAATATGGCTAGAGGGGGATTCACTCAGTATCATTAAGTGCTTAAAGGGGGAATCGGAGCCTTCTTGGTCTATTGAGAATATCATCATGAAAGCTAGAGAGATTATCGCCAGCTTCAAAGATATTATTATACAACATGCCTTCAAAGAGCAAAATAGTGTTGCTAACTATTTAGCGAATACTGGAGTTAACTCTAATGGTCAAATGATTTGGCACGAGGATGATCTCAATTTAAATATTAAAGAGATACTCAGAAAGGACCGTTATATAGGGAGAGAAGGACAATTAAATCATGACAAGTAAAAAGCATCATTTATGCCTTGCTGGAAAGGCCATCATTACCTGGCACTACGGCAGACCTCCTACTACTTCCAATAAATCACCACACACTTTGTGGGTTACTTAGAGCGAAAATTTGAGTTGCATTGGGAAAGAAGGTCTCAATTCGCAGAGAAACAAAGTCGATAGTCTGCATTCGAAAATGGGAGGAGATCTAAGACGTGAAGAACCTGACAACACGTCAACCTAGAAAGAAATGCCTAAAGTCTAGGCAAAGCTGGAGAAGGGCTCTCTCACCAGCTTCATGGAAAAGCTTGAGGACTATGACAAAGGTAGGGTTAACTTAGTCATTTCCAATATTTATTAAAACTGGTCTTATGGCTCTTTTAAACTTTACGGAGTTAAATTTAAGTTGGATGCTAGGCTTATTTCAATTGTGACTAGAATGCCCCACACTGGGCTTAACTTCTTTTGAGACCTCAAGGTCTCCAACAATGCAGTTACCCTATTCCCATGGGAAGAGAAAGAGTGGGCCAAAATTGGCAAGGCTACTGGGGGCTACTATGATGCTACAAACATCAAGAAGTTGTGGGGCTGGGTCCTGAATGCAATCATGGAGTATATAATGGCTGAAGGACATTTCTCCCAGGCCCACACCTACCACTTCGTGCTCTTAAACCATTTCAGACATGACAAAAAAGTGTCTCTGCCCTAGTACCTTTTTCGATCCCTCTCCAAGTCCCTGAACAAGCACAAGACTAACCCTTCCAGCCCGATTCTCCACTATAGGCTCCTATTGCTCATCTATGAGCATTGCAAAACCCTCACTCTGTAGGAAAATAAGTGGATTTCCACTTCCCCAGGTAAAAGAAGGATGGAAGAGGGAGATACTAGCAAGGAGAAGGCATCATCCAGCAAGAAAAGGAAAAGCACCCCCGGATTGGAAACTGAGGACATTGTCAAGGAAAGCAATGCTATGGAGATAGACGACTCTAATGGTGAAGACAGATGGAAAGAAGAGGAGCTGGGCAACGAGGAAGAAAGTGGATATTTCGAGCCTGGTCAAGATAGCCCTATTCTAAGTGATCACCCTGGTAAGGACAATAGCCATCTAATGGAGGAGACGGCTCCCAAGGATAATGAGGAAACCGAAGTTAATTTTGAGAAGGAAACAAACAAAGGCTCTGAGAAGAACCTGACTGAGGAAAGGGATAGCAAGGACATGGAAAGTGCTAGTGAGGGGCTTATCCTGGATAATCTCAAGAAGCTCTCGGAGGCCAGAATGAATTTTGACAGACAGACTTACGAAACCTTGAAAAACCTGGAGAAGAAAGGGATAAATTTAGATAAAAAGAGGGTGGATGAAAACAAAGAGCATATTAATTGGAAGCAGGAGATGAAGAACAAAGTAAAATCGTTGGAAGAGGGAAAAGAAGAGATGAAAAATCTAATGGGAATTATCCCAAGTATCCTCTCTATTGTCACCAAAAACCTGGAAGACATTGCCAAGGTCTTTGACCATACTCCTAAACCGGTTGTGGATCTTGACCTAGAGGAGGAGACCATCCAGACTGGAAGTGGTGGTGATGCTACCCCAGTGGGTGGAACTGCGAAGAGAACCAGGGCTAGTATCAAGAAATTTGTGGTTGTTGCGGCCAATGACCCTCCCAACTTCAAAGAGTTGCAAGAAATTAGCAGCACCTTGGCTAAAGCCCTAGATGAAATTTGATTCCTAGATGGGCTACTGGCTTTTTGGGGCTTTTGTGGGTTTTCTTCGATTTTCCACTGGTTTTTTCCTTTTAGTTCTATTCCACTCTATTTCTCATGGCTTTGCTATTTAAGTCTTGCTTGTAAAGGGTTTTGGGGCCCCTTCAAAATTGCTTTTTCATTAATCAAAAACAGTTCTATCAGGGTCATTTTTATTCAATCGTATCCTATACCATTTGATGATGAACAAAACTAATTTGAAGGAATTAAAGTCACACTCAAGTATATCATCCAAAATGCCATAGTATCAATTTTGAGACTGTTGAGGATGAGTGTCATTTCTCGATGAAATATTTGTCACCTCAAAGACTACAGTGATGCCAGAATCACAAGTTTTCTTCATGTCATCCAACTTTTTAATACAAAATTTATGACCATTACAGCACATAGCGTTGTGGTGTTTGACCTGCGATATGTCAAACATGTAAAATTTATTGCATTGTGAGTTGATAAACATATGGGTGATTAATAAATTTATGCGTACCTATTTATCTCTTAAACCATATGCTAAATCAATTTCCCTTTGTGTAACATTGGAATCTCCATTACGATGCGCTTCTTTAACCAATGAAGCCACACCTTCCCATGTTAACATGCATCCAGAATGTTGACAACATTCAATCCATACCATCATCCAATCAATATTGTTTGTAATATACAAATGTAGTGCATCCCACTCTCGACCAACTGTACAAAAAATAAATAGATGTCTTACAATCGATTTATTTTGAAGATTAATAATTAATTAACTACAATAACATCTTATAATTACCTCTCACTTTCCTCAATCTACCTTTCCCCGTCAAGTACTCCCCTTCGAAATTGTTAATGGTGTTGGGATCCCAAATTTGATCCATGTGGACCTTTGCTGCAAACTTAGGAAGATATTCAGAAACGTACACCATAGTCTGGTATACCATATATCCCTCCACCATAGAACCCTTAGGATGTGCTCTTTGTCGAACCAAAGCCTTCAAAAATTTCAAGTGCCTCTCAACCATCCACATTGACCTAGTGTCTACAGATCCACACAATTCAATCTCCTCAACTTGGTGTATGAGGTAGTGTTCTTGTGCATTGAAAAAAGCTAGAGGTAGACACTTTTGCATTTCACACATTAAATGAGGAGTTTTTCTCTTCCAATATTTTATATCGTCTTTATGGATTTCTTTACATGACAACCACCTACAAGGTATTCAAGATGCAAAAAAATATATTACATAAGAAGTAAAACAAATCACAAATATAATATCTATACAATGAACTAAACAAATATCACTACTTACCTCATGTATTTTCCAAGATCATATATGACTTGCTTGACATTATTGTCGAAGTTGTCTAGGAGAGATAGAGGTAGAATGTACTATAACAATTATAAAATTATCTTTTCATTTTTTTGTAACATAATGAAAAGTACACGTATGTGCAGTACTTAAATACATACTAAAAACACAAGAACATGAATTACCTTAATGAAGGTATACCAATCATGCGTTTTCATCCCTGGCCCAAATTCACTTTTCTTTGATATGAGATTGTTTATGTTCATAGTAAATCCTATGGGAAATCGAATTTTTCGTATGACTTCTTTTATAGCATTGCTTTGCTAGTCCGTTAATAACCAAGGAAGCTCACTTATATTAATCTGGTCTCCATGGCTATTTGATTGAATGACATTTATCATTGCATGATTGGAATCTTGAATGTCACTACATATTTTGACAATTTTTTCTTTGTCACGCCTTCCATCCAATATTTTCCATAATGTCTCTATTATATTCTTTCCAATATGCATACTATCAAACAAATGAACAATTTGTAACTACTCGTAGTAGGGCAACCTACTAAATTGTCGGGGATAACTTTTTATTCCCTTAGGAAGGTCATTTATGCCTTCACGACCTTCATGATCATCAATCACATCATCAGTAAACAAAAAAAAATAGAAAAGATGTTTTATGACAAACCAATAGATGGAATGGCATTACCTTGACGATTAATTCTATTATATTCCAACTTCCATAGGTGAGGTGTCATTCTTCATGGCTTTGATGTATTCTCTTCTTTCCCATTGAAAAGATGTTTTTCAGTATTTCGATACTTATGATTTTTGTGGAGAAAGTGCCTATACTCATCAAACACCTGCTTTCCTAAACTTTTTCAATGATGAGATTTCATCTTTGGACAACAAACAGGACATGCAAATTTTTCCTTTGTTTGAAGACCTACAAGATAATGTATAATTGGATTAAATATGATAATTTTTTGAATTATAATGTTCATGCACAACTTAAACACTATAACATACCACAAAAATGTGTTAGCCCCAGGGCATCGTGTATTGTCCATAGAAGCATCGATGGAATTGAAATTATCTTTGTCCTATTGGTCTAGAGACGTCATACATAGTGACACCATTCCATAACTCCAACAACTCATCAATAAGAGGCTCGATAGATACATTCATATCTTTAACTTGGTACTTACCTAATCGAATGAACAAAAACATTACATAATTATTATGACCATTTTACTGCAATATTTATAATTAAATTTAGATGACTATATTTAAATGATAAAATACCTGGAACAATCATTTCCAACATTATGTGCTCCCTCTTTATTGACATCCATGGAGGAATTTTATTGTTGACAACAAAAACAGGCCACACTGAGTAAACAGATCTCATCTCTCCAAATGGATTGACACCATCCGCTGCCAATGAAAGCCTGAAATTACGAGGTTCTTCTTTAAAGTGTGGTCACTTTTCCTCTATGTCCATAAATGTTGAACCATCCATAGGCATTCGAATAATTTCATCTCGACTTCTATTGCGTACATGGTAATCCATAAATTGTGCCAAGCTAGTGTACTTGAATAATCGTTACATATGTGGAATAATGGGAATATAGTGAAGAACCTTGCGAGGAACCCTTTTTGTTATTTGATCTATTTGATATCTACTGATATGACATTTAGGGCATTCAATTTGAAATTCATGTTGTTTGTGATATATAATATGATCATTGGGACAAGCATCTATTGCTTGATACTCCATTCCAATATCTTTCATAACGACAGATAATTCTCGGTGTGAGAGACGTAGAATATTTGATGGTGGTAACAAAAACTCACCTATCAATCTACAGTAACAAAATATAATTTGTTATAATAAAGAATATTAATGGTACAACATGATTCACAGTTTATTGTGACATATATGACATGCCTTAACATACGTGACATTGTTATGTTGGATAAACCATTCACAACCTTCAAGTTCACCAACAACAATATAGCGGAGAGAAGAGTTTCCTACGAGCCTTCATAAAGGGCCTTAGATGCCTTCTCAAGTAGAGGGACATCATGAAAAACATCAAGGTCATCTTTATCATCATGATCAGCTGCGTGAGTACTAAATGAGTCATGGATCAATATATTTGTACCATCATCTTCAATTGTGTTTTCTGGCTCATGATCATCATCTTCCATGGGATCATTATCTTCAGCTTCAATATTCACACCTCCATGTTCGTCCACTTTGAAAACCATATTCTTAGGGTTATGTTGATCCATACCATGTGCTCTAGGGTGCTTGACCTATATAAAATTGTTATACATAAATAAACCGTGATCATGATCTCATCATCACGTGATTTATTGTGTATATAAATTGTCAAAATGATATAATGAAAAACTTACCAATGGATGATAATCATGTCCACCTTCAATGTGACCATGCAGCCTACAATGTTTCTTCGTTGTTTTGATTAGACATCTTCTAGTATTTAACCCCTTACAAATTTTGCACGAACAATAACATTTTCCATCACCTTTTCTTTTCAAGTTAGACTACAATCTAGCAATTGTCTCCTTATTTTGTTGTTCGTTGATATTGTCTGACATGGTCTTTCTTCATAGGCAAGAAAATAGAAATTATTAAAATACATAAGACAACATGCCCTTTTTTTCTTGTTTTTTCATACTCGTTGTCATGCTTTGAATTATTTTTCTTTCTTGGTTAATCCTTACTGCTCTCACTGTCAGTTTCACTCTCAGAATCTGAGTCTGATGTATTAGAATCTGATGAACCTGATGAACTAGATGAATCGTCATTAGAGGTAGATTCATCTAACTCAGGAATAGACTTTTACTACTACATTACAAGCCTTGGCATATTCTTCAAATACTCATGTAAACTCTCAGTGATACCACCAAGACCAATAGAAGTAAAGAAACTGATAGCAAACCGTGAGTTTTTGGGATTGTCCTTTAGAGAAATTGAATAAAAAGACTCTTGCATTGTTGGATCATTCAACCTTTCATTAAGCAACAATATACCAAGCTTCTCTTCCAACTCCTGCAAGAGAACCTTTATAAAAATATAGGAAGAGGAAGTAGTATCTTCCTCTGTCTCACGTATATAAGCAAGACAATGCCATGGAAGAGCATCTGTGCCAAGTAAGTGGGCAAAAAACTTTGCAACATTATGCAGTTTATTTGTTTCCAGTCTGTGTATCATAGAATATTGTTGTACAAAACACTTATCAAAAAGTTCCTCATATATTTTATTGATCATATAGAATCTTTGCCCAAGAATACCATAATAATGAAGGTATGTTCTCTCTTGACCAGGTTCAAGCTTGATCTTTAGTAGCTTATGACCAGCTTCCTCAAAATCAACACTTGACATGATTGTCAAATAAATTGTATGTCTTAAATTGACCAAGTTTGTCTTTGTCTCATCCTATATTCTTAGTGCTTCCCCACCTTCCTCTTCATCATCATCATCATCATCTGAATCATCACCTGAATCATTCTCCCCTTCTGCTTCATCTGAAGAAGCATCTCCAAGGATATCTTTCTTTAGTTTTTCATAGGTTGCCTCATGCTTTAAGAAATCAGGACTTGGCTTGAAAACATCCAAACCAACCTCTTGATCAAGTTCATCTTCTAGGAAAACTTCATGTGTTAACTGATCTGGACACACAGCTGGATGATCCTTGAACTTAGCTTTGCGAAATGCAAAAAGGCCTTCAATTAAAAACTATACTCGTTTGTCAATTTCCCCCTCATGGAGAATACCTCTAAATCTTTCAAAAATCCCATAGAGACCTTTGGGTGAAAGGTCTTGCAACAAAGAACCACATTCTTTCATGAACCCAATAGCAACCTCTACACTATCATCTATGGGGTTCTCTAGTAAAAGGGTGAGAAGTTCCAAAGCAATGATCTCATGTGCAACTTGTTGATTCACTAAATGAGCTATGAATTTGGCTGCTGCTATCAACATGTGCTTGTCATTGCATTTGTATGCCCTCTTAAGCTGCAAAATAATTCTTCGCAAAAGCAGATTACCAACTTTAGGAAATTTTGTATTTACCACAGCAACCAATGCAACAAAAACATATGTAAATCCAGGGGATGCCATTTGGGATTTCATACAAGACCTACAAAATAGACCCCTCCCATGGATGAGATTCTCTGTAAACAACTCTAGAATGATGTTCTTGATGTTAGATGTATTTACCTTGTTTACTAACCCATCGATACTCTTCCAAAGGGTATCGCATGTCATGTGCTGGTATTCCACACTGCTCTTGTCCTCCACATCTTTCATCATTTGAGCTAGCTTAAATGGGGGAATGTAAACACACCCACTTCTTCCAACACCCTTCTCAGCTCCTCTTACAACACCTTCACCATTCCCATTCTAAGATGGAGCAGACACAACACCAAAAGTTTTCACTTCCACTGCCTCTTTGTCCCTCTTGTTTCCAGAAGCCCCTTTACCACTTAATTCGTGCTTATTTATGTACATAAACCCATTAGGAAGCATGAGTTTTTGCATATAAGCTCGCCCAAATATTTTACAATTATTTTTCATCAAGATTCCCTCAAGAGCTAGCAGATCCTGCTTCCATTCTTTAATTATGTTTTCTCAAAGGACAATCCTAAAAATCCATGCATTGCAAACAACTTTTTACACCTTTGTTGGTTGTGGTGGCATCATAGAGAGTTTACATCAATAAATGAAGAACATGCCAATGCTTTTAATGCAGCGGTAGAAGTCTATCTCTTATTCAATATCTCAAGTGAAACCCCCATGATCTTTTGTTGGAGTAGAATTTGTTATATTCTAGAAAGGGTCTTGTCCTTTGTTGATGGGATATTCATCTACCTCAAGAAATAACTGTTCTTTTCTCCAACAAGAAGTGGAACTAAATGAAGATCTAGCACCATGAAATGAATCCTCAAAAGGATTACTATAGTTAGTTTTTGTAGATAATGATCTGGGTAAAATACTAATGTGGATTTAGGAAACATTATGTACTAGCTTAGCATACTCTAACAACTTTGGTGTGACATGATACATCCAATTAAGTCTCCATCGGTATCTCTATTGTGTTTATGGATTGGGATTCAATGTACTCTTTTTATACACAAATTTTACTTTCAACTAAGGAGGTTTGTATGTACTTACTTGTCTTTCGATTATATCCCTATTTCAAGAATTTCTTCTATCAACAAATCATTTGTTTTAAGTTGTACAAGTGGAAGCTTGAACATGCCTTCCATGCTAGCCTTGTTGATACATTCAACACCATCTTGTGCAACAAATCTTTAGAACTCCACTATTTCATTGAAGAGTGAGTAGTAGGGACAATCTAGGACACTTACAGAGGTTTTGCAAGAGAGATAAATAGACCTAAATATTATGGCTTAATAATGATCAATAGGTAAACAAATAAGAAACTCTCAATATCAAAATGATTTTCTCAATTGTCTTTACTAGAAATGGATAGATTGGCTAATAATGGCTTTATGACTATATGTCCATTGTCAACTTTAGACTCAATACAAGAAGAGCTAGAACTAATATGCGATATCTAGATTTATGATCTCTATAATATAACAATCCCATAATTATGTTTCCACACATCTATACCACAACACAAACATCATGCTAGTGTTCAACCATAGCAATTGATATCCTAATTATAGAATGTGAAATATGCACATAACTATGAATAAAGATTAAGAAAAACAAAGAAAGATGCTTATTGCAAACATAAATGACTAATGGACAAGAATTGAATTCATTGTAGATAGTTTTGAATATCAAATTCACTTATTTGTATGCCTCAAAGAAATGTGGTTTCTTGGAGTGCAATGATTGTCGGATATGCACAAAATGGATTTGTTGAGAAGGCTTTAGAAACTTTCAAGCAAATGCAATCGGTAGGTGTAAAGACAAATTCCACAACCTTTGCTACTATCCTCCCTGCCTATGCCAAAATGGGAGATTTGGAACAGGGTATGGACATTCATCAAAGCATGAAGGATAGAGGAATTTTGTCAGATGTTGTAGTTGCAACTGACCTGGTAGACATGGATGAAAAATGTGGAAGCATAGACAAGGCACGTGAACTGTTTGATAGAATGCCTGAAAGAAATGTTGTCTCGTGGACTGCAATGATTGTTGGATATGCACAAAATGGTTTTGTCAAAAAGGCTTTAGACACTTTCAAGCAAATGAAATTGGAAGGCATAAAGACAAATTCCACAACCTTTGCCAGCATCCTCCCTGCGTGTGCAAAAATGGGAGCTTTGGAACAAGGTATGGACATCCATCAAACCATAATGGATAGAGGAATTTTGTTAGGTGTTGTACTTGCAAATGCTCTGCTTGACATGAATGCAAAATGTGGAAACATGGATAAGGCTCATGAATTGTTTGATACAATGCCGCAAAGAGATGTTATCTCATGTGAACAATCAACATGCGCGTATACAGGAGGAAGGGATTGCTACTACAAAATTGAACGCTCACTCCTCAATCACAATTCTATGGTTTTACAAGATTAAACTAGGAAAATTAACCACCACATGTATATTTTTTGCAACATGAAACTAAAAAATTGGGCAATTTGAATCTACCTCCTACGTGGGATTGCAAGAAATACCACAAATGCCTTCAACACGGCTTTGATGTTCTTGGGGGTTGAAGTCACCACGGATGCCTACGCGGGAAATTTGCAATAAAAATGAATTCCCCTATTGTTTTTTTTTAACTTATAATGGTCATTGTCGTCAAAATTACGACAAACTCGAGCACTTTTTTGGAAAAAAGAAAATTTTCATTGCTAATGCCTTCTTCGTCAAAACAAAATGGGAAATTTTCATCGAAATTATGATGAATGCGGGCATTTTTTCAAAAAAAAATCAAATTTAGTCACAATATACCTTCTCCATCGGAAACCTCAATCGGAAATCTAGTCCAAATGTATTAGTGTCAAAATCCCAGTAGGTGTAACATACTTAGTATCAACATGTTCCCAATACTGACTTCCCAAACTCTTGATGTAAATTTTCATTCTGTCACTCCATATCTTGTAGTTTTCTCTATTAAACTTTAGACCTTCCTTCTTCATCATGATTTGCAAATCTTTACCTCAAGTTATTAAGCTTAGACCTTACAGGATCTGATATGCTCTGATACCAATTGATGGTATGATGAAAGAATAAGTATCTAGTCAACTACTGAGATGGGGGGTGAATTAGTAGATAGAAAAACCGATACAAACTTGACCAATCTCAAAAATCATTCTCTCAAAGTAAACTTAGAACTAACAATGTAATACCTCTGTCAAGATAAAAACTCATAAGAACCGGTTGATTGTTACAACAAATTAATAGTAAACAACTTCTTCATTTCTCAATGCTTTAGGTTATCATGACTTATCAAAATAGTAAGTAGTTAAGTAAATCAACCATGAAAATATAACCACCAAAAAATTCACCACTTGACACAAATATTTTTTTACGTGGAAACCAAAATGGGTAAAAACCACAGTGAGATGAGACTCACAAGATAACTATCTGAACTCTTCTGAAGTTCACCCTGTTAGGAGCCTAGCCTGTTAAAGCTTTACAAAAATTCCTTTTAAGAACTAATCCTGTTAGGAATCACCCAGTTAAGGGATTGACTACAAATGCCTTGTTAGAAGCAATACCCTGTAAGGAGTAACCTCAGTAGAGGATTTGAAAATCCAATCTAATGGACCACCTTGTTAGAGGATTTGAAAAGTACCAAGCTTGTTAGAGCTTACCCGGTTAGGGGATTTCAATTCTACTATAACTATTAGAAAACAATAGGAGTTTGTTGATCTGTCTAAATAGCATTACACTTGCTTGATCAGATCCATTTCATGCTCCTATCTGCCTTTACTCAAACTGCAGATACATCATCTGGTTCAGCAACCACACACTCAATTGATCTATGCTCACTCTTTGCCAACTCATTAAACTAAACAACTTCATCAACCTCATAAACAAATCAATCAGATCGGTAACACAACAAAAACCTAATTCTTATAGAGATTACAAAATAATCAGTTATAGTATGATCATTGGATTGCATAGCAATCTCTACACATCAATCAAGAAAACCTTGATTGTTCCTTGGTCACCGCTTCATCGAACTTAGTAACTCATCATGTGCTTTGTATTAGATGTGATACATTTGTTCATTCCCTAGACAAAAAACTATTACAACTCTCCAAAATCTCTTGTAATTGTCTTCATACAATAATCATACATGTCATAATCATTACCGCTCATCATCAGATCGTAAACCAATATAACCAATTCACCAGACTTAATCGACTAGGGTTTATCAAAAACAATAGGTAGGGTTTATCAGGTACAACAATAGATAAGGTTTACACCGGTTACCGGTTCACTCCACAAATTCTTCCTATCGGTTATAGTAACAATATTACAACAATATCAACAATATCATTACCGGTTTATTGACATCAATGACAACATAACATATCATTAATGCAATCTTCATGCAAATACCAACAATATGAGGTTTATTATTGTAATAAGGATTTTTTTTCCATCATTGTTTATGCAACAAAACTCTGGCAAAGTGAAGAGAAAATTGAGACTTGGTGTTCATTTTATAAATTTTCAATTTAACCAAAGAGAAGATAAGTTTAGCATTCAAAATTTGTTTTGAGAGCAAACTTGTGTATGGTATGAATTTCCTGATGTCATTTATATCATATTTTTTGGAAAGATTAAAGTTGAGAATAGTTCTTGATGCTAGATATTAAAAATTCATTTGAGTCTTTGCAAGTAATATTTGAGTTTCTTTGAAAATTCAAGAATTTGAAATTGGTTGAGAGGGTTGTTTAAAGTCTTTGAAATTTTACAAGTTATCTCTAAAGTATGTATTGGAAAGATAAAAAGTAAATTCTTTGTGTTGTACAAATTATCTGGTTAGAGTAGAAAATCCTTCAATATATTTATAAGCCTTTGACCTAGAAATATATTTGGGTTACAGTGGTTGATAGGAATTGGGTATTTAGAAGAATATTTGAGTTCTTGGTGTACACAAGGCTCATCCCCAAGTCATTTTCAGAAAAAGGGAAGTAAGGGAAGACTTTGATCTTTCATAGCTCCTTTACTTCCTAGTAAAATTAGATTTCATTATTACTGCAAGGGTAGAGTTGTTTTGGTTAAGGAAATTTGTTCTTAAAAGATAATTAGATATAATTAGTTCTAAAACAATAGAACTGAGTTGTTATTTCATCCTAGAATAATGTAAAGTTAGCAGGTAGATATAATAGAAAGTAATTGTGGTGGAAAGGGGGAGCCTTCCCTTACAATTAGGAGAGATTATATTTTTCCTTCTGAGAGATATTATTTCATATGCTGTTGTGAAACTCAAATTTTGTGAACCTTCACCAGTTTGCAAAATTTTCACCCAACAAGAAGCCAAACAACATATTGCAGTAGTGGAGAAAAGAAATATTTCAAACCCCATGGGTACTTTCTCAAAAAAAATCATATTGATTTTGGAATTAATTCTTGTAACATGGGAAAAGAATGGGTAAGGTGCGGCAATGGGAGGCTACATCCAAAATATTGACCAAATGTTAATGGTGATTGTAGACACCTAAAAATGTCTCACTGATAACATAAGTTAATTATTCATCTTATTAATTAAAAAAATATTTAATTAAACTAATTAAATTCTTCTAATTACACCCTAATCATTATTCTTCAAATTATTAATTATTCAATTTTCATCCCTTCATCATTCATCATTCAACCCTTTCTCAAATATTAATTATTGAATTAATTATGATTTAATTCCTTAACTAAATAATCTTTATTATTTAATTAATTTCATTTCTAATGATTGAATAATTTTATTTAAATTATTCAATTCATTCATTCATTCTCCAAATCCCCAAATTCAGATTTCAGTTAAATTCATCTAATTTCATCTTTCCAAATTCATATTTCACCAAATTCCAATTTCATCACATTTCAAGTTAATGTGCATTTCAATTTCACCATTCAAAAATCAAAATTCAAATAGAAATAAAAATAAAATTGAATTTCAATTCAAAATTTCTATAGCACATGTTGAAAATCATGAATAATCGATCAAGTCAATTAACTAACCAGTTAACTCAATTAACTCTTCAATCTCCACTTTTAACTCCCAATCACCTGTTTCTAACAAATCAATTAATTTAGTCATCTGCCTTGTCAATTCAGTTAACTAGCTAATCTATCTAGTTATAAATCTAATCAATTGAGTTGTCTCTCTAATCTGTCCACTTAATAGATCAATCAAAAGAAATTTAACTAGTCAATCAAATTAGTTTAACTATCAATCAATAGTTGAGTTCCATTTCTCACCCAATCTATCCCAAATTTCTATAAAAACAACATCATTTCTCAATTTCTCTCAATCGTGATTTTTGAAATTATTATGTCTAACCTATGCAGGAATCCCACTGTAATACCTGAGAGCCACACACAACACAATATTAGAGAAGGACAATTGAAGACATGATGCAAAATAGGGAGTTTTCATTAGTTTAATTGTTCACTTTGCATCTATTTCATTGATCTATGTTTAAGATTGGCTGAATTAGTTAAGGAATTCATGATTTTCCTTTTATTCTAATTAGCTTGATTTCCTTAGTGATTTTAGACATGAAAACAATGAACCCGGTGTGAAAGCAACATCATCTAACATATTTTCATGTTTTTTCTATGATTTTGCAATTTCTGGTAGATTTTGTACAGATTGACATGATTCACCTCGCATTCACCCATAATGTCTCGCAATCCTATAGACAAGATTTCACATTCGATCACACAGAAATGTGCACTCGCACACACAAAAATTTGAAAATGTAAATGCAGAAATTTGCAATCGTACTCATATCATATCACATCTGTCTACCTATATTCTGCACTCATTTGGTTTTATTGGTTTTGTACGCGAGTCGTCTTGTTGTGTAACCCATAATTAGTTTTTAAATATGGAGATATCGATTTATATGTGTTGTTTAAAATGAATCAGATCTCATGGTAGGAAAGGTGTGATTTCACATTTCAAGTGCAAGAAGGAAGGCAAACGAAAGGAGACAACAAAGAGCCCATCAGTGAATAATAAAGGCAGAAAGAAGAATCCAAAATCTGAGAGATGAAGTTGCTTTATCTAAATACCATAACCTCCTGCAAAAGTACCTGCTGAGATATAATATGACAAATGAAGTTGAAGTAATGGTTAATGTCATTTTGGGATAATTCTTTGTTTTGCATATTTCCTCATCCTATTTATGAATTTTTTGTTTGTCATCTTCATTTCGCATCCGTCTTGATAGGTTTTGTCAATCATTATGTTAGTAATTCATATGTGTGTAGATAGAAATTCACATTTGCTAGCATATTATGTCGCATTCGTATTGATATCATTGCACAATCATTGGATTAACTTAGACGATTTTGTTTCTGTTTTTTTTCATTCTATTGTTGGTTTTATGGTCTTACTAATGTTCTATTGCATCTTTTGGAAGGAAGAATAGAGAAGGCATGACCGGTCAGAAATTTTTCATCAAACTACTAATGTGTGTTTGTAGGATTTCTACATTTTAGTCAATCTTTGAATTTGGGTTTAAAATGGACATGAACATGTGGATCTCACACTTTGATTTTGGATTTTAAATGGACATGTGCCTATTTTATGTTTAGTATAGCTCACATACTACAATCTAAAAGGAAAATAACTCTATAGTGCATGCTCTTTGTCTTGGGTGGACCAACCATTGCATGAAGTACCTTTCCACTTGCCTTCAAGGTCTTGGGAGATTGGGAAAAGTGATAACAACACCTATCTTTTTTTTGCAGTAGTGAGGGGTATCTTTGACTGGGGATTTCATCACCCTAGAGAGTTACTTCAAATTGGGATGCATTGTGGATATCATCTCTCCCAGCATATTCTTGAGTGGGTTTTTCGAACCGCTGTATAAATAAACTAATCAGGCGGCTGAAGTGTTGAGTGAATTCGACATATGTGGGGGCCTTCCTTTCACCAATAAGCTTAACTAAATCCTTAAGTGGCTTGCTTTCAAAATATATTGTTGGACCGAGACCCCTCGAAATTACACTAAGAACCAAAGTAGTAGCCCAAATCCCACATTCAATGGTCCTCAAAGTGTGGATCATACCCCATAGATGCCCTTCATGTACCTTTCTTGATGAGATAGAAATCCCTTAGTTATAAGACCTCTAGATCTTTTGGTTAACAGAGACTGACATGCCTAAGAAGTGTGTATCGTGAAGTGAAGCTAGTGCTCCCAGAATCTCTAGTTGTCTATCTTATTTTGGTATTTTGAAGGGCCTCATTGAATGGTTTCCAATTTCAAACCTAGGTTTTGTCTATTGTGATTTTTTGTGTATCGCATGTTCTGGACTTGTATAGAGTTAGCCTTGATATGGGCTAGTTCAGGCCCTTCCTTACATAGCTCTTATTTTCAAAGTCTGTCATAAAAAAAATACTTAGGACATACTTTTTCACAAACAATGTTCTCAAGAGTCAGAAAATCTATCACCAAAAGAATCTCACCCTAGCAAACTAATCAAAGCAAAAAAATCCAAACAAGATTCACACTTTTAAAAAATGGAAAAAATATTTTACTCTTTGTGATCCTAGGTCTCATAGATTGCATAGCTTATCCTAAGTCTCATAGGTTGCATAGTGCATCCTCAGTCTTCATCTTGCATAATTCAATAGATTCTTATCTAGGGTGTCTTGATTTTTCACCTCTAGAACTAATTTTATTGTCTTCATAGTCCATCCTTAGTTCTCATTAGTTCCTTGGATAGTTCATATCATAGTTACATTAATCTTTATTTGGTCTTTTCCTAGCTCATGCTCAAGTCCTCAAATTATAGGCATAAGTCATTTATTAGTCCTTATTTTGCATCAAACCCAAGTTTGTCATCTTCACTTACTTCTTACATAGTCTTGATCTACACCAAGTCCAATCAAACTCAACTTAGTTCCCTTGCTCATCAATCTAGAATAGTAAATCTCTTTCCAAAACTTCAAATTGGGTCATCAAAAACTCCTAATATTGTCGAGTAGTGTCAATCACTTGGTCAATAGAGTAAGTCTCCTTTAGTTTCATTAGCATCATCTTTAGGGAGTCTCCATATCATGTGTTGCAATGGTCTTGTGTGGTGATGGTTTCTTCGCATTTGAGAAACCCAATCTTGGTCCAAATGGCAATTAAGGAGAAATAATTTGCACTCTTCATAATCTCACATGGAAGTTAAGAACTAGTGTCCCTTGGTATGAAGGATTCGAATTTATGATAGATGAGGAAATACAAAAAAGGAGTTGAATCCAGAGAGCGGTTGAAAGAGAAATCAGTTAGCAAAGACTTGAAAAAATTAGACTGCAACAACAACAACAAATTCCTCATCCTAATCCTCAACAATCTCCTTCACAACCTCCTCATCCCAATCCCCAATAGAGTGTCAGAGTCTAGTATTATCATTTTAGGTGCATCATAACTTGTCCAAGGTCTCGCATTTCCAAGTTGTCATGGAAGTCATTCATGTGAGTAACCATATTGCAAAGAGATAAAATAGACCTAAATAGTGACCCATTGTTCAACCCCATGTGGAACATGGAATTATCAACTTACCAACACCCACAAGCTAGATGACCTGTAACATTTCTTATACTATGAAAAACATGCCTTCAATATAAGAAATCCAACAAAACTTGACATAAGGAAAATTAGAGGTAGCTCAACAAGATCCACAAGTCCTCATGTGTTGGCCATTTGGTGGAATTGATTATGTGTTGCATTGGCGTTTTGTCATTGATGCCAATACTAGCTATTTGGCTGGTTTACCGACACCCTTTTGGTCCTGGTAGGTTGAGTGGTTTTTGGTTGATCTGGATCTAGCATGATCCGATAGGCTTCGGTATGGTTAGGTTATGGAATTGGATTTTGGTTCTGGTGAGGGTTTCACTGGCAGAGCTCTTGATGAAGATCTTTGATGAATTGCATAAGTGGTGTTCGTGCAATTTCTGGTGGTGTTACAGGATGCTGTTGGTGATCATGTTCAAGACTTGGCAGATGGAGATCATTGTTGTAGCATGTGGACCTATACTGGGTCCCAGTTGATCTAGGTTATGGACCAAATTTAATGTAACTTGTGGATTGGACCCCTCAATGTGTTTCTGAGATATCTTATGTGTTGGTTGTTATTTGTTTGGTCTATGACCAACATGGTTTGTAATTATGTAATTGGTTTATTATCTGGTGGCCGACCTGATTGTTTATGGTTGAGGATTTGTATATATAGATGTAATATCTCATTGTAGATCATATGGTTATGGGAAAAGAATGTAATGTGTGAATAATGTAATATCATTTAGAAAGAGGATTTGGTCAATCGTTGGAGATTAAATTGGGTTTATGTAAAAGGATTTAGTCCTCCAATATTGAGCTTAACCATAACTGTACTCAGGCATAGGAGATGCTATCTTTTGTAGTTCAATACTTCTCTGGATTGTAGTCTAGATTTCTATGTAGTCAGTGAGGCTCCTTTTGTGATGAGCAGTGCGCTCTAGGTTGTTGGCCTTCCTGCAAGTGTAGGCCCCTCAATTGTAATTTGCATACTTACTACAAAGTATTATTTAACTATGGGTAGGCTTCCCACCATGGTTTTTCTCTTTACCAGGTTTTTTACGTATAAATCTTGGTGTCATGTGGATGGCATTTATTCTGTGACTATTATTTATACTTAATTGGTTTAACTACTATTCCGGTATAAATTTTTTGGGTTCCCGTATTAAAGTTTTGGTTGCTAATGGTTCTGGTAATCTATGAAACCTAATTCACCCCCCCTCTCAGTTGTCTTCCAGTTATTTGAACTGTCTAACAATTGATATCAAATCTTTCATCCTTTATGCAGAAAGCTTAACCGCTTGAGGAAGATCCTATGGTGACTAAAAGTTCAAGTTCATCCAGTTCATCTGGAGCTATCTTTCAGAGAGACATTCCTAGGCTTGATGGAACAAATTACACAATATGGAAGATTCAGATGGAGACTCATCTGAGATGTCTTGGCAAGGAGATTTGGGAGTGTTAGTCCCAATCAGTGCTTAGAGGAGAGGGATGAATCAGCACTTTACTAGTTTTATAAAATTAAAAGATTTTAACTCAAGACTGCACTAACTTAATATTCATCAATATAAAAAGTTATTGTAGAACACGCATGCATAAAAAGATACATAGTAACACCAAGATTTATCTCGTGGAAAACCCAAATGGGAGAAAACCACGGTGTGAGTAGAAACTCACAAAATTTGCACTATTCTAGAGTACAACCAATGAGGAGCCATCCCTATTAGGAGATTACAAAGACACTGTCAGGTGCCACCCAGTTAAGGGATTTTATTCAAGGCCTTAGTGCCTTTACCCTGTTAGAGGTATCATGTTTAAACGTATTACAATCATCAATTAAGATGTCACCTAGTTAAGGGATTTTACAAAGGGACCTATTAAAGTCCACCTGGTTAAGGTATTTTGAGTTGCAATGATTAAAAAGAAACAAGAAGTTGATCTACGGGAATAGCTACCGATAGCTTGATCAAATCACAATGAAAATCATACTTTATCTCCATTGATTGTGTCTGCTCTACACTACACCGGTCCTTTGCTCATACCTTTGGCTCTGCACTCTGCCGGTCTACTTCACACACACTCTACTATGCTAAATCATTTAGCACTTTCTGACTCTTCACTCTGCACTTCGGATTGCCTCTCAAAAAGGTTTTGTATGAACTCAAAACACTTTATACACTCTCTTCCATTACCTTCAAGTGTTTCCTTAATCAATGTAATCAATGATCTTGGCAGATTTTGAATTCAAATCTTCCCGCTCTTGCTCTACATGCCCTGCAACAACTTTTCCAACTACTCAACCAAATCTATCACTGCATCCCCCAAAAAATAGCAACTTCTGGGTCGAGTTCAGTCTTTTAAATATGAGCCAAAAATTCGCAAGTAATCATGGCTTAAATGCATGATAACTGAAGTTGACTCTACCAACCTTTAGTTTGGCATTGACACAAACTCACCAACTCATCTTTTTCCATTGCAACTATGTAACCGATCATCACTCTGAGATTAATGGTGACCACCTATCTTCCTTCTGCTTCACCATTCTACTAGTATACCATCGTGCTCTTCACTACCAGTTCATCCTTTGATGTTAGTTTGCAGTGCTTCCATAAAGCCTCTTCTCTTGTTTGCCAATGAGGTTTCAGTTTGCATACAACCTCAAGCCTCCTTTCCTAAGTCACCTTCTATGACTTCATCTTCATCAAAATGACCAACCTGAAGGTCTGATCTCAACACTGATCTTCTTGAGTGATAGATCGGTTATCTTAGTCTGTCTTCCCTTGAGCTGATTGAACCTTGATCATCTATCTCTTATGTTGCTTCCATGTTGTTTACAAGTCATCACCTTTTCTACTGAGATACACCACTCCACCGGTCAGTGTTAGACATCAATGACAAATCTCAGCTAATATACCAGTTCTCTAAATTAATCAGGTTTGTCAATGCCAAAAATCTCCCCCTTTGGCATTGATGGTAACACTTTAGAATATGTCTTATCAGTAGCTCATGCATGTACTTTCTTTATTTTTGTACTGGTCATTACTTCTACTCTGAGTAATGAATATCTCCCCCTAACACTGGCAATACTTTGTTTCACCAACTTCAACTCAACACTACTTACCAATACTCAAAGACTATAATCATATCTCCCCCTTCAACAACAACACCAAAGATGCATTTCAGTATACTTACAAGACAACTCCCCCTTTGACAACAATGCCAAAGATATATTTCAGTACACTTACAAGATGACTCCCCCTAACTGGTGTAGTAGACACTTGTCAATCTAGTCTTAGAGCTTTTTCATAAAGAAATCATACCAAATTTATGTAGAGCCCTTTTTTACTTACTTTAATGCAAGTAGGGGTATCACCCCTAGCTTACCTCTGAGGTATTCAAAGGTGTCCTTCTGTAGTGGCTTGGTGAAGATATCAACCACATGTTCTTTTGTTGGTATATACTCCAACCTCACTTCCTTGTCTTGAACCTATTCCCTAAGGTAGTGGTATTTGATAGCTATATGCTTTGTCTTAGAATGCATCACCAGATTCTTGGATATGTCGATAACACTGGTGTTGTCACAGTGAATCACCTTTTTTGGATACCTTCCAATAATTACCTAATCCATACTATATGTGTATAGTTGATTGCAGAAGCCACATACTCAACCTCAACTATGGATTGAGAGATGTAATTTTTTTTCTTTTGTTGTCCATGACACAATCCTATCTCCAAGAAAGAATGCACCTCCACTAGTGCTCTTTTTTTATCAATGTTCTCTACCCAATTTACATCAGTGAAGACACTTAAATTGAAATCTCCCTTATGTGGATACCAAGGACCATACTCATTAGTCCCCTTAAGGTATCTAAATATTCTCTTAACCGCCACCATATGAGTCTCTTTTGGATTTGTAGCAAATCTAGCAACCAAGCCAACAACTTGTGATATATCTGGTCCACTGTGTACTGCATACTGCAACTTACTGATCATGGATCAGTAAAGTGTCTCATTCACTTCATGAGACTCATCATATTTGGAGAGATTTCAACCTATAACCATTGGAGTTCCAACAGTTTTGCAATCTTCCATTCCAAAAGTCTTCAAAATTTCCCTTATGTACTTGGTCTGGCTAATGAATATACCATTCTTTAGCTATGATACTTGCAGGCCATTGAAGAATTCTATTTCACCAATCATGGATATTTAAAACTCTTTCTTTATTTATTCTGCAAAACCTCTGCTCATCTCATCATCTCCTCCAAAGATAATGTGATCGACAAAAAAATTTGCAATCAAATGTTTTCCTTTTTCTCCAGTCTTCAGATATAAGTTACTGTTATCACTGGTTCTCATGAACCCTATGCTTAATAGATATGAGTGAAAACTCTCATACCAAGCTCTTGGTGCTTGTTTTAGCCCATATAGAGCCTTCTTCATCTTGCATAACATATCTCTTCCATCTTCTAATATAAACCCTTCTAGTTGCTCTATGTACACTTCTTCCTCTAAAACATCATTCAAGAATGTTGTTTTGACATCCATTTGGTAAACTTTGAACTTCTTGTAAGCAAAATAGGCAAGAAAGATTTTGAACCCTTCCAACCTAGCCACCAGTGCCAAGGTTTCTCCATAATCCAAACCTTCTTCTGAGAATAGCCTTTGCAGACTAACCTTGCTTTGTTTCTTACTACTTGACCGGTTTCATCCATTTTGTTTTTAAACACCCATTTGGTGCCTATCACATTTTTATTTTCCGGTCTGGGCACTAGAGTCTAAGTTTCATTTTTCTCAATCTGCTACAATTCCTCCTCCATGGCTTTGATCTAGTCTTCATCTTTTAGAGCCTCCTTTGTTGTTTTGGGGTCAATTTTGGAGAGTAGACAGGCATTCTCTCTTTCTCTTCTTCTAGTCAATACTCCTGCATCTTTGTCACCAATGGTATTTTCAGTGGAGTGATTTTTTCTAACATACCTTGCTAGTACCAGTTCATTTCTTGGAGCTTCTTCTACCACTTGTGTAGGTTCTACTTCACATGCTTCCTCATTTGTCACTACAATAGGATTCTCTTCAGCAAGTTCAACCGGTAAAGTGTACTCGAATCTTTGATAATCCTCTGGTTCACTTTTGCTATCCTGTTCATTTTTCTCAAAGAACTCATCTACTCTAACATTGACACTCTCCACAATATTACCGATCCTTTTGTTCAAACACTGATATGATTTTCTCTTTGTGGACTAACCTAAGAAGGTTCCTTCATCACTCTTGGGATCAAACTTTCCAGAGTACTCATCCCTCTTGATATAGCACCTGCTTCCAAATATTTTGAAATAGCTCACATTGGGTGAGTATCCACCCCATAATTCATAGGGATTTTTATTTGCCCCTTTCTTTACCTATATCTTGTTCAAGGTATACACAACAATTCTTACTACTTATCTCCAGAAGATATGTGGAATATCCTTTTGTATCATCAGATTCATCCCATAATCAATCAGAGTTCTATTCCTTCTTTCAGCAACCCCATTCTATTGAGGTATTCTGGGTGTAGACATATGTCTCATAATCCCCTATTCTTCATAGTAATTCATGAACTCTTGAGAGGTGAACTATCTTCCTCTATCTGATCTCATATTCTTATCGGCTCCTCTCTCTACTTGAGCCTTGAAGACTTTAAACATGTGAAAGGCTTCAGATTTTTCTTTCAAGAATACAACCCACATCATTCTTGAGAAGTCATCTACAAACAACATGAAATACCAGTCTCCATAGAAACTCTTGGTCCTCATACGACCACACAAGTTTGTATGAACTAAGTCCAAAACATTCTCAGATGAATAAGATTTGTTGTTGAAACTAGACCTGGTTAACTTTCCTAGTTGGCATTATTTACACATAACATTTTCAAGTTTCATTTTATCAAGCATACCTCTAACAGCCTTCATTTTACTAAGTTTTGTTATGTTATCAAAGTTAACATGACATAGTCTTTTGTGCCATAACCAACTATCTTCTACCTTTTCCATTAGACAACTACCTTGGCGGTGTCTAGGTGAAACAAATTACCTCTAGATTGTTTACCAGTAGCAATCAGACTTCCTGATTTGTCATTTATTTTCCATATTCCTTCATTGAATTCTAACCAGTAACCCTTTTGTTAAGTTGTGCAACACTTAACCGAATATATTTTAGCCCTTCTACCCAATAAACATCTTCATAATTTGTTTTATCATTTAGGGCTATAGATCCCTTATCTTTTACTACACAAGGAGCATCATTACCGAATCTCACTATTCCTCCATTGCAGTCCTCCATGTCGAGGAATTTTTTTTTGTCATCGGTCATGTGGTGAGTGCAACCACAGTCAATTACCCAATCTCCACACCGGTTTGAACTAGTGGTTAGTGACTAGTGGTTAGTGCCATATCACTTTCCTCTATGTTATCTTCCTTTACCACTACAAATGCAATTCCATCTCCATCAGATCCTTCTGATTCTTCATTGGTAACTCCTTTTGCAAGATAGCATTCATTCTTTATCTTGTCCTTGTAGCTTCTAAAATTATCCTTCCTATCATTTTTAGGACATCTGTATGCAATATGACCTATTCTATTACAAGAGAATCACTTCAATTGAAGTTTACCTTTATACTTTCCTTTTCCTCTTGGCAATCTTCTTGCCAATAGAGTTTCAATCTCATCTTGTTCCTGTTCCTTAGATGATAGGTTGTCACATTCATGAGAATGACCAGTTCTTGTAGTAGAATTGTTTCCAGTTTCTTTTCCTCTCCTTGTTGGTGCAGATATCATGGAAGCTTTGAAGGTAGCATCAATCTTTGGTACACTGTTATCATAGTTGCTCAGTTCAAAGGCAGTCAACTTATAGATCAATGAGTCAAGTGAAATGGTAACTCTTCCCAAGGATCTGAGTTCTTGAATTGCAGAAACCCTTATGGAATATTGTGGTAGCAAGGTTCTCAATATTTTTCTAGCCACATCATCTTCTTCGAGCTTTCCTCCAGCACTTCTGATGAAATTTACCACATCCTTTATTCTTTTACTATATTGTTCTATATTTTCTCCTTCTTTCATCCTCATCTCATCAAATTTTCCTCTCAATTTGTCCACTTTAGCCTTTTGAACATGAAGATCTCCTCCATAAACAATCTTCAGCTTATTCCACATCGGATAGGTTGTTTTCATATCTTGAACCTCAACATACTCATTATCAGATAGAGTGCTAGCAATCAAATCCATAGTAGCAGTGTTGTCTTACCAATCTTTGATCTGATCTGGAGTGAGAACCCCTGTAGGTTCATTGTACTCTATGATTGCATGATTCCTATATTGATCTCCCAGGGTCCTTAGGTAGAGCTTCATTCTACCACACCATAAGGTGTAATTTTCATTAGAAAACTTAGGACCCTCCTTTCACATCATCTTGGATCTTTCCTTAAGTTGTTAATCTCTTCTAAATTTTAGGACCAAATCTCTTATACCAATTGTTATTCCCAACAGGTGCTAAGAGGGGAGAGGTGAATCAACACTTTACCATTTTTACAAAATTAAAACCTTTTAACTCAAGACTGCACTAACTTAATATTCATCAATATAAAGAGTTATTGTAGAAGAACATGCATGCATGAAAAGATACACAATAAGACCAAGATTTATCTTGTGGAAACCCAAATGGGAGAAAACCATGGTGTGAGTAGAAACTCATAAAATTTGCACTCTTCTGGAGTACGCCCAGTGAGGAGCCATCCCTATTAGGAAATTACAAATACACTGTTAGGTGCCACCCGGTTAAGGGATTTTATTTAAGGCATGTTAGTGTCTTTACCCTGTTAGAGGTAGCCTATTTAAAGGTCTTAGGATCATCAATTAAGATGTCACCCGATTAAGGGATTTTACAAAGGGACCTATTAAAGTCCACCCAGTTAAGGGATTTTGAGTTGCAATGGTTAGAAAGCAATAGGAAGTTGATCTATTGGAATAGCTACTGATAGCTTCATCAGATCACAATGAAAATCATACTTTGTTTCCACCGATTGTGTCTTCTCTACACTACATCAGTCCTCTGCTCATACCCTTGGCTCTGCACTCTACCATTCTACTTCACACACACTCTTCTCTGTGAAATCATTTAGCACTTCCTTACTCTTCACTCTGTACTTTAGATTGCCTCTCACAAGATTTGCACTACAAATTTTTTGATCAAAAAGGTTTTGCATGAACTCAAAACACTTTATACACTCTCTATCATCACCTTCAGGTGTTTCCTTAATCAATGCAATCACAAATCTTGGTAGATTTCAAATTCAAATCTTCTCGCTCATTCTTTGCATGCCCTACAACAATTCCACCAACTACTCAACCAAATTGGTCACCACATCCACAAAAAATAGCAACTTCTGGGTTGAGTTTAGTCTTTTAAATACAAACCAGATAATCCACAAGTAATCATGGCTTAACTCTATGATAACTGATGTTGACTCCACCAACTATATACAAACAAGAAATGAAAAGAAGATCTACTCAACTACACCATGGAAGATCTCCATCCTTATCCTTTTGATAGGACTTTGTTCATGCCACCTTTTCCACCACATTTTTAGACACCAAAGTTCAATAAATATAGAGGAAAAGGTGACCCTCGAGATTATGTCAAAGAGTTTTTCACAGCATGTATTGAAGTAGCTCATGAAGACACATATATTAATGTGTTTATTTCCCAAGAGTCTTAGAGGAACAACATTAGAATGGTTCTCACACTTGCCACCAAAAATTGCTTCATGGAGTGAGTTGGTTGAACAATTTATAACCAACTTCTCACATAATATAGACAATCCTATTACTCTAATGGATTTATGTGTTTCCAAACAAAGATAAGGAGAAATATTCACTTCATTCTAACAGCAATGGAGATCCTTATACCACAGATTTCTTAGTAACATTCCATAGGTTGAACAAATGGATATCTTCATTTAAAACCTCATTCCTCAAGTCAAGTATCCACTGCAAATTTAATGTCTTCGTACCTTCAAGGAAATCATAGAAAAGGGTCTCATAGAACAAGTGATATTAAAGAATCATAGAGACAATGGACCGACCAATAAGATAAGCAGTGAAAAACCAAAATTTTGGTCAAAAAAAAAATGTAACAAATGATGTTGTAGATGCCTGTGTCGTCAACGGAGCTCAACCAGTGGTGTCACTTCAAGGACCAGGTGGTCCCTTTATGCCTAATAAAACTTAGACCCAAGGAAGAAGTACAACATCATTGAACACAAATGTAGTGGAGTTTGGTAATCAAATACCTCTAAGGATCAATACACCTAGAAGAAATTATATGTTGGCAATTGACACTCAATTGGTTGGTTTCACTATGTTGTCATTGATGGCAACATGGTATCTTGTTCCAGCTTCATGTTTTGGTTCACTTGTGTATCGACAAACACTTCACAGACACTATCTTGGCATCAACACCGGCAGGATAGAAGGAATTCTTAAGTTACTGACAATGCAGGCTGACAAGGTTTAAAATAAGGTTATCAGTATTGGAGGCCAACATCTCTTGGATTCAACATCGACAATTGATTTTTATATTCATGTATTTATGTTATCTAGCCGACATGTATATTGATATTGTAATTATATTTGTAAGCTGACATAAGGCATGATAAGTTGCATAGGGTATATAGGTTAGTTGGATTAGATCTTTTCAAAATTGTAATGGCAGTGGATATGTGGATGTGATATAATGCAAGTATGTATTAGGAAGGAGATGCGAAATATATCAAAGAGATCATGTATGTGAGGATATTTATGTAAGGTTTATTCTGGTAAATGGTTTAGGGTTTCATACCAAAATAGACAGAGCTTAACAGGAACTATATTCAGGCATAGGAGATGATATGTTTTATAGTTCAACACTTCTTCAGATTGTAGTCTGGATTTATATGTAGTTAGTGAGGCTCCTTTTGTAATTGTGTAGTGTGCTCTAGGCTGTAAGCCTTCCTGCAAGTGTAGGCCCCTATATTTTGTATTATCTCTTCATATGGCTAGTAGATTATTATTGTGCATCATAAATCCCACTGTGGTTTTTCCTCTTTGATTTTTTCCACATATAATTTTGTGTGTTATGGTTCTCATTTTTGTGATTGGCTTATTGGTTTCTTTATTTCTTTCAATTCTATATGTATCGGTATACTGGTTAGTGTATGCATGTTTTAATAAGATTAAAAATGATCATTCTGGTATAACACTGATTCACTCCTTCCCCCCTCTCAGTGTTATTGGATTCCAACAATTGGTATTAGAGCTTTGTGCCTTGAAGGAAGTTTAACAAATTGAGAGAGATCCTGAATTCAGAATCAATGGATATGGGTTTGGAAAAGCAATTTCAAATGGCACTTGAAGATTGTGATGTTGAAAGGTTGAAAAACTTAAAGCTACAAGATGAATTGAATTCTGCTAAGGAATGCATTCTTGTCCTATAGGAGAGGCAATAATCTATTCAAGCTAGGAGGAAGGAACTTCTCCAAAATCGGGATGATGAAGAGAAAGATGCACTTAAGGAACAATGTCAAAAATTGAGTTAGGAGAACATGGTCATGAAAAATGAAATGCAAGCTATAACTATGGGAATGTCTAAGGAGATTGAGGACCAGAAGAAAAAGTAAGAAAATCTTGTTGTAACCCTGAAGAACAAATTTGAAGAATGTCGTAGGTTGGTTCATAAGAATGATATGTTGAGAAATGATTTAGTACAATCCCAAAGTAATGAACAAGAGCTTCAGAGACAAATGATAATTCTAAGAGATGATCTAACTACTACAAGTGAGTATAAAGAAAAATTCAAGATTAGTTCAGCAAAGCTAGATGAGTTATTGAAGAGACAAAGGCAGAATGGAGATTCTAGTGGACTTGGATTTGAGAAATGACAGAGTTCTGGTATTGCTAATGAAGATCAAAACCATAAGGCACCAGTAAGGTAGTTTAATGCTTATAATTTAATGGTAGATATTTTGTTTACAATAAATTTGGTCACATGGCTAGGCAATGTAGAAATAGAGCAAATCACAACCCTGATTCTACTCCGGGTCAATTTTTTAAATGTGATAAGTATGGTCATAAGATAGAAGATTGTAGAATTAATGTTAAATGCTATGCATGTGGAAAATTTGGACGTATGGCTAATTAGTGCAGGTCAAGAAATTATACCGGTTTTAGAAAATAAATTCAAAAGAATAATGTTACATGTTATACATGTAATAAGGTTGGACATATTGCTAAATTATGTAGAAGCAGAAATCCACTAGTTGGTAATGGAGGATCAAATGAAAAAGGGAAAGAAAAGGTTAGTGAAATTTGGCAAGATCATATTTAGGAAGACTGAGGAGCAATCAGTAGATGGGAATGCATCAGTTACTTATCCGACAGAGGAGGTTGCTCCTACACCGAAAGATATCTGATTCGGTAACTGAGGCAGATGCCTTAGGGGTAGGAAAAATTCATGAAGATGTTGCATATGTCCCAAGAAGAGGTTCTAGAAGATGTTCCAGACATTGGAGATGCTTATCCAACATTGATATGTTTTTTTCAAGATCCGGTATCTTTCATCGGAAGTCATTGATGTCAATGAAAGATTAGCATTGTTCCTTAGAGGATAAAAGGTCGAATTCACTTCATTTTTTATCACCTTGCATTCAGAGCAATTCACTATGATTAAGAGCGATTCAAAGTGATCAAAGGCTATTTAGTGTGATCAGATATCTTCTTCACTGATTTCACCAGTGACTAGAATAGTTTGTTAGGGTTTTACCAGAAGCGGTTCACAAGTATTTTTCTTTAATCATGGAAGTAGGATCATCATTTGTTCCTATCTTTTTTGCAAACCTAACTATTGTTGAGTTCAAGGATCGTCCCAGGCCAATTTTCAAGTGGTATCCACATGTAGCTACCCTGGAAGATTCAATTGGAGTATTTTCCCATGTTCTAGAAGGAGTTGTTTATGTCGAAGATGTTAGCGCATGCATACATTGTCACATTGATGATTTGGGGATATCTAATATAAAGAGCATGTACATGAGCGAGCTTATGGGAGATTATAGAAAGATCAAACCGACATATAGACACATTGAAGACTTAGGTTTTACGGCATTCTAGACATTCCAAAATTCAAAGATGAAGTAGTTAGGTATGTTTTAAGAACAGTACATGGATATTTTATCTGGTTGGATAGACCTTACAAGAATTATGTTTCTAGCTCCTGCATTTTTCATAGCTTATAAGATGATGACAAAAAATGAGAAATTGGATCTATGTGGTTGGATGTTAGATGAATTATTAATAAACCTAGGAAAGATTAAAGGTGAAAAGAAAGGGTCTTTCTAGTATGGAAACTTTACTGTCTTCTTAATGATATTTTTCATGAATGGCACTCCCAGTTTTGGGAAGAGACAATGGGCATTTGATATCCTAGTAGGGAGACAATTGAAACATTCAATTGCTACATTGGGCAAACAAAGGGATGACAAAGTATGGGGATATTTTAAGGGATTCCAGAAGTCTATGAAATATAGGGAAAGGGTTCCTAAGCATATTGTTGATAAATACTCAACTGACATATACTTCATGGTGAAGAAAGATTAAACACTCATGGAAGTGGTCAAGCCCCAGAAGATTTGGATTGAGGAAATGGGCTAAGAAGTTAATGCATAGATCCTTGATGCTTATGCAAAGAAGTTGATTGATACACATGTTGATGAGGTTGAGAAGCCATGTGGTACTACTAAATAGAAGATACAAGAGGTTGAAACAAAGTTCAACCAGAAGAAGAGAGAGAAGCAAGAAGGAAAGGTAAATAAGTTTTTTGAGAAGGTTTCATAGGACATTAAAGCATTGATTGATGTTGTCCCAGAGAAAGGAAAGAAGAGGAAAGAACCAAAAGTGTTCATTGAGTCTATCACATTAGAGTCTACATCTAAGGATGACACACCCCTAGCATTCAAAAGGGTTATAAGGAAGAAAATAGAGGAAAGAAAAGTAGAGGCTAAAAAGTAACCGATCAGGAAAGTTACATTCAAGTTGTCGGCACAAAAACAAGCACCAAAAGTAACACCTTCAACTCCATCCAGTACTGCAAAAAGGAAGAAGAAGAAGAATAAAATTGATACGGTAATGTAACTATCATTCCACCAAAAACTTGTGCAGAGTTAGTAGATGAAATAACTAAGGATAGCATGTTAAAGAATGTATAGTTTTACTATGATCAATTAGAGAATGATGAACAAAGAGAGGTATAGGAAGCAGTATTGTTATATTTGGATATTTATAAGAAATCTTTGATAGAAATTGAAGACCAAATACCGACAGAATTGTATGATATGTTACTTTCTAGGAGACTATCAAAAATGCAAGAAGACAAACATGTAAAAATTCAAGAGTTGTTATCTATTTGTGTTTCTATTATTCTAGAAGAAATGGATAGGACACTTGAGGTTGCAAATAGGAAAGTCTTTAACAACAAACATAGAATAACCAGTCTTATGCTAGGAAGGGTAAATGAGATAATAAAGGAGACCCACAAGGCATGGGTTAAGTTTTTTGAATAGAACTGAGGTTTCTTTACTTCATCGAAATCAAAGACAGATACTGCAAACACCCCGGTTGAAGGAAAAGGATAAGGTATTATGGGTACTTCACCCTCAATTTTGAAAAACATTAAGATAGTGGAAATTAAGCCCCTAATAGATACAAATGTACAAACAAATGTTGAGATACTGGAAAATACAGTTAGTATTGTAGACACCCAAAATTGTCCAATCTAATTAAATAAATATTTTATTTATTTAATTACTTTAGCCTAATTCTTCTATTAATTAAATAAATATTTTATTTATTTAATTATCCCACTTCTTCTATTAATTAAATAAATCTTTATTTATTTAATTAATTCATTAACCTTTTCTACCCATGACACATGTCATTCATCTCTTAATTCATACACTACCTACCCCTTTCATTATTTTATTATTTCCTTTACCTACCCTCTAATCATAGCCGACCTCCTTTTACACCTCTCAATCTTATCCCTCCATTTCATATAGTGTCTTCTATATAAGGAGATGCTTCCTTCATTATCAAACCCCCCCCCATTGACTACTTGACTACACTACGCTTTTGAACATAGGCAATCCTACTTGCAACCACATTCCGTTCTTTGTTGAGCTCTTGTGCACATAAAATCTGAGAGCGGATATATCAAGCAAGATCAATGGAGATAGGAAGAATGGAGATCCAAACCCTATTGGACATGTGATGGTATAATCTTTGTCATTTTATTTGATTTGCATTGTCTTAGGTAATCTTCATATGTTATGGTGGATCTTTGTTGTTGTTAGGCTAGGGTTTTGTGGTTGAAATCATTTAGCCTTTCAATATCATTATTATTGTTATCCATTTTCACCATATACAAGTATAAAATTTGATAATGTACAGGATACTAATGTTTAGGATAACAGTACTCTGGATATAAATGTACAAGTTGAGGTTATAGTTCCTATAGAGGAACCGATAATTACAGAGACTCCACCAAGTGGCAAAGCCACTGGTGTAAGTGAGTAATCTATAAATGATAAAACATCAGAGGAGAAGAAAAGGGAATCTGGCAGGGAACCAGTAGTAGGTACATCATTGTTATCAATTGACACCTCACAGGTTGTAAAGAAAAACATAACCGAGATGAGTCCTCCTAAACTCATGATGATGGCTGCATAGAAGTTGATGAAAGAGGGATCTATGGATAAAGGGATTATTGATCAATCTATCATTGTCTTGCATAGACTAGTCTTGGAGTGCAAGATAGATAGGGAAGAAAGCCCATCCAACAAGCTTAAGACAATTATTGAGCACATGTGAAAGGATTTTCAATCCTTGCAGCAGATTTCAAACCGGCAAGCACTGGAGAGGTTCACTCAGGCTAAAAGTGCTACATTTGATCAAATGATTGAGTCTAAGAAGAAGAAAATTGATGAGAAGTTGAAACTGGTAGATAATTCTTTAAAATAGTGTACAAATATTTATAGGGTATGTTGTGACATAGATGTACTTGCAGTTAATGTGGATAAGAAGATTAAGGAATTTTAGGAGAAAATTGCAAGTATAGCCAATTCTTTTGATGGATTAACTTCATTGACTACATCATTTGATGGTCAAATTTTGGTTTCTAAAGCCCAAGTTTCTTCTCTTGAGAAAGAAAAAGACAAAATCATAAAAAGAGCCAGAAGTCTTAGAGGCTTGGTGAGTCCCTGGTTGGATTCATTTGGTGTACATAAGAAGGAGTGTATGCATACGGTTGGAAATCCCACACTGGCAGAGTTAAAAGAGAAAGAGTCCTTTTCCCATATGATAAATGGATTTGTCTCTATTTCTAGCACTTTCAAATCTGGCTGGGATACTTATCTTGAGCTATTAGAGAAGGCATATCCAAAAAATTTCAATTTTTTAAGCTTCGGTAAGATATTTTTGGGATACTCATTGTCCTTTCAAACCAACCTAGTGGAATGATAATGACTTTTGTGAATATCACCGCACCAAAGTCCATAAAACAACAAGTTTCTATAAGCTCAAAAATTTGATACAAGGTCTCATAGATCAGGGTGACATTACTATGGATGCTAATAAGGGATCTGCCAATACAGACCATACTATATTCAAGATCGTTTTCTAAAACATGACAAAGGAAAAGCTTCCAGTTTAGGGACACAAAACAATAATGCAAATTACACCAATATAGAATATGATTATGCAATTAATGCAATCAATGCAGGAGATGATATAGTGGCCACAATTATGATCAACCCAAGAAACCAACTTCTACAGTTGTTACTCACCGATATAGGGTCACATTGCAAGGGGTGTCATCTAATCCTTATCTGCCAATAAGTAACTATAGTGTTGTCAATCAACTAAGAAACACTCTGACACAAATTTCATTGTTTGAGTTGCTTTGTATCTCCCCAACTCACAAGGCAGTCTTAGATGAGGCTCTCTAAGAATCTATTATCACCCATGACATAGACGAAAACACCTTCCAATTCATGGTTGGAAATTTAGCTGCTTCACGGGTGGCATTTACAGAGAAATATGTCCCAACAGACAAGCCCATTCACAGTGATCCTCTTCACCTATAAGTGCTTGTTCACAGAAGAAAAGTCAAAAGAGTCTTAATAGATGGTGGAGTTGGACTCAACATATATACTCTTAACCTGATCAAAGCTTTGGGCTACTCACATCATCATATTGATCCTACTAAAAGAATAAACATTAAAGCATATGATGATGAGGAACACCCATCCAAAGGTGTGGTGACCTTACCTGTGCAAGTAGGACCTATCACCACTTATATCACCTTCCAAGTTCTAGACCAAGAATTGGGATATAATATGCTACTAGGTCACCCGTGGATACATGGCATGCAGGTGTTACCTTCAACTTTCCACAAATGTGTTAATTTCCCTTATAATAGTATTGAGATCATGATACATGGTGATATGAACCCCTTTCACCATTGTAACTACATTAGGGCAAACAGAAACAATCAAGTCCCTATCAATCAAGTGGCTCCACTTACCATGCAAATGGAAGCTTTAAAAATTTCAGACACACCAGCATCATCATCTCATACACCTATAGCATCACCTCTCTAAATAAAGGATGAAGGGTGTGGCAAATATTCTTACTCCGAAACATTATCAGTAGGACAATTGTCTCCTAGATTTTTTGGGAGAGCCTTCCCAAATCCACCAAGTAAAAATAAAGGGAAAGAAATAATCCAATTCTTGGACTCTTGCTCCTTCATAAGATGGGAGGAGCTAAATGAAGAATCCTTAGAAGATTTCAACAAATGGTTGTATAAAGAAGAATATGTCCACTCAAATGTTAGACTCCCTTTAGATCAATATGGAAATAGATTCAAAATGTTACAAAGACATGGTTATGATGGCAAAACAGGATTGGGGGCACATTCTCAAGGAATTATAGAGCCTATATTACCATTAAAAAATCCAAAGAATTGGGGCTTGGTATATACTGGCCTGACAAGAAGAAGAAGAACATCTAGACCAGATACTCCAGTTATCCAGAATTTATCAACTTTAATAGTGTCGTCAGTAACAAGTGAGTATAAAAATCTTGAGTCACCAAGCAGGAACAATATGTCAATGATTTCCTTTGCACCAACATCACAAGTTAATGTAGTGATAGATTCAAGAATTGCACTGGTAGATGAATCAAGTACTTATTCTACCAACACGTCAAGAGAAAAAGGCATAGTACTAGCTGATAGTGGTAATATCATATTGTATTTGTCTATCATCCAATCCTTGAATGAAATGTCTATCATAAAGGAAGGATCTACAAGTCAGGTTACTATCGTGTCATTCATCAATAGAGCTGAAACTCCTCTCTCTCCAATTCAAGAAGTTGATGAACTCAATGAAGAAGGATCAAATAGGGAGACATGATTTGAAAGCATAACTGATTCTAATGACTATGAATTCTTATCTCTTCATGGTTGTATCACATATTCATCATATAGAGCCTATGGCAATCAATCTCATGTTGATGATGGCATTATATATGAGGACAAATAAGTAGATCCAAAATCAATGAAGTGTGTTTATGATAACAGGATTTGCATGATATCAGTAGTATCTCCTCTTGATGAAAATAGAGACATTTGTCTTATGTATCCTCACCTAATAGATTGGGGGCAACAGGATAAACCACATCTTGATTGGTTTGAGGATGAAGCTATTGCTGAATTCCTCGGTGCTCAAGATGGGCTCCCTTATGATTATCACAAAGTGGGGTTCGTCATAGACCTTGAGAGAATAGAATACTTCAAAGAGGCAAGCTCCTCTTCTACAGAACATGGAGATGAACCCCCAAATGTTAGTAGATTAGATGATCTCCCTATTGATCAATAATGGTTAACATTGCTAGTAGAAGAAACTGAAGAAATCAACATTAGAGATACTGAGAATGTACATAAAATACACCTGGCTAAGTATTTATACCTCATTAAAAATAAAAAGTTTATTTAATTCTTCAAGAAGCGACTAATAAAATTTGCATGGTCATACATGAACATGCTAGGGTTGGACCCAAAATTGGTCCTACATCATTTACCATTGCTACTAGGAGTGAAACCTTGCAAACGGAAGCTCAAGAAGATGCATACTCAAATATCCCTATTAGTCAAAGCGGATCTACATAAATTGTTAGATGTGGGCTTCATTAGACCCATAGACTATCCAAAATGGATCTCAAACTTAGTACTAGTGACTAAACCCATTGGGGGCATAAGAATATGCACTAACTTGAGGGACCTAAATAAAGCTTGTTCTAAAGATGATTTTCCACTTCCCAATATAGTTGGATGCCCTCTTGGCACAACATGATGAACAAGGTAAAGAGAGAGCTATCTACTACATCGGTAGAAAACTCATGGGAAATAAAATCAACTACACTCATATAGAATGAGCATGTTTAGTAGTAATCTTTGCATCCCAAAACCTTAGACACTATATGTTAAGTCATAAGGTCCAACCCATTGCACATTTTGATCCTGTAATATACTAATTGTGTTTTTTTCTTGCTAAGATTGCATATTTCTCAATCATTACATTCATAGCCTTCACTTAAATAGTCACTATTGTTTGAAGATTGTCATAATACTTATTTGTTTATTTTTCTTTGTCACCACTCCATTGTTTCTAATTTCTTAACAAATGTTTATAATATATAAATTATGTTTACAATATAATATTAATTTCTTTATTTGAACATTTCAAGAATAAATATTAATATATATTAATTAAATAATTATTTAATAAATAAATAAATTTTAAATAATCATTTGTTGTTAATCATTATATTAATTAATAGTAATACTTGCCTTATTTAGGATATATATAACGATCAAGGAGGGGACATGACAATCCATCCTTCCTGAAATTGCTTGTCCTCAAGCAACTAAAAATATTTCTCAAACTAAATCATCTCCCAATAAAAACACAAGGTATACAAATGTAAAGGCATGAAGCACACATGGATTTTATGCACAAAACCTGTATTCATCATATACGGAAATACACATGAATATGAGTACATTCAAAGTCTGCAACATGTGTAGTACATATGGATACAATTAAGGTATGCAACACACGTGAAATACATGTAGTATATAAAGTATGGCACAATACACTTGAATTTTATTAAGTAACATGGAGTTCACATAGGAATTCAATTAAGTCAAGAAGTGAATCTATATAGAACATATAAATTCACTTAAGCATGGAATATATACCTAAACAGATGTATGAATTATATATGGAAATATAGGTGAATCATCCACAAGAATACATTCAAGGCATGAATAAAAAATGTAGACATATAAATGCATGTAAGGCGTGAAGTATACATGTCAGACATGAAGCAATAAATACACGACAAACACATAAGCATGAAGTAATGCACTTAAATACACATATAGTATGAAGTATACATGTGAAGCACATAAATAAAAGGCACTCAGTACAAACATAAGCATGCATTCCAATAGACTTTAAATCAAGAAACATGTACATAAGTACGGAGAGAACAAAGCATATGAAACCTTTATGACATGAGTCATACACATATGAATACCCACTAGGTAAGGAACATACATGCAGAATAAATTTGGTGTTTCTCATTTGAAAAGTACACACATATCAAAGAGTAATGTTGTAATTTTGTCCCACAGGATGGCAGGATTATGCTCTGATACTACTGTAGTATACTAATTGTGTTTCTTGCTTGCTCAGTTTGCACATTTCTCAATCATTACATTCAAAGCCTTCACTTAAGTAGTTACTACTGTTTGAAGATTGTCATAATACTTATTTGTTTATTTTTCTTTGTCACCCCTCCATTGTTTCTAATTTCTTAACAAATGTTTATAATATAATATTAATTTATCTTTATTTGAACATTTCAAGAATAAATATTAATATATATTAATTAAATAATTATTTAATAAACAAATAAATTTCAAATAATCATTTTTTGTTAATCATTATATTAATTAATAGTAATACTTGCCTTATTTAGGATATATAACGATCAAGGAGGGGACATGACATATCCTCTCAAATTCCTATTGAGAAGAGGAGCATTAACTGCAAGATTGGCCAAGTGGGTCATGATCTTGAGTGAATTTGACATAAAATACGTAGATAGAAAATTCATAAGAGGTTAGATCATCACAAATCAATTGGTAGAGGCACCCATACAAGACAACCATCCATTGGTAGTAGACTTTCTTGATGAGACAATGTTTTCACTTTCAACATCCACACGTTGGAAATTGTATTTTGATGGGTCATATACCAATCATGGAGCAAGAGTGGGAATTCTATTCATCACTCCTAGAGGAGACTACATTCTAAAGTCATTTAGAATCAACTTCGCATGTACCAATAATATAGCTAAATACAAAGCCCTGGTCATAGGATTTCGTACTCCCATACAATGGAAGATAATGAAATTGTAAGTCTACAATGACTCTCACCTCATTGTAAATTAGGTGAACGGTGATTATAACACTAAAGATGACAAGGTGACACCTTTCAAACAACTAGTGGAGGAATTCAAGCAACACTTCACCAATGTGACGTTTGAGCAAATTCCTAGAATACAAAATAAAGTAACTGATTGCATGGCTATAGTAAGATATCTTCTAGATATGCCCAACAATGGAACTCAATTTGAGTTCGTAGTAGAATAGTTAATGGTACCTGCATATGAAATCCCATCTTCTAAGTATATTTGTATGATAGTAGGACCTGAATCACCATGGTATAGAGAAGTATATGCATATCTACATGACCAATATATGTCTCCTAATATTTCACACAATCAATGAAAGACTCTTATACATCAAGCATCAAGACATACAATCATTGCTGATACTTTATACTAGAAAATCTTAGATGGTACTCTTCTTTGCTACCTAAATTTTGAAGAAGCACAATCAGCCTTAAAGGAGGTTCATGAGGGGATCTATGGTGCTCATTCTTCTAGTCCTACATTAGAAAAGAAATTGTTGAGAATGGGATATTACTGGCCAACAATGGAGAAGAATGCTTACAAGTATTTCCAGAATTACAAACAATGTCAGATACATGGAGATCTGTTTCATGCACCTGCCCAAGACCTCCAGCCGATTATGTCACCATGGTTGTTCTTCCAATGGGGACTAGATCTTGTAGGGATGATAAACCCTACCTCCTCTAATGGACACAAGTTCATACTCACAGCTACTGAATATTTCACTAAATGGGTCGAGGCAATCCCTCTAGCTTACACCACAGGCAAATAGATAGCTAAATTTATTTTGAATTATATCATCTGTAGATATGGAGTCCCCATGTGCATCGTATAGATAATATATGACCATTCAAAAACCAAGAAGTGGGTGAGCTATGCAACCAATTCTACATCCAACAATGTTTTGCAACTCCTTACTATCCCCAAATAAATGGTCAAGAAAAGGAAACTAATAAAATGACCTTAAAAATATTAAAGAAAGTTGTCAACGAAGCAGGACGAGATTAGAATATTCAACTAAATCCTGCATTCTAGGCTTATCAAACAAGTGTACGCACCACTACAGGTGCTACACCCTACTCTTTAATATATGGTTCAGAAGCCATTTTTCCCATTGAGGTAGAATTTCCATCACTAAGAGTCTCCCTGAAGCACAAAATATCAGAGGAAGACTATAGAGTCGTACGATTGCAAGAATTAGAAATATTAGATGAAAAATGACAAAATACTCCTAATCACTTGCACGATTACCAAAATAGACTGAGACGAAGCTATAAAAAAAGAGTAAGACCATGTTGCTTTCCAGTAGGGGATATAGTTCTTAAAAAAAATAAAGGAACCTAGCATACTAAGAAAAATCAAGAAAATTCAAGCCTAACTAGTTAGGTCCTTTTGTGATAACAAGGGTCGGTCGAAATAGCATGTACAATTTGACCACACTAGAGGGAGATCCACTCTTTGATCCTATGAACAACATGAACCTTAAATGATATTACATCTAAGGGTTGGGTTATTTTAGATTTTACTTTCTGCATTTGCATATCATTTCCTTAAAAGCATTGCATTGCATATAGTTTGGTTTTAATCATATCATATTCATAATCTTCGTAGCATATACTTTCTACATTTGCATATAGTTGCATCAAATAAAGAAAGGAGATTGTTTTAGTTATTCACCTATGTGTACTGAAAGGAGAAAAGGTTATCTCATTTCTTGGATACTTGCACATGAAATTTTTGAAATTCCTAAGCCATTCATCTTCAATGTCACCTTGTGATTGAGCTTTATCTATGGTTGGGTAGAAATTTCACTATTGAGCCTTGCTACCCGAAGTCTATCAATTGCTATATCTCACACATTAATCGTTTTCTCTAAATCATTATAGACACCTAGTTGATCATGTGGCTAGTGAAAAACCAAAAATTCTACTTCAACATTGTTCTAATCATCATACCCAAGTAGATTTCATTACTTACAAGTCAAGGTAAGAATATATAAAAGAAAAAAGAGCTATATCAAATCCCATATCAAAATATCAAGCAAAAAGAGAAAAGATATATAACTAAAATATCATGCATACAAATGCAATAAAACCTTGTCTATGGGAACATGCGGATAACTCCATCAGGGCTATAAATGCATGTTGGCAATAGAGAAATATTCAAGAGATTACACTCAATAACCTTGTTGGGGCTATAAATGTCTGACTAACAATGAGGCTCTATCTAGGATACTTTTGAGGTCAAAATAAATCATGTAGCTAGTCATATAGGATTCTAAGGGTCTCTAATGATTATAAGAGTCAAAATAAATTCAATTGCACACACATAGGCAAAAGAAGATCAAAAGTTTCAAGAATTGGTGGGTAAGTTTTCCGCATCTCTATTTTTAAATCCTAGTTACATAGTGTGTTAAGTTGGATGGTCCAAAGTATTTTGAGAATGGATTGAACTCCTATCTTGGAAATGTTTTGTACCTTTTATTCAATTAGTGCATTGCAAAATGATAAGCCTATATAATCATCCTTGTTCAAAATAGAAAATGCATCTTCATCTTCATCTTGCACTAGCATAGCTTCATATAGAAATTTCATTGTCTCCACATGCATTATGTAGATCATCATGTCATAACAGGTTTGCATTCTTGGGGCATAGCTAGAAAAATCCAAAAAATCAAATAAAGTCTATGAAAAAATCATAAAAAATCATAAAATGTCTTTAAAAAATTTTATAAAAATAAAAAAATATCCTGAACAAATACCAAAAATAATTCCTAAGGTAGGTTCTATCTTTCTCTTCGGATCCTTAGGGGGTTCCTGTTGGCATTATAACAGACAATAAGAGATTGTTGGCATTTCAATAAGGATATTGAGAAGGTTGTTGATGATTATGGATATAACTGATTAAGGATGTTTACTGTCTTAATATTATTATTTTTTCATTGATGTCAAGGAATTGATTTTCTGATTCAATATGATGTTGCCATATCTTATGAAGTATGTTTTGAAGAGAGTTAAGATGTCGGTAAAAGGCACAAAAAGAATGTGATGAATAAGGGGAGGAATAAGTTTTTCAATGGGCAACTATTACCGAGTTAGACAATGATGAGATCATGATGTTTAGATTGTTTTGATATCCTATATATGTTGTTGATTCTAAGGTTAATACTATACTATATTACCGAGCAAAGAACCTAGTCGATAAACCCTAAGGAACCTAGTCGATAAACCCTAAGGTTATCACTATCAGTTAATGAAGGCAGAATGTCTACCGAGTGAATTTTAGTATTTACCGAGTTGCAACCGAGTAATAACAGAATGCATTGAATGAATAAAAGCTTTATTTAATGAAGGACGCTGATGAGTTGGAACTGATTAAATGATTGGTATGTCGTGCATGAAGTTTGTTAAGGATCTATGGCAAAGGAAGGTTGGCAGGAAGATCTACAGCTCAGATTGAACCACAATACCCTAGCACAAGTTCCAAGAAATGTATACAAGTTCCAAGGTGGGGTAAAACATTTTCATATCGAAGGATACATTTAACCTAGTCAAGTTTGAAGATTTGGTGGCTATGATTGATCATGGGAAATGTGATCAAGGAGATTAAGCGGTTGGCAAATCGTTTATAAATAAGGAACTGTTGATAAACAATACATGCAGGCAATTGTAAGCACAGGGATGCTACATAGTGATTACCGAGCACTGAAGCTTGAAGACCTATTTTGATAACAGAGTATAGAGCCCAGCAGAAGGACAAGATAAGTCCTATGACTAGATTGTATTGAGCAAATAAGAATCTGCTTTAGCATTTTTAGATGTGAAGTTGCAGATATATTTTATTACTGTTATTTTGTAAAGTGACAGAAAATCTCTTAACCGAGTGGACTTAACAGTCTTATTTGTAAAACCCTCTAGCAAGGTGACATTCTTATTGAGTGTTTGAAATCCTTTAACAAGGTCACTTCTAACAAGGTGAAGATCCTAATAGATCTAAGGGAAATCCCTTAACCAAGTCACATCTAGCAATTTGTTTGTAATCTTTAACAGGATTTGCTTTTAACGGAGCATACACTAGAAGAGTATATTTCTTAGTGGGTCCGAAATCCCACAGTGGTTTTTCCCTATTTGGGTTTCCACGTTAAATCTGGTGTTATATGTTTTGTGATCTTATCTATTTATGAGTTTGCATGCTTTACAGTTTTTTTGATAAGGTTACCAAGGTTGAATCTGTTGATTTTATGGAAGATTAAGTTTGTATGATTCACCCCCCCCCCCCCCTCTCATCTTGTTATCTTGGCATTTGTACTAAACATTTAGTATCAGAACTATCAATTGGTATCAGAGCTTTGGACTCTAGAAGAAAAGTTTAAAGGTACTTGAGGCAAAGATCCAAAGATGTATAAGAGGGATGCACCGAAGCTGAACAAGTCAAGTTTCTCTACATGGCAGAAAAGGATGAAGCTGCACCTATCAGGAGTTGGAGAATATGTTGTATATTATCTGGAGAATGATTTCATTACACCGAGCACCTATCCATTGATAATGGAAGAGATAAAGGCAAAGCAAGAATATATCCAAGCAATGATTGAAATAACATCTGCATTGACTGACTTAGAGTTTAATGATCTAGAAGGCTGCAATGATGAAAAGGCAATGTGGGATAAGCTCATGTCTGTGTATGGTGGAGATAAACATGTTCAAAGAGCAAAAGTGGATAGTCTAAGAGGACAACTTGAATCTATGAGGATGAATGAAGGTGAGAACATAACCCAGTATAGTACAAGATTAAAGGAGATTGTCAATCAAATCAAAGGAGCAGGTGGAACTATTGAAGAAAAGGATATAACAAGAAAGTTATTAAGAACCCTTCAACCAGCTTATCCAATCCGAGTCTCTACGATCAATGAATTAAGGTATGTACCCAATATGTTAGTTTCTTTAGATGCTACTATCGGTAAGCTACATGCATTTGAGTTAAGTAACTTTGATAATAGTGGGTCATCGGTAAATAAAGTTGAGTCTACATTTAGTTCTTTTCATATTGATGAATCTGATGATTACAATGATAGAATGAGTAAGTACACTGAAGGGGATCACAGTGGAGCAAGTGAAAGATTTCACAAGAACATGGAAAAAGTGCACAAACTGTATGAGGAAATCAAGAAGCAAGAAGAATTTGAAGCACTATTAGCAAAAAGGTTACCGAGAGGCAAAGGTAAGTATAAAGGAAAAATGCCTTTGAAATGTTTCAATTGTGATAAGATAGGACATATAGCCTCAAATTGTCCTGACAGAGAATCAAGTGAAAAGAGATATTACCGAGATGACAGATAGAAAGATAATGATTATAGAGGACACTAAGACTTCAGAAGAAGTGATAGAAAGTCATGTCTAATAGCCGATGAGGAATCAAATGATGATAAATCAGACGAAACCTATATAGAGGAAGTAGTTTATGTGGCTATCAAAGATGGATCAGATGAAGAAAGGTATGAAGAAAAAGCTTTAATATCTCATATAAATACTAATGATTCTTGGATCATAGATAGTGGATGCTCACATCACATGACAGGTGATAAACACAAGTTTGTTATATTAGAAGATTATGATGGAGGCTATGTAAGATTTGGTAATGATGCACAATGTCTTGTAAGAGGTAAAGGATCTATAACACTACTTGACAATGCAAAATGCAATGATGTTTATTGGGTTGAAGGTTTGAAATACAATTTTTTGAGTATAGCATAGCTAAACAACATAGGTTATGAAATAGAATATCAGAAAGGATTTGTCAAAGTTCATGACAAGCATGGAAAATTAGCTGCTACTGGGACACAAACAAAAGGTAACACATTTCACCTTGACTCAACTCGGAATAAGTGTCTATATGCAAAGATAGATGATACCTGGCTATGGCATAAAAAGTTTTGTCATGTATATTTTGGTAATCTGATCAAAATAAGCATGAAGCACCGAGCAAGAGGTCTACTGAGTCTTGAGAAACCTGAGAATGCTATGTGCCAAGGATGCCAGATGGGTAAGATGACAAGATCAAGCTTTACAAGTAAGTCCTACACTTCCATGGGAATTTTAGATCTTGTGCATACTGATCTTTGTGGTCCTATGAAAGTTCAAAGTTATTATGGTGATAAATATTTCATATTATTTGTAGATGATTACTCAAGGATGATGTCAGTTATGTTTTTAAAAGAAAAATCAGAAGCTTTTCAAATGTTTAAATGGTACAAGACAAGAGTTGAAAATGAAATAGGAAGACAACTGAAATGTCTTAGATCAGATAGAGGAGGAGAGTTTACCTCTGATGAATTTAACTTATTCTGCAATGGTCATGGCATTAAAAGACAAGTCTCTGCACCGAGAACTCCACAACAAAATGGGATAGTGGAGACAAGAAACAGATCTATTGTGGATTGTGCCAGAACCTTGATGATTGAAAAGAAAGTGTCACAAACATTTTGGAGAGAAGCAATAAGCACAGCAGTTTATACCCCGAACCAAGTACAACTGAAGAAAGGAACTTTGAGGACACCATATGAAATTTGGTATGATAAGAAACCTAATGTAAGTTATTTTAAAATCTTTGGAAGTAGACGCTATGTTCACAAAGATGACAGAAATGGTAAGTTTGATCAAAAAAGTGAAGAAGGAACATTTCTCAGTTATTCTTCTAGAAGCAAAGCATTTAAATGTCTGATCAAATCATCTAACAAAATAGTAGAAAGTGCAAATGTGAAAATTGATGAATTTGCAGAAAGAAATGATGAAGAAAATTCCAAGGAACCAGAAGATTATGATGAATTTGTCTATGTTCAACCGACAAGTCTTACCGAGAGGACTATAGAAGAAAATGAAGAGAATATCTAGTTACCGAGTGATGAAGAAGATCATACAGAGCCTACCAAGCCTGTATTAGCCAAGTATGTCAGAAGACATCATGCATCAAGTCAGATTATAGTAGATAAGGATGATCCAGTGATGACAAGGAACAAACTGAGATAGAACACATGTCTGATATCTGAATTTGAACTGAGAATAGTGAAAGAGGCATTTAACAGTGAAGATTGGATAAATGCTATGATAGAAGAGATTGATCAAATCAAGAAGAATGACACATGGACACTGGTCCCAAGACCAAAGGACAAAAATGTAATCGGTACAAAGTGGATTTTTCATAAACAAGCTAAATGAAAAAGGTGAGGTCATTTGAAATAAAGAAAGATTAGTTTGCAAAGGTTATGCCCAAGAAGAAGGAATTGATTATGGTGAGACTTTTGCACCTGTGGCAAGACTTGAAGGAGTAAGAACATTGTTGGCATATGTTGCTTACAAGAATTTCAAGGTATATCAAATGGATGTCAAATCTGCATTTCTGAATGGTATATTAGAAGAAGAAGTTTTTATTGAACAACCTAAAGGATTTGTTGAAGACAAGAATAAAGATCAGGTATGTAAATTGAACAAAGCTTTATATGGTCTGAAACAAGCACCTAGAGCATGGTATGAGAGATTACACTCTTATTTGATCAAGATTGGTTTTATAAGGACAAGTGAAAACAGTAACATGTACATGAAGATTGATGAAAATGGAATGTTGATCTCAGCCATATTTGTTGATGATATTATCTTTTGTGGAAATGACTCTCTATGCAAGAACTTTGGAAATGAAATGAGCAAAGAATTTGAGATGTCATTAATCGGTGAGATAAAGTATTTTATAGCTTTACAAATACTGCAAATGAAAGATGGGATTTTCATTACTCAATCCAAGTATATAAAGGAAATCTTGAAGAAATTTGGAATGGAGGATTCAAAACTAGTAAGTACTCCTATTCCTACCAACTGTAAACTATCAAAGAATGATGAATCTGCATCTGTTGATGAGACACTTTATTGATCTATGATTGGAAAGTTGCAATATGTTGTTAACAATAGGCCAGATATAGCACATGCAGTAGGTATAGTTGCAAGATTCTCTACAGATCCCAAGGAAACACACATGACAACAATCAAGAGAATTTTCAGATACTTGAACGACACTGAGGATTATGGCTTAATATATCAGAAAGGAAATATTTTTGATTTAAAAGTTTATACTGATGTTGATTGGGCAAGCAACATTGATGACAGAAAAAGCACAAGTCGAGGAGCTTTCTTTTTAGGAGAAAGACTAGTGAGTTGGCTTAGCAAGAAACAAGGATGTGTTTCACAGTCAATAGTAGAAGTTGAATATGTTGTTGCAGCATTGAATTGTACCAATATAGCATGGATCAAACAACTATTGGAAGGAATAAATGAGAAAGTTACTGAGACAGTAACTATATTTTGTGACAATACTAGTGCCATTAACATTTCAAAGAATCCTGTTATGCACTCTAAGACAAAGCACATCTCTATCAAATATCATTATCTTAGAGAGGAAGTTCAAGAGAAGAAAGTGGTGTTGGAGTATGTTAGCACAAAGGAACAAATAGAAGATATCTTCACCAAGCCACTGCCAAGGGACACTTTTGAGTATCTCAGAAGCAAGTTAAGGGTCCTACCCCTATCTTCCATTCACTAACTGAGTTCAGTGAAAGCATCAATTCGATGACTCTACAGAATATCTTTTAGGAGTTGATGTTGATTTACACACTTTAGGGGGTTTTCTAAATGTGTGCAGGAAACAATAACAGGGAACAGGAATTGAAGACAAAATGCTCTGACCGAGACTAAGTTGAGACTGGACAGCAAAGGAAATCACTTCATATAGGAATAAATTATGTTTTAGTTTTCTTTTTTGGCATTGTTGTCAAAGGGGGAGAAGAATAATGTATGGGGGAGAAGACTAATGACAAGGGGAGAGCATTTTAGCATTTTAGCAATCTAAATCCAAATCATTTAGGTCAAATCAATTGGTTTTGCCATCAATGCCAAAGGGGGAGATTATTGGCATTATAATAGACAATAAGAGATTGTTGGCATTTCAATAAGGATATTGAGAAGGTTGTTGATGATTATGGATATAACTGATTAAGGATGTTTACTGTCTTAATATTATTATTTTGTCATTGATGTCAAGGAATTGATTTTCTAATTCAATATGATGTTGCCATATCTTAAGAAGTATGTTTTGAAGAGAGTTAAGATGTCGGTAAAAGGCACAAAAAGAATGTGATGAATAAGGGGAGGAATAAGTTATTCAATGGGCAACTATTACCGAGTTAGACAATGATAATATCATGATGTTTAGATTGTTTTGATATCCTATATATGTTGTTGATTCTAAGGTTAATACTATACTATATTACCGAGCAAAGAACCTAGTTGATAAACCCTAAGGAACCTAGTCGATAAACCCTAAGGTTATCACTATCAGTTAATGAAGGCAGAATGTCTACCGAGTGAATTTTAGTATTTACCGAGTTGCAACCGAGTAATAACAAAATGCATTGAATGAATTAAAGCTTTATTTAATGAAGGAAGCTGATGAGCTAGAACTGATTAAATGATTGGTATGTCGTGCATGAAGTTTGTTAAGGAACTATGGCAAAGGAAGATCGACAGGAAGATCTACAGCTCAGATTGGACTGCAATACCCTAGCACAAGTTCTAAGAAATGTATGCAAGTTCCAAGGTGGGGTAAAACATTTTCATATCGAAGGATACATTGACCCTGGTCAAGTTTGAAGATCTGGTGGCTATGATTGATCATGGGAAATGTGATCAAGGAGATTAAGTGATTGGAAAATGCTTTATAAATAAGGAACTGTTGATAAACAATACATGCGGGAAATTGTAAGCACAGGGATGCTACATAGTGATTACTGAGCACTGAAGCTTGAAGACCTATTTTGATAACAGAGTATAGAGCCCAGCAGAAGGACAAGATAAGTCCTATGACTAGATTGTATTGAGCAAATAAGAATCTGCTTTAGCATTTTTAGATGTGAAGTTGCAGATATATTTTATTACTGTTATTTTGTAAAGTGACAGAAAATCTCTTAACCGAGTGGACTTTATAGTCTTATTTGTAAAACCCTCTAGCAAGGTGACATTCTTATTGAGTGTTTGAAATCCTTTAACAAGGTCACTTCTAACAAGGTGAAGATCCTAATAGATCTAAGGGAAATTCCTTAACCGGGTCACATCTAGCAATGTGTTTGTAATCTTTAACATGATTTTCTTTTAACTGAGCATACTCTAGAAGAGTATATTTCTTAGTGGGCCTGAAATCCCACAGTGGTTTTTCCCTATTTGGGTTTCCACGTTAAATCTGGTGTTATATGTTTTGTGATCTTATCTATTTATGAGTTTGCATGCTTTACAATTTTTCTAATAAGGTTACTGAGGTTGAATCTATTGATTTTATGGAAGATTAAGTTTGTATGATTCACCCACCCCCCCTCCCCCCCCACTCTCATCTTGTTAGCTTGGCATCTGTACTAAACATTTAGTATCAGAACTATCAGCTCCTTCTTATATCCTTGATTCCTCTTTGTTTATTGTATCTGAGAAAGGATATAGGGTTTTCTTCCCAGTTCTTTCCCTATTGAGCTCTTGAATCAGTTATCTTATATATATATATATATATATATATATATATATATATATATATATATATATATATATATATATATATATCAATGGCTGGCCACTTTTGTTTTAAAAAAATACCAAAAATAATTAGATGCGATCCTGAAAAAATCTAAAAACATTGAAAAACCCAAAATCAACCAAAAACATTCAAAAATGATCTTGGAAAAAGAACGAAAACATCCAAATATGATCTTGAAAAAATCCAAAAACATCGAAAAAACTCTTGAAAAAGAATTAAAAATTGAAAAAACACCAAAAACTTACAATAACATGTCTCGCAAGAATCAAACACCCTAGCAGATATCCAACAAACACTTCGTGTGAAGTTAGCAAAGTATAAAACTATCTAATCAATATCTACAATCAAGCTGATCAAACTGTCTTATCAATCGTATCAACTATCCATATCACGTGATCATTATCTTGTCTTAAACAAAAGAAGGATACACTCAAAATCAGACAGGTTAGTCTTAAACGGGGTCCACAATTTTTAAGATCATACATTATCAACCATCACATCAAGCATTCAAAAATGAAGACATAGAGCAATATGGCTACTAAATTCTATCCAAGTTAGTCTTTGTCTTTTATCGATTGGCAATAAATCATGTTACTATGCTACTCAAGGATGTTCACAAGAGACTAGAGGATCCATGATGGGCATGGTCTTTTTCTCTGTTTTATATTTGTGGCGTGAACCAATTAATTTATGGGATAGGTGTTATGGGTGTCTGTGATAAGTGTGTTCACTTTATGAACATCACACATACCTTGATTCCTAGCATCATTCCTAGAATGGAGGGTTCACTCCTTGTCTGCTACGTGTTTGTTTTTGTAATGAGATATCTTTACATCTTGCTTCCTTATACCCCGGTGTACAATGCTTCAAATTGTTACATAATAAGGCTCAGTGATAAATATATGTTGCATTACAAATAAACACACAAAATTTTGTGTATCCATCATGAATCTTATCATGAATCTTATCATGTTAATTGTATCAATTTTTACTATTATTTCATCAAGAATCTTTTCTTAGATCAACCTATTCATTTTTCTAATCATTTGGTCATCTAACATGGTCCCTTTTGTTGCTTCTTTCTATTGGTTCATCTTACTAACAATGGGTCAAGAGGTAAAACAACATTCTGGCAAATTTTTAACAAAAAGTTTCATTAACTCATTTAGTTGCATTCATAAAATGGCATATACATATTCATTTAGGTTCATTTTCATATAGTTGTATGATTTAGGCACATTATCATATAGTTTGTTAAGTTCATTCAACTTGCATTATTATATTTATTCATTGCATTATATCATTTAAAGTGCATTAATTTAAATTGCATTCATCTAGATTCAAGTTATAGTATAATAAAATCATGCATCATCATTAATAAAACCATATAGAAATCATACAACATGAACCACATAGAAGCATGCATCATATAAATCACATAAGGATCATGCATCGCATAAATAGAACACAAGCATATAGGTAACCGCCAAAACTGCACATCATATATAAATAACTCATAAATGATAATATGTTAGAGTACAATCATATGAAAGGCTCTGATGCAAGAGCATCCCCGGTCGGTGACCAATCTTGCATCAACCAAAAACATTTCCTTTCTTGTTTAGTTATTTGTTCAGTTTCAGCATTCTTACCGGTATGTACCGGTAGTTGCTTGTTCTTCATGGCAGATCTTGTTTGCAGTTTCCTGGCAGTTTCATGTGGTTGATTCCAGATTTCTAGTTAATTTGGGTTCTTCTCTAGTCAGTTATCGCTTTTGGTTGGCTGTTTCTGGGCTCCCGGGATAGTTCTTTTGCTTACCGATTGGTTTTCCTTCATTACCAATGCAATTCTTGGGATGTGGATCCATCTTGGGCCTTTTCAGATGTTCCTTGGTGTGTGGCCGATCTTCCTACTAATCCACATCACTTGGTTGTTATTTTATGGAAAGATTTCTTAAATCTTATGGCCAACCTAATTACACATTTCATTTTCCTACATTGGTGAATGTAATATTTTGAGGCTGACTCGGATGTGTTCCGATAAATATGATGTTATGTAATCATTTGTAGGAGCAGAGAAAGTAGAACTTAGAATAAGGATTGAGATTTGCATGTTATGATCTAGTTGATCTTTAGAGTCCTGGTTGGGTTGTTTTTGGCGTGAAGTCTGCATGTAACCGGTTAACTACTAGATGTTCTTTGATGATAATATGATGGTTGCCAGAAGTTCTATGACTTGAACATGATCTGTTTATATGAATTTGTTATGTTTTCTTTTTTTTTGCATTGTGTCTCTCTCACAGCATAAGCCGGTTGACTCTTCTAAGGGTTTTTACAAGTTATGGATGCATCAATTGGTATCAAAACTAGTTATGGATTGGTTGGTGGAAGAATCGTTTGTGAGCATTGAGGCATTCCTTGAGGTGGATAGATCACTAATTGGAGGTAACCTGTACGGGTGTCCTAAAGATCACCGAGGGGAGGCAATTGAAACTAGTAGTCAGATCACTGAGTTGAGGCAGTTTGCTAAAGTGAAAGGAGAGATGTCACCAAGGAGAAAAAACCCCCAAAGGGTAGAGTAGATGATGGAAGACTTCAAGAATGAAGTGAGGAATGAAATCTGGAATACTTTGGCTAGTTTGTAAAAAAACCCTGACTCTGAGGATGAGTATGAGGAAGTTGGTGAAGAGATTGAGGAATTTGAAGGACCAGAAGATGAGAGAGAGGAAATAATCCTAAGAGCAGTGGTGCAAGCAAGTAAAATGCATAAAGTTGAGGTTTCTAACTTTTCTGAAATGCTGAACCCGGAGGATCTAATCGATTGGATCAGATAGTTGGAGAACTACTTTGAGTTTGAGGATATAAAGGACTCGTAGAGATTCTGGTTGGTACAGACCAATTTGAAAGGGCATACTACCTTATAGTGGAGAGAGTTGCAGAAAGACATAGTAGAGAATGGTGAATTGAAGATCACCCAATAGAGATAGATGGTTGCAAGGTTGAAGGCCAAGTTCATACCAGGAGACTATAAATGATCATGGGATATTCATCTTGAATATTTTTATATGTTCATGAGTTGCCTTTCATGGAACATCTTTTCTACCTAGTTTGTCTAATGCAGGAGCATCCCTGGTTGATGAGCAATCTTGCATCAACCAAAAACATTTCCTTTCTTATTTAGTTTTTTGTGCAGTTTCAGTATTCTTACTGGTATGTACTGGTAGTTGCTTGTTCTTCATGGAAGATCTTTTTTCCAATTTCTTGGTGGTTTCATGTGGTTGATTCCATATTTCTAGTTAATTTGGGTTCTTCTTTGGTTAGTTATCACTTCTGATTTGTTGTTTCTAGGCTCCCAGGACAGTTCTTATGCTTACCAATTCCTTCATTACTGGCGCAATTCTTGGTGTTTGGATTCATCTTGGGCCTTGTCCAATGTTCCTTGGCATGTGGTCAACCTTTTTGTTGATCCACATCACTTGGATGTTATTTTCTAGAAATATTTCTGAAATCTTAGGGCCAACCTAATTACATGCTTCATTTTCCTGCATTGGTGAATGTAACCTTTTGAGGCTGACTCGAATGTGTTTCAATGGGTATAAATATTATGTTATGTAATCATTTGTAGGAGAAGAGAAATTATAACTTAGAATAAGGATTGATATTCGCATGTTGTGATTTGGTTGATCTTTAGAGTCTCGGTTGGGTTGTTTCTAGCTTGAAGCCTACATGTAACTAGTTAACTGCCGGATATTATTTGATGATAATCTAATGATTACCGGATAATTGCCAGAATTTTATGACTTGAACATGATCTATTTATATTAATTTGTTATGTTTTCTTGCTTTTTGCATTGTGTATCTCTCACTACATAAGTCGGTTGACTCTTTGGAGGGTTTTTTACCGGTTATGGTTGCATCATGCCCGAAGGATCAAGTAATATAATAGTATCAATCAATACTACATCTATCAGTTGGTAGACCTTCTCCAAGATGTCCCAATGGTTCCTGAGGTGGACCCATAACTCCCCCACTACTCCTATCCCGACTTTGATAATGTGATCTACTCTACGATTGAGAACCCTGATAGCTAGGAACTCTCTGACCCTCTAGAACAACTGCCTCATAATGTCAACGCCAATATGATGTCTCATAGCTAGCATGGAATAGTATGTCATCCATATAACAAGCATTAGTATCAGCAGAAAAATGTCTCTGCTATGAATCTATGCATAATTGTTATCTTTGCATAGCATCACTCGCTCCTTCTGGAGATGGTCCTTCTCCACAACTAATTGATCTCTCAATAACAACAACAACATATTCCCTGAACATCATTCAAGCTCTTAAAGGTACTAGTTCCTCATCTTGGAATATTACTAATATGATTGAAAGTGCTAAAAATTTATTAAGTGACTATGTTAGTATTGTCATAACTCACACTCTAAGGGAAGGCAATAAGGTTGCAGACCTTTTTAGATAATGAAGGGGTCAATTTAGAGGTGGAGGTTAAATATATCAGAGAGGCCCAATGTAAAAGGAATGTTAGAATTCAACATATGGGGTAAAGTTTGGAATAAAATTCTTATCCCTAAAGTCAACATGTTCTTTTGGCTTGCTACTCACAATAGGATCCTTACTATTGATAATTTGGTCCGAAGAGGTTTTATGTTCCCTAACAGGTGTGAGCTATGACAGAAAGAGGAAGAATTTGTTGATCATCTATTTATCCATTGCTCCTTCACTTGGGAAATCTGGAGTAAGTTTTGGGTGAATTGGAAAATTGATTGGGTTATGCACAAGAGTCTCAAGGAAATTATTTGGTAATGGACCTTTCCCACCAATTCCCCTCTTATCAAGAACCTTTGTTCCTTGATCCTTCCCATGACTTGCTGGGGAATCTAGAAAGAGAGAAATAACAGAATATTTAGGGAAGCTAAGTGCACTTCTCAGGTGGTCTTTGAAAAAGTATGCAGGGCTATAAAAGAAAACATAAATATTCCTCATAGGAACAATAAACAATGGTTTTTTAATGATATGAATGAAATTGAAAAAGGCATCCTTACTGAATGAAATTTTGGGATAAGATCCAGCAGAAAAGAAGATCTTTCCCTAAGAACAGCTAGTTGTTGATGGGAGATTTCAACACTCCTTTGCAAGGAACTAAAAAATCTGGAGGAACTCAAGCCCAACTGGACAGCAGATCTGATTTGATGGACCTCATCAATGTCAATGCTCTTATTGATATGGATCTTACTAGAGCTTCTTACACCTGGTCTAACCGCGAGGATGGAGAAGACCTCATTCAAGTAAGACTTGATAGATCCCTTATTACTAATGATTGGATTCTTTGTCATAGATGCTCCCTGTCAGTTGTCAATAGAATTGGTTTGGATCATTATCCCACTACCTTTGTTGTTGAGTCCATTAAGAGTAAACAGTGCTTCCCTTTCCAGTTTGAGAAAATGTGGATCTCTCACCCCTCTCTTGAAAAATCCATTGCCAACTAGTAGAATATTGATGTGAATGGAACAACCATGTATAAAGTTGCCAAAAAACTTAGAAACATCAAAGATAACATTAAGATATGGAATAAGAAGGTCTTTGGTGATATTTTTGACTCAAAAAAAAAGTTGAAGGAGGAATTAGATCAGATCCAAAGCTCAATACAGAAAGATGGCTATAAAAAGTATCCAAAAGCTAAGGAAGATGATATATTGGTCAAACTTCACAACATTATTTCAAGGGAGGAAATCTATTAGAGGTAGAGATCTGGGGACATTTGGTTGGAGGCTGGGGATAGAAACACTAATTTTTTTCACATGACTTCTATGAAACATAAAGTTGTGAATAGAATTTCTAGATTAATTGCTGAGGACAAAATTCTTCTTAATGAGGATGATATTAGGGATGAAGTTGTTAATTTCTTTTCTCAGCTCCTCACCGATGGCAAGGAGATTGATTGTACCCAACAATAGGATCTGGTTGACATCATCCTCAAGATTATTAATCCTAATCAGAATAAGGCCCTTTCTACTATCCCCTCTACTGGGGAAATTAAAAAAGTTGTCTTGTCCTTTCAAGGGGATAAGGCTTTGTGAACTGATGGCTTCCCCATGTTCTTTTTCCAGGAATTTTGGCATATTGTGGGAATAGACACGGTCAATGCGCTAAAAGAATTTTTTGGTTCAAGAAGAATCCTTAAGGAAATCAACTCCACTTTTATTGCCTGAATTCCTAAGGTGGTTGGGGCGGATTCCATGGGAAAATTTAGGCCAATAAGTCTATGTAACTCCTTTTATAAGATTATATCTAAATTTTTGACTTCCAGACTTTTGGTTGTCCTCCCCTTCATCATCTCTGAGAAGAAAGAAGGATTTGTTCTTGGCAGGAAGATTTTGGATTCTATTATTCTTGTGCATGAGAATATTCACTCCCTCAATACTACCAATAAAGAAGGATTTTTGATAAAGTTCGATTTGGTGAAAGCTTATGATACAGTGGATTGGCAAGCTCTTTTCAGAATTATGGAGGCTTTTGGATTTGATGAGAAGATAATCAAAATTATTAGAGAGTTGATCTCCACCCCAATGTTTTCAATTCTCATTAATGGACCTCCTTCTAAATTATTTAAATCTTCTAGGGGGCTCAGACAAGGAGATCCCATATCTCCTATCCTTTTCACCATCTTGGCAGAGAGCATGAACAAACTGATCCAAAAAATGAAAGTGAATAAAATTATCAAGGGTCTTCAACCTTCCTCTACTAATGTTTTTTGTTCTCACCAACAGTTTGTTGATGACACTATCTTAATGGGATACTCTTCTGTTGGGGAGGTTGTTGCCTTTAAAGGTGCTCTTAATTCTTATTCTTTGGCTACTAGCTAGAAATTCAATTGGGACAAGTTTGCTATATACTTCATGAATACTCCTATCATAAGACAACAGAGAATTGCTAAAATTATTGGGTGCAAGATGGAAATGTTCCCCTCCACTTATCTGGGTCTCCCTTTGGGATTAGTTCCCCCAAATTCCTTCTGGAATATGTTAATTGACAAAATCAACAAAAAACTTGTTGGCTGGAAAGGATTCATTTTATCTCAGGCTAGAAAGTTGTAGCTTCTTCAAGCTACTCTCCAGAATCTCACTGTCTATGCTCTTAGTCTATTTGGCATCATGGCTAAATTTGCTAATGCCTTAGAAAGGATTCAGAAAAGATTTCTTTGGTTGGGGGTTGAAGAAAAAAAGATAGTATCCTTGGTTTCTTGGGACAAAGTGTGTAAGCCAAAGAGCAAAGGAGGTCTTGGTATTAAAGCTCTCAAAACTTTCAATAAAGCTCTTCTTGCTAAACAAATATGGAGAGCTTATGACATTAAGAAATATTGGAACCAGATTTGGTTTGACAAATATATTCATGATCAGCCTCTCTAGGATCTCCTCAATTCTGAAGATATCCCTGCTGGGTCTTTCATTTGGAATAGTATTATTAAATCCATAAAAGTGGCCAAAGCTAGAGTTGGATGGGTCCTTGGAAAAGGTGACAAAATTAGGTTCTAGGAGGATCCTTAGATGAAAAATGAACCTCTCTTTAATCAAGACTGCAATCAATTTATTGAGGAATGTAAAAGGAGGTTTGGGTCTATGGTGTGTAACTACTGGCAGGAGAACAGATGGGTTAGGCTTGATGTTATACATGCTAGTTTTTCCCTACTTCAGTAGGAGTTATTGTCCTTTTCTATTAACAAAGATTACGATGATGTTTTCCTCGAGAAGAGTAATCCAAGGGGTGACTTTACAGTTGCCTCAGCCTATAAAAACACTTTTACCCAAATCAGCAACCCTATATGGGGTAAACTTTGGAATAGAATTCATATCCCTAAAGTCAACACATTCCTTTGGCTTGCCACTCATAATAGGATCCTTAATATTGATAATTTGGTCCAAAGAGGTTTTGTGTTCCCTAAAAGGTGTGAGCTATGCTAGAAAGAGGAAGAATTTGTTGATCATTTGTTTATCCATTTCTCCTTTACTTGGGAAATCTAGAGTAAGTTTTGGGTGAACTGGAAAGTTGATTGGGTTATGCACAAGATTCTCAAGGAAATTATTTGGCAATGGACCTTCCCCACCAATTCTCCTCTTATCAAGAACCTTTGGTCCCTGACCCTTCCCTTGACTTGCTGGGGAATCTGGAAAGAGAGAAATAATAGAATATTTAGGGAAGCTAAGTGCACTTCTCAGGTGGTCTTTGAAAAAGTATGTAGGGCTATAAAAGAAAACATAAATATTCCTCATAGGAACAATAAACAATGGTTTTTTAATGATATGAATGAAATTGAAAAAGGCATCCTTACTTAATGGAACTTAATCCACAAAGTTTGCAGATCTGACAATAAGACAAGGAGAGATAATATTGTGTGGAGATTTCTTGATAATGAATGGATTAAGGTGAATTTTGATGGGGCTAATAAAGGCAACCTTGGGAAGTCCGGTGGGGGAGGAGTCATCACAAATGCTCAAGGTATTGGTGCTATTACTCCTCCTTTTGGGGTCCAAAATAATCATGTGGTTGAAGCTCAAGCTATGCTGAAAAGCCTCTAGCTTGCTCAAGGATTCAAACTTTAAAAAAATTGGTTGGAAGGGGACTCCCTCAACATCATTCAAGCTCTTAAAGGTAATAGTTCCTCATCTTGGAACATTACTAATTTAATTGAAAGAGCTAAAAAGTTATTAAGTGACTATGTTAGTATTCTCATAACTCACACTTTAAGGGAAGGCAATAAGGATGTGGACCTTTTAGCTAATCAAGGGGTCAATTTAGAGGTGGAGGTAAAATATATCGAAGAGACCCAATGTAAAAGGGATGTTAGGGAGCAATTATTATTTGATCGCATCAATGGGTCAAGTTAAAATCATGATTACCTTTTGGGGTCCAGAAATCAAAGACAAAGTTTGGGGGCAAATGAATTGTCAGTTAATGATTGCTTTTAGGCATCATTTTTATGATCATATGTGTTATGGGGATTACAATAATAAGTGTCGGATCTATGCGGCCATTATTATTTTCTTTAAAATCATGAATGGGACTCTATTTTGTTACCCCATAATTTTTCTCAAGAATCTATGGTTAAATCTAGGTCTGCAAATTGTGAGATACACCATTGGGGACTTTGACCTGTTGTTCAATATGGGAGGTAACATAAACCAGAATGAGCCATCTGGTTGCGAGAACTGGAAGAGTGAGTGGAAAGTGTGGAGGAGGCTTCATAGATATGGATTCACGATTATATGGAAAAGTTGCATGGTACCAGAAAATCTCTATCTCAAGGCTTTACTAGGGGTTGGAATAGCAACAGAGTCACTTTGTTTGGGGAGACCTGGAAGATTGGTGAGGATTTGGTTGTGGAGGCCACAAGACTACAAAAGGAGGGCACAAAATTCTATAGAGACCAGAAGTTTGTTGTTGAATTGATTAAAAACTTCCTGAAAAGTGAGGATGAGAAGGCTCGACTTGCCAAGAAAGACAATGTCTCTTACTACCTCCCCCAGTAGGTAAAGTCTTTTTGGCAAAAAGTGTTAAGGGTGTTGATGGAATTCCAGACTGTTGATGGTAGATTTACTAAAGTCTACAATTATCATTTTGCAATTCTCAATCATTTCCACCATGGGGTTAAGATTTCTCTGCCCTTTTATTTAGCTTCTTCTCTAAATGAGAGCTTGGTTGACCATGCCAAAAATCCCAAATCTTACTCCATAGCCCATCAGGGGCTTATTTTTCTCATTTATGAACACCTAAAGGAAAAAGCCAGGGTTAGCAAGGATGATTACCTGGTAACTAATGCTCATGTTTTTGAGAGTTGTAATGATCCTGAGTCTGATGATGACCTATGCCCCTACCCATAAAAAAGGGAGAGCTGACATTGATAATGTAGCCATGGAGGTGAATGATGATTTGGAGGAGGAAAAGGGGAAGGAGGTTGAGATTGAATTGGAGAGTGAGAAGGAAGAGAATGTTGGAGAAGAGGAGGAAGGGAAAAAAGATGCCAATTCTGAAAAACCCTTATTCTAACCCTATGGGTTAGGATAGTAGGAATGTCACCCCGAACTCAATGGAGGAAGATAAACCTAAATCCCTAAGCACTGAGTAGGGTAGGGATTCGGTGAATACTATTTTGAATACCGCCCGAAATTGCACACTGGAGTCTTTCAATCTCCAGAAGTGGGTTATTGACAACATAACAAGCATTCAGAGCAAACAAAGGGGCCTGGAAAATAAGATACACAATTTGATTAAGGAAACAAATTCGGGGAAAAAGAGTGAGGAGGTGGAAACCAATGAAGTTGAGGAGGAAATTGAGATGCGGGACTGGTCAGAAAAAGACCTGATAAAAGGGGATTTGAAACATTTGGAGGATGTTATTAGAATTGTAAAAGAAAAGACTGAGGGGGATATGATAGCATCATCAATTGAGTTTTCTCAAACTGAGAAGGCATTGAAAAGCTTCATGAACCACATTCTTGAGGCCTTGAGAGTTTCTTCTCAAAACATGAATGCCTCAGTGGATCACTTAGAGAGGAAAAATCAGAACAAGGATTTAGTAATCATTGAAGATAAACTAACCTCCAGCTCTACTCATCAAATCTCTAGGCGAAGAACCAGGCAGACCACCACTGATATGGAGACAAAAATGAAAGACATTTAGTTGAAATAGGAGAACAATGATCTTAGAGAAGCCGCTAAGGCCATGATGTTGTTGGTTCAAATTGCTGAAGAGTCTATAAAATTTTTCATTTGACTTGTAATGTTGGGTCTTGGACGCCAATTTCTCGTTGGCTCTTTGCTATCCTTTTGTCCTAGCTACTAGTTTTTGTGCTCATTTTTTGCAGTTGTTTTGTCTTGGTCTTATCTTCTCTTGTTTCTTTCTTGTTCATCTATCGTAATGTAAGCAGGTTTTGGGTCCCTTAAACCCTAATTTTCCTTAATAAAAAATATAATCCCTCTTAAATAAATCTCTATCATCTCATCTTTGTTGTCTCTCTCTGGATAAGCCATCCTCTAGGCTCTATATCCTAGCACTGAGAACTTGTACATTGTCATTGTCATCATATCCACCTTGTCCTCCACCCTATGCACCTGCCTCTATAGCAGGTACATCCTCGAGCTCCAACATGTCATTTTTATGAGATCCCTCATCATCCTCATCATCATCTCCTCCTCCTCTACTTCATCCTCATCTCCTCCACCATCCCCACCATCTTCATCATCTCCTCCATGATTTCCCTCCTCCTCATTATATCCCCTCCATGATCTCTAATGTTGTATCTATTAAGGAAAAATAGGAATAGCCAGAAAAGTCAATGGAATAGGCCTTTGTTTGGCCAACCATGCATCGTACTATGGTGTCATGCCTGGATCTATGACCCTAGTTCTCAATCTCCATTGAACTGCATGAAGTGAATCAAACTATGTGACAACCACATGAGGTTGTATACAAGCACCCCAATCTGATACCTCCCAAGCTACTTGAGTAAAGTAAGTTGTAACAAAAGGTACACCCTATACCTCTCCAAACTATCTAAGTACCCATGCTATGAGATTTAACTCAATGATCCTATGAGTATCAATAGCCTTTCCGACGATGTACCTCTTCTACTTGTAGAATGGAAAATGTTGTGCATCATCTACCTAACAGGGGCAATCTTATGAAGGTCTCCAAATGAAGTGTTGTAGAATGTTGATCTAGCACCTCCAGTACATAATGTTACCTAAACCTCTATGCCTAATCCTGGGTGTATACCTAAATGCATATGGCTCCTCATCCCGAAGCTCGACATGTACAATTAGTTTGAAGATAGTGATGTGCTCCCAAACCCAGAGCTAGAGCACATTAGTACCACAATTGATCAATTTGTATCTCAAATATACAATCACATGCATCTGATAGTACAATATGGAAAGAAGACAAGGACCCCATGTGAACACAAGTCAATGAATGATCCTATCATGAATCACTCTACCCCACCCAACAGGGAATCCATCACACCTCTTGTCAGGAATGACAGGACTTGCTATAATACTACAGAAAACTATCATCAAATCATCATATTATAGATGTCCCCATGCTATCTCATACTAACTGCTCATTTGTAAGTCCTACTCATCACACTCAAAAATCTCACATAATCCTGCAACACCTACTCGATGATAACACACTACTCTCACACCATGGATGGGAATGTGAAGAATGCACCAAACATCCTCTAAAGTGATTGATGCCTCACTAGTAGGAAGATGAAAAGATCATGTCTTTGAATGCCATCACTCAACTAATGCAGTAATCAAGGCCATGTTCATCATAACCTCAAGCAAATGTAACACATGGTATAAACCAACATGTTGAATAAGAGCAACATCCTCAAGAAGTAACTAATCTCAAAGATCAAGACAACTAGGCCTCATTTGCTTGCATCCAAGTACACCCAATTTCTCCTGCATAGAAAGAAATGATGAAAAGACCAAATATTATATTCGCATGACAAAAATTCATAGAATACATATTAAAAAAACCTAAACTTTTAACGAATGTGAAACGTTAACATCCATGCGATGCGTTTATGCCTTATGCGATACAATTACAACGATTATGCAATAGTTAGCATTCATGCGACAAGCTATTCACTAATGCAAAAATAACAGTCTAATGTGAGATACTTAGTGCTTATGCGATACAGGTTTACGAATGTGACATACTTAGAATGAATGTGAAAATATCAAATTATGAATGCAAAAAGCTTAAAATTTTGAGCTCTGAGAAAATTTTGGAAAAATTAGAAAATCATGAAAACATACCATGCCTCTGGTCTCAGGTGATCTCTGGTATGAACACACTTGCTCTGGTAGGGTGTTGTTGTGCTCTTTAGCCAGCCATGATTCTCAAATAATCGCAAGAATGCTCTAAACTCACAAAGGAATCTATAAACTTAAATGAATACAAATGAGAAAATGAAGTGGTCAAATCTCTATTTATGGACCAAAATTAGGGTTTTTCTCTCTGACAGTTGTGGTCCCCTGAATTTCAATGCACTTGTAGCTCAGTCAAATAGACTCAAAATCATGTGAAACTGGAAACTATTACTCAGTAGTACTGTATCGTTAAATTGCTCTCAATTCCATAATTTTTTGACCAATTTTTTGAAGGGGCATATTTACACCCTAAGCATCATCAGGGCATTACTGGGGTAGAATTTTTTTTCATTTTCTATGAAACAACATCATTCCAACATTGTCTCAAAGAGGGGCAAATACAAACACCTAAAAATGTCTCACTGATTACATACTAATTATTCATCTTATTAATTAAATAATTATTTAAATATATAATTAAATTAATTAATAATTATTTAATTATTTAATTAAATTAATTAAATAATTCTTTCATTATTTAATTAAACTAATTAAATTATTCTAAATTACATCCTAATAATTATTCTTTACATTATTAATTATTCGATTTCCATCCCTTCGTCATCATCATTCAACCCTTTCTCAAATATTAATTATATAATTAATTGCGATTTAATTCCTTAATTAAATAATCTTTAGTATTTAATTAATTTCATTTCTAATGATTGAATAATTTCATTTAAATTAATCAATTCATTCATTCATTCTCCGAATCCCCAAATTCATATTTCAATTAATTTCATCTAATTTCATCTTTCCAAATTCACATTTCACCAAATTCCAATTTCATCACATTTCAAGTTAATGTGCATTTCAATTTCACCATTCGAAAATCAAAATATAAATTCAAATAAAAATGAAATTGAATTTCAATTCAAAAGTCCTACAACAAATCAGTTAACAAACCAGTTAATTTAATTAACTCTTCAATCTCCACTTTTAACTCCCAATCACCCTTTTCTAACAAATCAATCAATTCAGTCATCTCCCTTGGCAATTCAGTTAACTAGATAATCTATCTAGTTATCAACCCAACCAATTGAATTATCTCTCTAATATATCTACTTAACAGATCAATCAAAAGAATGTTAACTAGTCAATCAAATTAGTTTAACTATCAATCAACACTTGAGTTCCATTTCTCACCCAATCTATCCCAAAAATCTATACAAACAACATCATTTCTCCATTTCTCTCAATCATGATCTTTGAAATTATTGTGTCTCACCTATGCAGGAATCCCAGTGCAATACCTAAGAGCCACACTCAGCACAATATTGGAAAAGGACAATGGAAGACATGATGCAAAATAGGGAGTTTCCATTGGTTTAATTGTTCATTTTGCATCTATTTCATTGATTTATGTTTAGGATTGGCTTAATTAGTTAAGGAATTCATGATTTTCCTTTTATTATAATTAGCTTTATTTCCCTAATGATTATAGAAATGAAAACAATGGTGAACGAGATGTCAAAGCAACAACATCTAACATATTTTCATGTTTTTTTGTGATTTTGGAGGTTCTAGCAGATTTTGTACAGATCAACACAATTCAACTTGCATTCACCCATAACATCTCACAATTGTATAGAAAGGATGTTGCATTCAATCACGCAGAAATGCACAATCGCACATGCAGAAATTTGGAAATGTAAATGCATATATTTGCAATTGTATTCATATCATATCGCATTTGTCTACCTTTATTTTGCACTTAATTTGTTTTTTCAATTATGTATGTGAGTCGTCTTGATGTCTAACCCATAATTAATTTTTAAATCTAGAGATATCACTTTATATATGTTGTTTAAAATAAATTAGATCTCATGGCAAGAAAGGTGAGATTTCACATTTCAGGTGCGAGAAGAAGGCAGATGAAAGGAGACAACAAAGAGCCCATCAGCAAATGCTAAAGGTAGAAAGAAGAATCCAAAATCTAGAAGATGAAGTTGCTTTATCTAAATACCATAACCTCATGCAAAAAGTACCTGATGAGATACAATATGATGAATGAAGCTGAAGTAATGGTTAATGTCAATTTGGGTTAATTCTTTGTTTTGCAAGTTTCGTCATCCTATTTTTGAAATTTATGTTTGTCATCTACATTTTGCATCCATCTTGACAGGTTTGTGCAATTGTTGTGTTAGTAATTCACATGCATATAGACAGAAATTTGCATTTGCTAGAATATTATGTCACATTTGTATTGATATCATTCCACAATTGCTTGATAAACTTAGAAGCTTCTGTTTTTGTGTTTTTCCATTCTATTGTTGGTTTTTTGGTCTTACCAATGTTCTATTGTGGCTTTTGGTAGGGAGAACAGAGAAGGCACAATCAGTCAGAGATTTTTCATCAAACTACTAATGTGTGTTTGTAGGATTTCTAGATTTTAGTCAATCTTTGAATTTGGGTTTAAAATGGACATGAGCATGCAGATCTCACACTTCGATTTTGAATTTAAAATGGAAATGTGCTTATTTTATGTTTAGTATAGCTCACATATTGCAATATTAAAGGAAAAGAACTCTAGAGTGCTTACTCTTTGTCTTGGGTGGACCTACCATTGCATGAAGTACCTTTCTACTCACCTTCGAGGTCTTGGGAGATTGGGAAAAGTGATAGCAACACTCCCTTTTTTCAGTAGTGAGGGGTAACTTTGATTAGGGATTTCATCACCCCACAGAGGTACTTCGAATTGGGATGTGTTGGGGATATCATCTCCCCCAGTGTACTCTCAAGTGAGTTTTTCAAGCCGCTATATCAACATGTTGGTCAAGCAATTGAAGTGTTGAGTGAATTTGATGTATGTGGTGACCTTCCCTACATCGATAAGCTTAACTTGAAACCAAATTAATAGCCCCAATCCCACATTTAATGGTTACGAGAGTGCAGATCGTACCACATAGAGGGCTTGTGTATAAGTTGACTAATCCAAGGATATTAAGGTGCCCATAAAGTTTATTTAAGAATGTATAGCTTTGACATTGATCATGTATCTCAATCTTCCAAATACATATAATCGATGTCAATCTTTGAACCATAAGATATGAGATTACCCAAACTTATTCAGCATCCCAAGCAATGTATGATCCTCCACCTCAAAAAAAGGGATGGATGGGTTATCATGTACAAAAAAATCATTTCAATCCCAGTAATATAGGTACTAGTCCATGATCATTAATTATTAGACTTCATGTTTCAAATCCTATAAAGGAGAATGAAGATGGCAATTCTCAACCCAAAGAAAAGTCATCAAGAATGACCACCAAACCATATTTTAATACAGTGTTAACTATTTCTAGCATTATTTTATTATCGTATGTAAAATTCAACATTAAACCAACTAGAAACATAGGGAAATCATGAATCCCTATCTAATCAAAGAATCATAAACAAACTCAATGAAATAACACGATCAAACAAATAGGAATGTAAATATTCAATAAAATCTCCCTATCCCATGACTGCATATTGCTTCCATTATTCTTCTCCCCTTTGTGGTATGATGGCTCTTAGATATCACGTTGACAACCTGCAAATGACATAAAGATTCAAAGTTAGTGATTTTTGAAAATGGACATTGAATGCTCAATTTATAGATTATTAGAAAGGATTTATTGAGAGGTGGAATAGAATGATCAAGAGATGGAACTCAGGTGAGCTCACATGTTGATTGATAGTTGAACTGCTGATTTGGAGGTGGAACGGAATATATTAAATGAGTTAATTGACTGAGAAAAAGGTTGATTGAAAGATGAAAAAGAATGATTAGAGGGGACTTAATTGATGACAAAGAAAGCTTTATTTAGAAAAAGCTAACTAGAAGATAGAAAAAGAATGATTGGAAAGAATTAAAGAAACTAAAATAGTTTGTTTTTTTTTTTTTTTTTTATCGGTAATTGGTTGAAGCTTGAATAGCTTTTGACTGGAGCTATGAACCAATGGGGACACAGTTAGGGGCCCCATCCCCATTACATATCTTTGAATTATTATTATTATTATTATTATTATTATTATTATTATTATTATTATTATTATTATTATTATTATTATTATTATGTTTGATTAGATTGACCCCAAGACCTTCCCCATCCTATGGAAGGCCAAGAGTCGCAACTTAGAATTCCACTTTAGATGTCCTTATTGGGAATTGAACTTGGGTCTCCACAGTGAGAACCCAATGTTTTAACCAGTTAAGCTCAACCCCTTGGACAAGAAACTGAAATAGTTAACTGATTGAAAACTTTCTGGAAAAAGGCAAAGTGGAAGATAGAAATAGGAATTGAAAAGATAATTGATTTAATTAATTAATTTAGCATGTTCTTGCATTTTGACTTTGATTTTCAATTTAATCTTTGCATGAGATTTAATTCAAATATTGAATTTATTTTAAATTCAATTTGTTATTTGAATATATTTAGAACTTGATTTTGATTTTCAATTTTTTTTTGAAATCGTGTGCTTGTATTTGAAATTAGAAGAAATTAGAAGAATTAGAATCTGAATTAGAAGAATTAATGTAATTAAATGAAATTAGAATTTGGGGATTTGGAATTAAAAATTAGAAGAATTAATTAGTTAATTAAATAATTTAAAGAAACTATTTAATTATTTAGAAATTAAATATAAATAAATAATAAAGATTATTTAAATTAAAGGATTAAAATCACAATAAATTAAATAATAAATATTTAATTAACATTTAGAAAAGGGTTGAATGATTAATTGAATAGAGAAAGAAATTGAAAAAGAATTTATTTAAATAATAAAGATTATATAAATTGAGTGATTAAAAATAACAATTAATTAAATAATAAATATTTAATTAACATTAGAAAATGGTTTTAAATGGTTAAATGATGACATAATTGAATTTGGAATAATTAATAAGATTATAGAACAAATATGAAACTTAGAAGAATAAGATTAATTGACTTAATTAAATAATTTAAGAATTATTCAACCAATTTAGAGGAATAATTAGTACATGATTAATGAGATATTTTTAGGTGTCTACATTTGCCCCTCTTTGAGACAATGTCGAAACAATGTTGTTTCAAAGAAAACAAAAAAAATCTACTACGGTAATACTTAGGGTGTAATGCCCCCTCAAGATATTGTTTATGCATTAAAGGTATGAATGATCTCTCGAAAAAAGAAGAATGTTAGATAGAAGAATAGTTAGTTGATTAGAGATGGAGATAGGTGATGTGAAGATGATATTGAGATAGAATATGAGAGAATGAACCTTAGAATGAAATAGAATGAAAGATGAAAATTAAAAGAAATTGAGGATGATTGATATGAGATGATAGATTGATAATGATAGACTAAAAAACAAAGATGATGGTTTTCATAAACTTTTGTGCCTTTATTCCAATGTCAGACATAATGAGTACAATACGAGGATCTCAAAAAATAATTCTTCATCACTGAGCCTTATTATGTAACAATGGAGCTTTGCACGTCAGGGTATAAACTACCAAGATGTAAAGATATCTCATTGAAGAAACAAATACGTAGCAGACAAGGAGTGAACCCTCCATTCTAGTTGTAGCACTAAGGGTTGAGGTATGTAGGATAGTCACAAGCATAACTATCCTTGACTTTTGCATAGGATATTTGCCGAATGAACGTACCAACACAGAAACCCCCTGGAACTATTGCCTCAGATCTTCATTGGTCTCCACCACAAACAGCAAACAAAGAAAAAGAACATGACCATCCTGGCTCCTCTAGTCACTTGTGGACATCCTTGAGTAGCATAGGAACATAATCTGTCACCAAATGATAAAAGATAAAGACTAACCCAGACAAAATTCAGCAGCTATATTGATCTATGTCTTCATTTTGATTGTTTGATGTTATATTTGATAATGTTTAATCTCATAAAGTTGCGGACCTCGTTTAAGACTCACTTATCTAATTTTGAGTGTATACATCTCTGTTTAAGACAAGATAATGATCACTTGATATGGATATGATACGATTGATAAGACAGTTTGGTCAATTGATTGCAGATGTTTGACTGGATAGTCATATTTTTTGTTAACTTCATGCAAAGCGTTTGCTAGATACCTGCTAAGGTATTTGTTTCTTGCAAGACATTTTATTGCAAGTTTTTGATTGATTTTTTTACTATTTTTGGGTTGGTTTTGTGGATTATATTTGAATGTTTTTAAGATTTTCTTGGGACTTTATTTGAATGCTTTTCATTGATTTTTTTAGGACTTTTTCTGAATGTTTTTGGTTGATTTTTTCAGGATCGTATTTGATTTTTATGATTTTTTCAAGACTTAATATGGATTTTTGTTTGTTATTTTCTGCTTTGGATTTGATGAAACATGACCTATCATCAATTGATAAAGATAAGACTAAATTGGACAAAATCCAACAGCCATATTGATCTATGTCATTTTTTTATCATTTGATGATTGATAGGAATGTCTGGTTTGAGAGAGTGAATACCCCATGTAAGACCAATCTGTCTAGTTTCGAGTGTACCCTTTCCTATATAAGACATGCTAATGTTTGATAGAGTTTGGTTGATAAATTGATTAACAAGACATGTGATCAGTTTGATTGTAGACTTTGAGAGTTTGTCTTTTGTTTATTTGATTTGGTGGACGGTCTATGTTTTCTTGCAATGATTTTTCAGTTTTTTTATTTTTTAATTTTTAAGGCTTTTTTTAGGACATTTTATGACTTTTTTAGGATTTTTTATTTTTTATTTTTTAGGGATTTTTTTATGATTTTATGATTTTTAATTATTTTTAGGATTTTTCTAGCTATGCCCCCAGTATGCAAACCTATATGACATGATGATCTACAAAATGCATGTGGAGACAATGATTTTTTACATGACCTATGTTAATGCCAATATGCATGATGAAGATGTAGTTCCTACTTGAACAAGGATGATTGTGTTTGTTTAGCATTTTGTAATACACCAATTGAATTGGAGGTACAAAACATTTCATAGATAAGTGGTCAATCAATCCTTAAAGTCCCTTGGAACATCCAAATTAACACACTTAGTGAATAGGATTTACAAATGGAGACATGGAAAAATTCCCCATTGGTTCTTGAAACTTTGATCTTCTTTTGCCCATGTATGTGCAAATGAGTTAAATCATGCTCTTGTGTTCACTAAAGCATCTCGAATAGAGCCTCACTACCAGCAAGCTTTTAGAGCTCTGACGAGGTTATAGACTATAATTTCTCAAATATTGCTCCATTGCCAGCAGACGTTCATAGCCTTGATGAAGTTGCTCACATGTTCCCATAGTCAATCTTTTTGTCACACTTTGTATGTGTGATATTTGAGTTATATATCATTTCTCTTTTGCCTTGAGATGAATATTCGACATTTCTCTTTTTCTTTTATATTTTCTTGCCTTGACTTGTAAGTAATGAAACCTCCTTGGGTGTGACAATTATAGCGGCATTGAAGTAGAATTTTAGATTTTTCACTAGTCATATGATCAACTAGGTGTCTAGAATGAATTAGAGATTTTGTTAATGTGTTTGAGATCTAGCAATTGATAGATTTTGGGTTAACAAGTCTCAAATAGTGAAATCATTACACAACCATAAGTAAAGTGTCGTCACATGGTAATGTTGAAAATGAATGACCTTAGGACCTCAAAGACTTCATGTCTGAATATCTAAGAAAGGAGATGACCCTTGTTTCTCTTAAGTGCAAACAAATGATAAACTTGGACAGTTGCCTTATTTTATTGATGTTGATATATGCCAATGTATAAATTTTGTGAATGTGATGCATTTGAATAAAATGAGATGCAATATGAAAAGTAAAACCTAAACTACCCAGCCCTTAGATATAATATCGTTTAAGGTGCATGTTGTTCATATGGTCAGGGAGTTTTGTGTAGGTAGTTCATTGGTCTTTGTTTGAAGAGTCAAATAAAGATATATTTTCCAATAGGATATAAGGACTCAGCTAAGTCTACATGTTTAGTATCTCCAATGTTGATTTCATTAGTTTTTGGATTGTATGGATCACCAGCAGGAAATCCTGCTCTAGCACCCATGAATTCAGCTATAGCCTTATCATTTTCAAAGAAATCCAACTATGGTAGATTATCTTGCCCCCATTCTATCAAGTGTGGGTGTATGAGGCAAATAGATTATGGTTCCAAAGTTGTGACCACATCAGCATGTGAAAATGGCACACATACAATCATTGATAAATTTATCTCTGCAGTATTAGGATCATGAGGGGGACTAGGAGATATGGTAAGTTCATTTGAGAGGAAATCTTGTGAGGAACATGGAGGGTTATGGCATGTAGATGAAGGGATGGAGGGATCTAGATCAAGATCTGGAGAAATAATGGGATCTTGCTTAGGACATGAAGGTGAAAGAATAATTTGATCTTGACTTGGAAAGGGGTTATTATAAAGGATGGAAGGGATGTCCTGATCTTGCTTAGGAGGTGGATGTTGGAAATGACTTGAAAGGACACTTTGTTCTTGAGATGAAAAGGTATAATTATGAATGGAATAGAAAAGAGTAAGTGGATCATCATAATATTCTTGGTTGGTGGGATCTTGAACAAAAAATGGGTTAGATGAAAGAGTTATTTCTTGATCTTTATTTTTTTCAGGACTCATTTCTTCTGATTTTGGCTCATCCTCTTGACACGGGGAAGGAGTTTGGATATGAATGGGAGATTCTTGGAATGTTTCAACACATTGGCCTGATGAGAAAGGATTTTGAAAGGGACTCTCTGAAGTGGGTTTTCTTGGAAATGGAATATATGATGGCATTGGATCTTGAATTTCTGAAGCATGGAAAGGACTAGCATCATGACTTGGATTAGATTGGATTTGTATTATGGATAGCCCTTGGTAGGTTGCATTATTGGATAAAGATGGTGTGGGTTTCTCTTGTGTGGCTTTAGGGTATGAGGAAATGGTGGAAGATATGGAGGCTACTTGAGGTGAAAAGTCTTGATGGGAAGAGTCATTGCTAGACATGGGCAGATGACCTTGTTGCATGATAGGTGACACATTCACCATGTTCAATTGATGTCCAATGGGTGACAATTTTGTAAATACACTTCCACTAGTTTGGGGAACCCTTGGTGGTGTATTTGAAGATTAGGAGGATATTCGTAAACATGTGACGTGACCAAAGGTAAAATTGATTGTGTGATTGTGTGTGACTTTGGTAGTGGCTGGCTTGTTTGCACAATTTGTGCTACAAAGAGTTGTGTTGTTTGTTGTCTTGGTTGTTGGACTTGCAATATTGGATGTGTTTTTTGTTGATATCGGTTTCTCATGTTTATTTGTGTGAGAATAGTTGGTATGTCTGATTTCATTATAAGAGCTTGCACATCAATTGGCTCTAGGTTTGTAATGGGATCTCCAAATTTTTGAAATAGTTTGAACATCTGGGATCTACTCTCTTCACCTTTTTTAACGTTTTGTTACAAAATTTCTATTTCTTGAGCCAGTTTCTCTTCAAGTGATGGAGGAATAGGTATTACACTTGTTTGTTCCTAATAAGTTTGATGAACATTTTGGGACATGTATATGTTGGATTGAGATGATTGATTGTTTGGTTGCAATGATGTGGTCCCATGAAAGTTGGACGTTTGATAAGGGTAATGTTGTCTCCTAGAAGTTTGAGAGCTTGTTTCAACCATTGCACTATGTGCCATTTTTTTTTAGATTTTTAAAGTTTAGGGATGAAATGCAATGCAACTAAGGGATGAAAGTGTAACCTTTTTTTTTTTTTTTTGGGGGGGGGGGGGGGGGGGATTTTGAGAATTTTGAAAATGGAGAAATGTAACTGAGGATGACAAATGCAACCTATGTTTTTGAATTTTTTTGACAAATTGGATTAAGGAATGACAAGATGAAATCCTAAAGAATGACAATGCAACCTATGGACTTGGACTAAGGAACAATCTAATTTTGAAGATAATGCAAAATGGAGATATTGATATGTCTTATGAGGATGAAGACTATGCAAGGACTAAAAATTGCAATTATGATTATTGTGCAAGGACCTATGCAAAGATTAAGACAACTATGCAAGGAGTTATGTGAAGATTATGATGACTATGCAAGGACTATATGCAAAAATTATGATGACTATGCAAGGAGTTATGTGAAGATTATGATGACTGTTCAAGGACTATATGCAAAGATTATGAGGATGCTTTAATGGGATACAAATGAGGACTTTCTAGAACCTATGCAAAGTAAGGACATAAATGGGGACTATAATGAGGATGATAATGAAGAATATGCAAGGAATTATGCAAAGCCTAAGGATGTAAATGAGGACTATAATGAGGGTAATAATGAGGACAATGCAAACCCAAAGGACTCTAAGAAAACCTATGGTCACAAGTATGCAAAAATTTTGACTTTGTTGGATTGCTTTATGTTTCAAAATAGACTTTGTTTCAAGTAACTCTATTTGTAGGACAAGTCTATTGTTTTTCGAATCTTGGAATATTGTTTGAAGATAGGTATAGCTAACTGAACTGTGTTCTGACAAACTCTGAGAATTCAAAGATACGCAAGGTAGGGCCTAAAGTAGCCCAAATACTGACTCAATACTGGTATGGTACAACAACACACATAAAAGAATAGAAGACAATCTTAGGCTGGAAAGTGGAAACCATTCAATGAGGCCCTTGTAGCAAAATACTGAAACAAGATGAACAGATAGAGAGTCTGGCAGCACTGGCTCCACTCCATGGCACACACTTCTCGAGCATACCAGTCTCTCCTACCCCAAAGATCTAAAGATGTTATCACTGAGGGATTTCTGTCTCATAATGCAAGGTACATGAAGGGTATCTATGGGGTATGATCCACACTCCCAGAATAACTGAATGTGGCATTTGGGCTATTAAGTTGGTTATTATTGTAAGTGTGGAGGGGTCCCGATCAAATGATGGATTCTCAGATCAAGCCACTTAAGAATTTAGTTAAGCTTATCAACGCAAGGAAGGTCCCCACATACGTCAAATTCACTCAACACTCTAACTGCCTGACCAGTATATTTATGTAGTAGCTTGAAAAACCCGCTTGAGAGTACGCTGGGAGAGATGATTTCCCCAACACATCCCAATTCGAAGTACCTCTATGGGGTGATGAAATCCCCAATCAAAGATACCCCTCACTACTAAAATAAAAAAGTGGTTGTCATTATCACCTTTCCCTTTCTCCCAAGACCTCAAAGGTAGGTGGAAAGGTAGTTAATGCAATAGTAGGTCCACCCCAAACACAATAAAAAAGTTATTTCCTTTAAAAAAATAAAAGTATGAGTTATTCTATTGATAAGCTCGATTCACGTTCATTTTAAAAACCCAAACTTAGGTGTGAGATATGCATGTGCATGTCAATTTTAGAACACCAAACTAAAGTGTGAAAGCATGCATGTTAATTTTAACCAAATTTATTTTAAGCCCCAAATTGAAGAGTGGAGGCATGCACGTCCATTTTAACCAGATTTATTTTAAGCCCCAAATTGAAGTGTGAAGGCATGCATGTCCAGTTTAGCCAAATTTATTTTAAGCACCAAATTGAAATGTGAAAGCATGCATGTCAATTTTAACCAGATTTTAACTAAATTTGTTTTAAGCACCAAGTTGAAGTGTGAAAGCATGCATGTCAATTTTAAACCCAAAATCCAAAAGTGATTTAGCCCTAAAGGATCCTGCAATCAAATTGTTAGTGGTGTCCAAAATAATTTGGAATGATCAAGCCTTCTATGTAACTTCGCCACACGCTGCAAACAAACAGTTAGTAAGAGAAATAAACAATGACAACATTAATTTTATTTTTTTTAACCCCAAAATAAAATTACAAAGAAGATACACCTGATGAATTTTTGAGAGCTTTCAAAAAATGTAAGAATTTTAGAAAAAGATATTAATTTGCACCCTAGAGAGCAGATTTATGGAAAAACATGATTTTTTAAAGATATAGTTTTACATTAATTATTTGACATCAAAATCAAAAGTGTAAAGAAGATACCCCTGTGAAATTTCAAGAGACTTTCATAAATGTAACAATTTTAGAAAAAAACTATTATTTGCACCCAGAATTCAGAATTTATTAAAAAAATTAAAATGATCATATCTCGATCAAACCAGATCATACAAATCCAAATTTTTTATTGTAGGAGTGTCTTAGAATCCTTAACCTTTTGTAAAAAAAAAGCATAGAAATTCATTTATTTTCTCCAAAAATCAAACATTTATTAAAATACTTGCAACTATCATATCTCACTCAAAATTGATGATCTAAAGCTAAGTTTTTTACTGGAGAGTCGTGAGATGGTAATTAACCTGAAGTAAAAACAATCATAGATAAATTCACAATAGTTTAGAAGATATGATAAAATCTTTGAATAGCCTACAATCTTGCCTAGAACCTGATCTGCACAATGTTAGTCTTGAGATTTTTGAATAAAACACCAATTAAGATCAGACCACCTCTTAGAATATGAAATTAAGAAAGAGGAGTAGTTGCAAGATCCGATACCTATACCTGCAGGCATACAAAAAATTCCAAATTAGAATGTTGTTGACTCACATCAAGTTCACCAAAATGTTGTATGTAAAAATTCATCATTACATCAACTAGAAACAAGGGAAATCATGAATCCCTATCTAATCAAAGAATCCTAAACAAACTCAATGAAATAACACAATCAAACAAATAGGAATTTAAATATTCAATAAAATCTCCCTATCCCATGACTGCATATTGCTTCCATTGTTCTTCTCCTCTTTGTGGTATGATGGCTCTCAGTTGTCGCACTGGCAACTTGCAAATGACACAAAGATTCAAAGTTAGTGATTGTTGAAAATAGAGATTGAATGCTCAATTTATAGATTATTGGAAACGATTTATTGAAAGGTGGAACAAAATGATCAAGACGTGGAACTCGGGTGAGCTCACATGCTGATTGATAGTTGAACTGTTGATTTGGAGGTTGAACAAAATAGATTGAATGAGTCAACTGATTTAGAAAAAAGATGATTGAAAGATGAAAAATAATGATTGGGGGATAATTAATTGATGACAAAGAAAGCTTTAATTTTTGTATTGATAATAGAGAGTAAAATATGATACAATAGAGATATTAGAGTTCTACCAGTAGGTCATGGTATCCCTCAATTAAGTAGATACATCAATGCGAATGTACATAATAAGTCAAAATACCTCCCTATACTTGCTAAACCAAAATGCATCCTTACACAATATACAGGTCTATATAGCGATTGATTCATGTACAAAAATTGTCTATCTAAAAAACTGAGGTAAATATAAGAATTGTCCATCTATGGAGGTAACTACAAGAACTATCCATCTAATTGAAATCACCATGATATAGGTCTGGGCTAAATCCAGGCAATCCATCCTTAATGACCTTCCATCCAAATCAGCCTTCTATCATCCAACATTCTGGCAAACTGGACCATCTGTTGTCGAACCAAGTGGCCATTACCTCTAATTTCTTCCATAAGAGAATCTAAGGCGTTCACAAATGGTGTCCGTTCAACATTCATCCTTCCTCATGTGTAGCCATGAGAGAGTTCAAAGATGAAAATTCTTGTGTGGCCATCTAAAATAAATCTATGTAATTTCTCCTTATTCAACCTGATAACCATGGTAACCTGCGAGCAAATAGAGTGAAGAGTGAGACTTCGAAGAGACTTAGTAAGGGCCCTTTCTTTCCCTTGAAACTTTTCCAAGTTCCTAATTTTCCATAAATACCAAAGGATTTCACCAGATAGAAGATTCCAAAATAGGTTAGTGTCTTTATTAATGCCTTTAATACACCCAGTAACAACATGAAGTATGTAACTATGTAATGGAAGAGTGAAACCAAACATAAGCCATATTTCCTTAGCAATATTACAATAAAAAAATATGTGTCTATTGGATTCCTTGACTTTACATATAGTACACAGTTCCTCTTTAGTATAATCAGATCTAACAGGTAGCTTATCAAGCAGTAGTAACCATCTGAAAGTCTTTTTTTTAGGAGCCAATGGAGAACTCCAGAGCGCCTTAAGAATATTACTCCATTGAGCATGAGAGGTCAGAATACTAGATAGTATTGATATGATTAAGAATATTGTCGTTAGAAGAGAGAGTTTTATAGATAGAGATAGATTTCAAATTACCAAGAAGGCTGCCATCACTCCATGAAAAGGAAAGAAATCGGTTTTCATTCACATAACAAGTTTTAGGAAGCTATAAGAGATTATATGCATTGCACATAATGTTATAAGTCCTTTTATTAGATATAGGAAGCAGATATTTACTGGAGAGATCATCCCATGAGCTCAGATTACTATTATCTATAATGTCTTTAAGACAACAAATACCTTTGTTGGCCCATTTTTTGGCCGAGCACCCTTGAGTGAGGGCTTGAGGCTTACCATTGTGGGTTAAATTCCACCAGATTGACCTTTCCCCAAAGACTTGGTTATCTCAGTTGATCCAACTATTGCCAATAGTAAATCTAATGGCTTCCCATGCTTCCCAAATAGTTTTAAAGACAACAGAGCCTACGGTAGAGACTGAGAAAGATCCTGCTAATAGATCACTAATAGGGAGAAATTTCCAAGATTTAGCCTTCTTAGGGACACCCAGTCTGATATTATTGCAAATGAGAACTTTCCAAGGTTCATTACCTTCTAGTGCATGAAAAATCCATTTGGCAGCCAATGCAATTCCTTGCACTTTCAGATCCTTAAGACCAAGACCTCCAATAGATTTATCCATATAGCACCACTCCCATTTGATAGAGTGAGTTTTCCTATGGCCTCTACCATCCAACCGCAAAAAATCCCTAATGGTTTTATGCAACTCATTGATTTGGTAGTTATTAAACATCCATACATACACATAGTAGATACTGTAGGAGGACAAAACCTTCTGGCACACTTTCATTATTCCTGCCAGTGAGAGATAGTGCTTGTTCCATTTGGTAAGTTTGGAGTCAATATTCCCCTTGATCCATGCCCACATATCCTTAAGGCAAGGAGAGATTGCAAAGGGAATCCCCAGATATCTGACAATTGTGTTTGGTCCTCCCCATTGATACCCATAGGTGGAGAGCCAATCTAGAGGTCGCTCGGTCCATCCAAGCATAGTAGACTTGGATTGTGAGATTTTAGCCCCTGAGGCGTCACAAAATAGAGTGATCTTGGAGGATAAAGCATTCAAATTCTCATTGGATAACTCAAAAAATAGAGCAGTGTTATCTACAAATTGAATGTTAAGCAGATCAGATTCATTTGGAAGGGAGATTCCTCTAACCTTAGGGGAGAGAGAGTTGTCCCTAAGTAGGTAAAATAGAGCATCAGAGGCTATCACAAAGAGGGCAGGGGCTAGAGGGTACCCCTTCTGAATAGATCTACTAAGCTCAAAGGGCTACGAGATCAGCCCATTCACTTTCACCTAGGCATGAGCATCCCTAAGAAGAACCTGAACATAATGACAAAAGATCTCAGGGAACCCAAAGGATTTGAGCATACTGGAGATAAAGTCCCATTCAATCCTATCATAGGCCTTTTCAAAGTCCAGCAAGAACATGGCCACCTTTTGATCTGAGATTCTAACCCATTTCATAGCCTCCCAGGTGGTGATAAGATTTTCTAGGATTTATCTCCCTTTAATAAATCCGGTTTGGGTGGAACAGATAAACTTGGGTAAGATATTTTTGAGTCTAATAGCAAGCATCTTGGCAAGTATCTTATAAGAAACATTAAGTAGTGTAATAGAGCACCATTTTTTTATAAGAGCCTTGTTCCCTTCTTTGGGAATAAGCTTGATAAGTCTTCTATTGATGTCAGTTCCCAGAGACCCTGACTTGCTGGCTTCATTATAGACCTCAAGTAGGTCATCAGCAATCCAGGTAATATTGGCCTTATAAAATTCAATGGTAAGCCCATCTGGCCCTAAGACTTTGTCATTGTGAAGAGAGTTAATGGCTCTTATGATTTCTTCAGTTGAGAAGGATTTACTAAGAGTCATGTCTTCTTTGAGAGATAAAATACTGGGTATAAGTGTCTGACATTTGTTCCCAACAATCCTGGATGCAGGAGAGTTGTTTGAGGAGAACAACAACTTGTAGAAGTTAAGGAATTCCCTCAAGATTTCCTTATCACTAGAGATTTCCCTTTCGTCCACCCAAAGTTTTTCAATCCTTTCCTTGCACTATTTTTGTTTCATAAGGTTAAAGAAGAACTTATAACCTTTATCCCCTTGAGATAACCATAGCATCCTAGCTCTAGTTCGATCTCCCAATGCTCTATCATGTTGACGTTTTCTGAGTTTATCTCTAGCCACCGCCACCAAGTGGGTAAGTTGAGAGTTGCTAGGATCATTTTGAATGTCTTGCTCTACTTTATGCAAGTTAGAGGATAAGATAAGCTCTACCTGTCTGGCATCCTTGGCCTTCTTCTTGCCATTGGTACTAAGAATCTTTTTCTAGCTATTAATCAAGGTATTCCACTTATGAATATAAGAAAAATCTTAGGAGTTCCACTTATTAAACAACCTCACTATATGGATAGCAACTAAAACATCATGGACTTTAAGAAGTTTGTTGTTAAGAATGAATTTTCCACCATTCTTATTAATGGATTTTCTTGAGTTTCCAGTGACAATCTCTGCAAAAATGGGGTGATGGTTAGAAAGGGAGGAGGGTCTAACAACCACTAGACAATCTTGGTGATCTGGGATAAAGGAAAAGACATCTTTGTTGGTGTAGAATCTATCCAGTCTAGAAAAGATCATGTTGTCAACTTTTTGCTAGTTGCACCAGGCAAACCAAATGCCCTTATATACATGTTTTAAGCCTTCCAATGGATCAAAAAGTCTCTTAATGTTTTTCAGTCTATCCTAATGAATCTTTTCCCCTCCTTTCCATTCAATAGCGGATCCTCCTAATTTGTCTTCTTTATGCTCAACCATATTAAAATCTCCCCCCAGGATCCATGGAATGTCAAGTAGAGAGGCAATCCATTGCTAGAGGTCATATATATCCCTATAGTCATTGGGGGCATAGATTGTGCACAACCCAAAAGAAGAATCACCATGTTGTAAAGTAACCCAAATAACTCTATTTCATGGGGAAATTCCTGAGCAAAGGATAGAGTTTCGCCAATTAGGGTTAACAAAAATGGTAGCTCCCCCTTTGCCTTTCTCATGTTTAGTGAAGAATTTGAGGGAGCCCCTCCAAATAAAGTTTAGATTGACCTCCAATGCAAAGTTAATTGCTTTGACCTCCTAGAGAAAGGAAATATCCAAATCCTTATGGTGATTGAGAAATCTTCTCACCACATATTTCTTGTCTAGGGACTCAAGCCCCCAGATATTCCAAGATAGGCATTTCATGGAGAACAAACAGTTACTTATCATTGTTGTCATCCTTAAAGTTGCTAAAGCACTTAGGGAAAATAGCCTTCTGGTTAGATTTTTTATGCAGGGGAGAGAGTTTATTTTTAGAGCCTAATGGCCTCCATCTTTTCCTTCTAGTGAGTGCTTCAGACTCAGATATTTCCTCATTTAGATTATCAATATCCTTCATCTCTTCACCATTAATAGTTGACAAGTTGGATCTCAACTCACTCTCAACCCCAGACTCATGAATGTCAACTAAGGATTCTTCTTCAAGGGAATCACCCTCAGATAAGCCTATCTACGATGGGCAAAAAGCTTTAGGATTGTCAATCATTGGAGAAGCTGGGATAATCTTATAGAGGACATTATCATCATCAACCAAGGATTTCGGTTTCAAAGGGACAGAAATCGAGGAGGCAATGAGAGTAGAAGGAGGGGGACAACCTCCATACCTTGGGGGATCATCAATACCATTCTGCACTAAGGCCGAATTGGATGGGTTATCCAAGGCTTGGGATTGATTAGAAGCAGGAACATATTGAGGACCACAGATGGCAAGGGGGTTTCAACCCTACTTCTAATATGACCATCTCTACGATCAATTCCCTCAAAAGTTATAACAATTGACTTGACCTGAGAATCCTTGTCAGGGTTGGCCATTTCCAGAGCCTCGGGTGGGGGTCTGCATCCACCATCTTCCATGCCTACCTCGACAATACATGCTTTCTAATGTCCTCTAGCCCTGATTGTTTCTAGAGCCAATTGTTGGGTATTCTTCTTTTTAGACCTCTTATTTTTCCTAGAAACCACTTGGAAGCCAGAGTCATTGAGTCCTTCCATTTGGGAGATTGCAGCAGAAACAATTGAGTGGGGGGGGGGGGGGGGTTTCTACAATAAAGGAGTCGAAGTCGGTATCATTTTCAAAAATAGGAAGGTTAACAAGTTGAACTTTTGGGAGACTAGCCACTGCATTATTGATGGCCTTACTAAGAGAGTCTAGTTTATCTCAAACAGATGACAACTTTGTAATCTTGGAGGAAGATTTTGGGGGGGGGACAAAACTGTCATTATTAATGGCCGTTCCAGGGGGTTACTCTGGCCTTCCCATTTACACAGGAAGCGCAAGTTCAATCTTCATAGGGTTTCTAAAATTCAAGTGAAGGGATCATCTTGTAGTTTGATGTCAAGAAATCTAGGGATATCAATGCCAGGATTGATGGAAATCAAGATTCTGGCATCCAGGTGGGGAACAAGATTCGAAGACTGATCAACCCTAACCACTTTGCCGATAGATTCAAGAATTTGAGGAATGAAATTCCAAAAAATGGGGGGTAAATTTTTAATTAGGAGCCAATGAGGGCAAGAAATAGCCAGCATTTCCTCATTAATCGCATCAAAGGACCATTTGAGGGCTTTGAAGGTGGTTTGCTCCACGGCCCAGAACTGTTTATGAAGGACCTTTGCCTGTGATTTATTATCTTTAAATAAAATAACAAATAAACCCTTCTAAATCATTCTACAGAAGGAAAAATTAAACCCTAGCTTTCTAACCAACACATTTTTCATCCAATCATCAAGAAATTTCCTAGCCAGGCACTTATCAATATTAGTAACTGCAAACAAAATGACAATGTCTTGGAGCCTTTTATTTTCTAGTTCAAGGTATTTGGTCATGAAATCATTAGGGGAGATAGAAAAAGTACAAGGAGCCAAGGCGAGGTCCTTACTTCATCCTCTATCTCCGACATGGCAGCCTGAAGATGAAGCACTTACCAGATTGAACTTGGCCTCACGCGGAACATGCACAACATCACTGACGATGGCATCTCAAAAGGACTTGCCAATAAGTTCTTCCTCCATGGTTTTTGATGAGGAAAGATGGGTCACGTCCAACCCACTTAATTTCGCCTCCATTGAGCATTGAATGCTCTTGCCTCTACTCGCACCTTCAATAACTACAAATACCACATGGAAAGGGCCTTAGTGAAAGGTTAGCAAAAAAGATAAGAAGGTGGGGGGAAGATGATTACCATCATGGAGGAGGTCTTACCACCTCCTCCACACGCAAGAGAGAGAACCACAACGCCAAGCACAGCCAATGGGTCTACGTCAAACCCTAGTTGTAGAGCCTCTCCCAAAATTTCTTTCAAGAAAGCTTTATTTAGAAAAATCTAACTAGAAGATAGAAAAAGAATGATTGGAGAGAATTAAAGAAACTGAAATAGTTAACTGATTGAAAGCTTTTTGGAAAAAAGAAAAGTGGAAGATAGAAATCAGAATTGAAAAGATAATTGATTCAATTAATTAATTTAGCATGTGCTTGCATTTTGACTTTGATTTGCAATTTAATCTTTGCATGAGATTTAATTCAAATATTGAATTTATTTTAAATTCAATTTGTTATTTGAATATATTTAGAACTTGATTTTGATTTTCAATTTAATTTTTGAAATCATGCACATGTATTTGAAATTAGAAGAATATGAATTTGAATTAGAATTAGAATTAGAAGAGTTAATGTAATTAAATGAAATTAGAATTTGGGGATTTGGAATTAAAAATTAGAAGAATTAATTAGTTAATTAAATAATTTAAAGAAACTATTTAATTATTTAGAAATTGAATTTAATTAAATAATAAAGATTATTTAAATTAAAGGATTAAAATCATAATTAATTAAATAATAAATATTTAATTAACATTTAGAAAGGGGCTGAATGATTAATTGAATAGAGATAGAATTTGAAAAAGAATTTATTTAAATAATAAAGATTATTTAAATTGAGTGATTAAAAAAAATAATTAATTAAATAATAAATATTTAATTAACATTAGAAAATGATTTTAAATGGTTAAATAATGACATAATTGAATTTGGAATAATTAATAAGATTATAGAAGAAATATGAAACTTAGAAGAATAAGATTAATTAACTTAATTAAAGAATTAAAGAATTATTTAACCAATTTAGACGAATAATTAGTACATGATTAATGAGACATTTTTAGGTGTCTATATTTATCATACCTATATACTCGTCAATCATCTTCTAATTCTGACCATTCCCATAGTCCATTTTATAAGATGGAGGAAGAAGAAGGGTTTTTGGGTTTTTTTCCCCAAATTTTGTAACAATTATAGAAGAGCATTTTTTAAGAATCATTATAAAGCTTTTGATGAGCTTGATGATGAAGACATGACCCTTGAATCATATCTTCTATGAGTTTAATTTTATGAAATATAAGGATTCTAACTATTCCTAGGAGGAAATACATCATGTGGGATTGTTTAATGAATATTTCCTAACCTTGTGTATTTTGTTTATAAGAGTTTATAATTGTAGGTGTAATAATTTTTGTAGTTTTTCATTTCATTTGGCTAAAAATTTACTTTTAGATTACATTCATTAACTTAGTTGAGGAAGACTTACCACTTTTACTTTGCCTAGGTGGTAGTCACACAAGGCAGCTCGAGAACATGACCTTGTTACTTATGCTTTGTGGGTCCTCTTTAATATTAATAACCCATCTCTTGGGGTTGTTAATATTTATTCCTTCAATTATGTTATTGAAATATCACTTATTTGGCACTAAATTGTAGAGGATCTATACATTGCACCTTGGATTGTGTATGGGGATTACAGCTAGTTAAACTAGTTCTTGACAAATGTGGCCACTTTCCTATACATTAGACAACTAATGAATGAGAAGACTGATCCTACATGTATAATAAACTATGTATTTTTTACCCTAATATTATTTGTGTCACCCTAATTGTTCATGGTATACATGGACTAATTAATAGAGTTTGTCTAAACTACTTTCTCCTGATCTATCTTTGAAGGTCTAGACAATGTAGTTTGATGGAATTTCTTCTTGTTCTAGTTATAGAGTTGGTTTAGTTCTCATATCACCTCTAGAATAAATTTTCCTTCATCTTATAAGTTATTTGTTAAGACTATCAACAATTTACTACTAAATATAAAGCCCTCCTTCTAGGTCTACAATTCACTAGGGATAAGGGGATTGAAAATCTTAGAGTCACTAATGATGTTGAATTAGTGGTGAACTGCTTGAGGAGTCAATTGAAAAGTAAAATTAGGACTCAAAAATTATATAAACAAAGTTTAAGATCATATTGAGCACTTTGATACTTTTTCTATAAAAGTGGTCCCGAGTGAGAAAAATTATAAAGCCAATTGTCTTGTTGTCTCGGCTTCACTTCTAATTCATCATCTTCAATTTTAAAAAGATGTATATCTCGTTGATTTTATTTATAGAATAAATTTTCCTAATAAAGACCACCATTGGGATGTGTTTAGTGATAACAAGCATGTAATATCCTTCCTTGAGGGAATTGGATCTTTTTCCAATCTACCTTTTGAAGGAGCTTAATTTTCAAGTCAATAATAAAATGATGAGAAAATAGAGATAAACACCAAAGTTTTGCAATTCAAAGGAAATGTAATTCTTAAGTTTTATTTCTCTAAGAAATTAATCTGGTAAACATGACTGTTATAGGAAAAATCAAGCTAATCAATGTTCATGTAATTGTCATGGCAGTGTAATGCACCTGCCTTGATCAAACCCAATTTAGTCTACTGTGACTCAGGATGACCTTTGCTACAATTTATGTGGCTATTTATGGTATATGCTTTATGGATTTATGATATACATGTTGATGTGATTATATGTTGTTATTAATGCTCTAAAAGTTAGATGATATATGTGATGTTAAGATTTAGTCATTATATTTATTGATGTTTAATTGTTCTATTATAGATTGTGCTTTATTCTTGATGTTCTTGCATGAAAGGGAAAAGAATTGTACTACTCTTTATACGTCACTTTCATTCCCTTTTCACAGTGTGATATTATATGGTTTTAGGTGCATGTCTGATAGTTATTATGCAACTACAGATACCGAGCATCAACTCCACCCGAATCTTCAGGCCTAAGCATGCTCTATAACACAATGGTAAAGTGGAAAATTAGAGTTATCAATCAAGCCCTTTTGATGTGTCATTGTTCATATGGAATGAGATCTTTGTCAAGTATCCTTGTGCTTGTTGTTAGTCTTGTGCATTTTTGTTCGATCATGTTAGTAGTCATCGAATTGCTCCCTCGTGTTTGGCATGTCATAGTTTGTTACCGTTGTTTATAGTTTAATATTATTTAATATTAATGGCAATTAAATATTAAAGATTAATTAATTAATATAATTGAAAGATTGTGTATTAATATATTTAGTTAATTACCTTAGTCAAGTATTTTAATCTAATCTATTGTTTAGAAAATAATTTATTGAAAGGGAAATTAAATATTAATCTCGGATTTTATGGTTTTAATGGGAAAGTAATTTTTAAAGGGTAATTAATATTTAATTGTTTTCAAATTTAATTGACATGCGTTGGGAGTTACAAAAGAAAATAAATCCTTTAATTAATAATATTAAATGTGGAGTTCTCGCATGCATTTGAGGGGGTTACATTTCGGAAATGTTTTAATTATGCTTTTTGGGGAAAATATGGGGACTCTTACTCTGAAGAGTAATGTGCATTTTTTTTCTTTCCTGGTAATGGCTTGAAAGAAATTGGGGGGGAAAAATTATTGGGAAAAAGAGAAATTTGGGGAAAGAATAGAGTTGAACTGTATTTTGCTGAGAAATTAGAGGGGGTTTGAATGATTTTACCATAACTTCTGGAATTTTTTCTCTAGCTCTCCGGATTCGACATCTAAGGATCATTTGGAGGATTTTGCTTCTACCTCGGCACACGATTTTGTTGTTAGCATTAAGAGGTAGGGATCCAGATCCACCTCTTTTGCAAGTATAGATTTCTTTGTGTTTGTAGGAAATTAGTTTGTTTCAAAAGAAAAAAATTCACGGGTTGTCTATTATCGAGGGATCTTATGGTTTATTGATGTTATCTGATAATTCGGAGCTAAATTAGAAGTAAATTGGGAATTCTAGAAAAATTTAAGGAAATAATTGTTCAATTAAAACCTCTATGAATTCTTGTTTAATTTTTCCTTTAACTTAAAAAATGTTGTCTTTCATAAATTGAGAAAAGTATTATTCTGGGTCTATGTTTTGTTTTCATTATCAGTCTCTAAGACAAAGACTCTGTGGTTTAATCAATTTGTTTATTAAATTTGTTAATTAAAATAATATTGTGATGTTTTTTTTTATATTTTTAAAAGTTATTGTTTTGTTTTATTAATATTAAATTATTTTTAGTTGTTGTTGTGTGGGCTTCACCCACACTGTGGGAGACCACGACAATGGGGAGCACCCACAGTAGTGGGAAGCTCCACCCAGAGACTGTTCACTCCTCCATGGTTGTGAGGACCTCTACCCACACCGTGGGGGTTCCCACAGTTATAGGGAGCTCCACCACAGTATGTGGGTTCCTCCACGGTTATGGGGGTGTTGCTCCATAGTTTGTGGACTATTATTTTGTTGTATGTCAATATTTAATATAGTTTGTTATTTCTTAAAAAAATAAAGTGTGTAAATATCTCATTTGATTTTATATATATATATATATTCAACTTATTGTCATATAAATGTAAATGCAATAGTATATGTATAATGATGAGACAAAAATTTATATATTCACTATTTGGAAATTGTAGCTTATTTTGATAAGTTAGAATAAAGGACTAAATTTGATATTTTAGTTTATTAGATTTGAGTATAGAGATTAGTTTGCAGTATATATATATAGATTTATTTGGAAATTAGATATATTCTTGAGAAAGTAAATGTATTTTGATTTATGCATATGTTATTTCTAATTATTAACTATTCTTGTGGTTAAGTTCTGCTTAGGATTATTTATATGCATATGTTCCCATATGTACTTGGGTAATCTTCACTTAATTTGAAATTGATTAAATATAATGGAAGCAAAATTGTAGGAATGATTACAATGTTATGAAATAGTATAATGTCAGTAAATTGAGCTAATGGATTAATGGAATCAATGTTGATTTGGAACTATTTATTGTGTAAGTGTTATTATGGTCTCTTTGGTAGATTTAAATGAACTCTTTTGTATTTGGCATAATGAGACCTTGCTTTTTCTTTTGGATCTTGTCTTTCATTTTTGGGATACTCAAATGTGTGGTTTTATGTATTTTATTTCTAGAGGCTAAGGAAGGGAGTTTATGGATTTTTTAATGTATAGTTGTGCTTCACTTTTGATGACAACTGTTATGGACGTGTATGTCTATGATGTTGGGTGGTGATTCCTATCCTACCTTGGATACTTCATGTATTTTATCTTATTATAGAAAGTGAGTCAAGCCTTGCTATGGTATTTTGGTGCCTTGCCATCTTGTGATATCCAGTTTGATCTTTGGTATTGCTTGGATTCCTAGGTGCAATCATGGGGAGAGTGGGTTTCATTGGGGGTTGTTGGACACAATGGATCACTGAGAGGGGGTGAATCAGTGATTTAAACTCTTTTCCTTCAACAAGGAGATACCGGTAATATATAAACAAATGAGTGCTAACCGGTAGCTCAAACAATGCAAGCAAGGTGTGTGAAAGGACTTGTTAAAACATTAACATAACACATGCACAAGAATACATCACACAACACTAGATATATATGAGGAAAACCCAATGTGGGAAAAATGTTGGTGAGAATATTTGTTGGAGATCTTCTGCTCCAATCTAGCCTCACAATGAATCTCTGATTACAATATTTAGGGCACAAACCCAAGGAGCACCAACCCTTGATTTATGAGCACCAACTCAAAGGAGCACCAACCCCTACACAATTTATAGGCTACAACCTAAAGGAGCTACAACCCTTGCACTAAGCTTCAAATCAGTGAAAACAATATAAAACTCAATTGTACAAATTAAATCATTGTTGCAAATGAAGTTTTGCAACCTTACAATATTCTGCCCTATTAGTTTCAACCTTATCAGTCTGTATTCTCTCCACCCACTCTACAACTTAGATTTGTTGATAACTTTTCTAAGTCCCCTCTCACAATGTCTTCATTCCTCAACTCACACTTGATCCCTCTTTCTCAGGTATCACTTTTGTTGGCTTGTCACCTTTGTGTTCTATGTTCACTCCACTGGTTTGTTCCTTACACCGTTTTACCCTTCTTCTCCTTACCGGTCTAGTCTTTTCTCATAAACACTTCAAGTGTCTATCTCTTTGGATCTTAGACAATGATTTCACACTTGCCTTCACTTTGCATTAGCAACAATCATAGTCTCAAGTCATCATATTTAAACTTGAGCTTTCTCGCCAAGAATCAATTCAAACTTAGGGCGGTTAGGGTTTCCTTCACCTGACCAAATCTGTATGAGATCTGATCCAATATATGTTGGATCAATCACTTGTACTCGAGGAATGCATATGTATGCATTTTCCAACATCCAATGCACATTTTCTAAAGATATCAATCTCATCCATGATTTTCTGCCTTGAAATTTGTCGACTCATTTACAATCCAATTATTTCCTTCTCGAGGTCATCTTGTAGTCTGATTTCTTTGCTTCGATCTAGGTGCCAACTACTCCTTTATCTTTCTCTGTCATTCTTTATTCCTCAAGCTGCATCAGTTAGTTACCATCTCGTGATTTGTGGCTTTTTCATTAATGTCAACTTAGTTGTTTCAACAACCATGTCGATGGAAACTTCACCAACCTCTGCATGCTTGCCAACTCAACTCCACATGGCATCACAATGGTCATACGCTCAGGTCACTGACACAAGGTCATTTTACACTTGAAAATCCAACACACTCATACTAGCACAAACCTTTAGCAGTGAGACCTTCTCCTCTTGCTAACCAATAGTGCACACTACACCGGTAGCACATCTTCACCTCTGGTGGCTTGTGATCACTTTAACATTTTGCATCTTCATCATAAATAGGAAGCCATCCTTCAAACTGGTTCATGCTCTACCAGTTATCATTGAACATGCTAACACACACATGCATCTCATCTCATAATGGTAAAGTCACTGATAGCCTCAATAACTACTTGTCTTCCTCCATACTGATTGACAAGCCTTCATGTTAATCTTCTCAATACCTTATTTGTCTTCCACCATACTGACTCACTATTCTTTATATCAGATGGCATACCTCTACCAGTAGCCTATCTACAATAGCAGTTGAGATCAATGACAACTCATTGCCAACAAGGGTCGGGACCCAAAGTGGTCACTAGGGTAACTCAATGAAATTTTGTGATCAAGTGAAAACATAACATAATGAATTGGGATAGGTAGTATCTCACATTAATAAATATTAATTTAGTTGCCTCTTACACTCAAGTGCTTGTTTAGGGCTAAGGTAAGTAGAGAAGGTCCTGGAATAGCTTCCACCAATCTTGTCCTTTCGAAAGGTTGGTGTGGTCCACTAGTGTTTGTATGGGGGTCAGGGGTCGGGAGAGGTCACTAGGGTAACCCAGGATGGGGGTCAAGACCTACCAGGGTAACTCATGACAACCTAGTGATGACACTCTTCCCTATTGCATACCTAGTGGTAACTTATATCTTTTATCCTTCTGTGGACTGCTTGGGCCTCTAGAAATTGGTTGTTTTACCTTTGATTTCCTGTGATTATAGCCTTGTGGGTCCCTTGTGATTATTGTCATGTGAGCCTGATGTGAGTCAATTGGATATTCTTGTGTTTCCTTTCGTCCCTTGGGTCTGGCTGATACCTCCTAGCACAGGAGGTGGACTTGATGGTACCACATGGTTGGGTGGAGTGCTATTTACACCCATTGGGTTTTGGTTCATTCAGCAGCATGTTTGTGATGGTTCGTGGGAGGATTGAAGATCTTCTTTTGTACCAAATCTATGTATGTAGCTCCATTGTTTGTACTCATGGAGATTTTATTCTTATGGATACCCTATGATGTAACCAATGATCATATGTATATTCTCATGGCAATGTATAATGTATCATGATCCTTGTATAGAATGGTTTTATCTTATTTATGTGGTTTCCTTGCTCTTATGTGTTTGGTTAATGTTATCCTTGGGTAACATCATTCTGGGGCCTTGAGGACTTTGCTATTTTATTCTTGTACATCTTTTCCTTATCATGATGTTTCATGTATCTCAATGCAATTGTATGGTTTAACTTTTAATATTAATAATAATAATAAATTACATTTTCATTGTTTTATTTGTTTTTGTCCTTTGGGCCTCAGAGTGGGGCATTACAAGTAGTCTTTTTTGAGAAAATAAGAACATGCCTATCATCTAGAATATGTGTTGTAACATTGCAGACACCAAGGGATTTCATTAAATAAAAAGAATTATATTTTTGGAGTGACAAAAGGAAAGTTATTGGTACATATTGTATCTAAAGACAAGCATTCATATTGATCAAGAATGATGTAATGCTATCTTTAGAGAATAACTCTACTTTTTGGGTTGATTCGAGATTAAAATATTGGTGCTTGCAAAATATTATGTTCTTTATTTTCTTGTGAGGTTGGATATGGATAGTAGATCCAAGTAACTATTCTCACTATGATTTTTACCTTTTGGGTTTCCATGTAAGTATGGTGTTCTCATGTGTTGATATGCGATTATTTTTATCATTTGCATAGTTGCTTTAATGATAATATGAGATGCAGTAATAGTTTTAAACTTACAACAGTTTCAAAGTTGAAATTGGTATCATTTATTTACCCCCCTCTTAGTATATATGTGTGCTTGACACTAATATCTTAGCAAACCATCATATGGCCTCTAATATCTCCTTTATATAGCATTTTATACGCACCTACAAATAAAATTATGGTCTTTCTAATTAATTACCCTTTACTCCTATGTTATTACAAAGTATCAAAATGTAATAATGCTTAACTTACATAGAGGGGAGAACATACTCTACTACTTTATAAATATAACAATTGATCTATTTTTCCTCATAATTATCCCTCTACTATTGAATCGAGAAATGCCAATATGAAACAATATTTACATGTCAGTATCCTCCACATGGCTTGATGATAGGAAAAATAGTGAAAGTCACTCTCCTTCCATCACATAAGCACAAAAGATTTACAATAGCTCTGATACCAAATGAGAGATGAAATTCTCAATGATATAGCGAGGACAAACACGTATGCAAGGTGAAGATGGACACAAACATAGTTGTAGTAACTATAATCGTAACCACCTATACAATGTAATAACTAACTTATGTCTTAACATTTTGAAAAATAATAACTTAGGTTCTTTGACTTATTGTCCTTGTTAAATCCTCACATTGGGTATCATGAGATCTATCAAACAATTTAGTAAAATTTAAGATTGAAGAGTGGTGTTATGGTGTACAAGATGCATATTTCAAACATAAAGTTAATTGTTGTTGTAATTTCATAACATTTTTTAAATAGTTTGTACATTGCACTAAATTATTGTGTTATGAAATGAAAATAATATAATGGGAATAATTTATTTATACTTTACTAATTAGGGAATGAAAATTCTTATAAGGATTTTAAACCCACTATCTAGTAACCTAGTTTAATAGCAATGGAATTCAAAAAATCCTATTCCACATTTGGTACTATTTGGGTGATGGAGGGGCATATGGTGTTCTTTAAATATATTTTTGGCATACTTACAAACAATGGCACCACCCCATGAATATAGGCATAAGTAGTTACATCAAGCAACTATAATAATCATGTCATTTTGTATTTTTCATAACTATTATAGAGCAACTAGCCAAGTGTCAATAAAGTCTTATCTATTGTCAAGGGTCATGGATACAAAATAAAAAATGATATAATTGATAGAAAGGAAGTGATTTTACATGATTTATTTATTATTTCTATTCTTACAATAGTATATTTCTTTCATAAAAATGATCCAAGAGTCTTACATAAAAATTGTTAGGAGTGTAGTCTTAATAAGAAGTAATAGTTAACGTATTTTGATGAATAACTTATTAAATGGCTATGTTCAAAATATATTCATTAGTTTGAAGTTTTTACCTATTAAAATATCTAAACAATGATACCTAGCTATGGCTTACACCCTCTAATTGTATTCTCCCTCCAGTTTACCTACCCTTGAAATCTATCAAAGTAAATTTATTTTAATGATGCCATTGGTCTTGCTTGTATGTTGCACACCATATTTGACCTCTAACTGATATATTTTTTATGTCCATAAGGATGACTTACATGCCCTATTAATGCCACACCTTTCCTCATAAAATAAGGGTTGCTTCCTAGTCATGGGAGGGGGGAATAGATTAATTATTTCCCCTTGTTCATATTTGTTGGCTATTTGGCAAAAATGTCATGACCTTGCTTACATTTTTACTCAATTTTTCTTTCTATATTTTTTAATTTTTACATTATTTATTTCTTTCACTTTTATTCTATTTTTTAAATTATGTCTATGTATTAATGGTTAGGGACATGTAAAATCTCTTGTTTGTTGATATCTATATTATATTTTTGTGTGTATTTTGTACCTTGATAGTAGACTAAGAGAAAGGAGTCCATCACTAGTACATAGTTATTGATACTTGATCATTAGGGCTAAAGTAGTCATCATCCTATGAATGATAAATCTTATAGAATGTTTACGGTAAGCTAAAAGGTTTAATTGGCTATCATTCTAGAATGAGTGAGTAGTAAAGGGTTAAGATGCAACTTGACAATAAAAGAGGGGTAAAAATTTATTGAAAACAAAGAAATAGAAACAACAAAAGAGGACAAACATCCCAACAAATAACAACTACATGATAGAATTGTCATGAGTAACAAGCTAATCAAGAACCTAAGACAACTCAGAAGAGAGTTGACCCCTATCCTCAATAGACCAACCCTCCCTAAAATCAGCAGTCCACTTGGCCAAAGAGTCAACCACCCCATTCCATTCCCTAGGAATATGCCTGAAAGTGATTGACACACAAAACTCATAGAGTGAGAGAATATGATGGATAATCTTTTGAAGTTGCTAACTAACACCATCCCAGCTATGTTGGTTCAATAAAGTCACCACAACCTAGGAATCAGACTCAAACACAATGTGTTTCTAACCAATAGAACAATAATGTTCTGAAGCAACCAAAATGGCCAGAGCCTCCATGTAATTATTCGTATGAAAACCCTTGTAGATAGAAAAAAGAAATTGAACTTTCCCCAAACTATCTTGTGCCACACCACCAATACCAGCATGTCCAGGGTTTCCTCGTGAAGAACCATTCGTATTGACCTTGAAGATACTAGGAAGAGGAGGGCTCCAGTTACCTACTCTAGAGATCTTCCACAGAGGGTGACGACATCTATTTCTGAAGAATTGTCTAGTCTTCTGCATACCATAATCCTGAATATCCCTTTGAAGAGGAAGATTAAAACAGTTACAAATATCAATCTCCCAGAAGAAGGGCCTCCAGACAAATCGCATTTGACAAGATTAAAACAATTGCAAATATCAATCTCATAGTAGAAAGCCAGCGATGAGTCTAATGATTGACCTTCCAACACAACTTATCCAAAATATCCTACCAAAAGGGTCTAGGTTAACGACCAATCGCCATAGGAATCCCCAAATAGATGAAAGGAGAGATCCAATCTGAAACCTCGAGATAGTAGCAAGTCTAATCTAAATAGGAACAGGGGTATTGAAAAAGAAGATAGAAGACTTATGGTCATTCACCTGCTGCCCTAACACAGCTAAATAAACATCCAGTGAATTCCTAATAGACTCATCCTCTTGAATATGATCCACTCTAATAAGAGCAGTGGCATCCACAAACTGCAGCTTTGGAAGACTGGTACCCCAATCCCACCCCTGAATCAAACCTTGGGGGACCCAAGCCTTTATGAAATGGCCAAGGCCCTCAGCCATGATGATAAACATGTATGTTGAAAGAGGATCACCTTTCCACAAACCTCTAGAAGATCCAAATAATTGTGATGGCTCACCATTGATAAGAACTGAAAAAGTTGCAGAGGTCACACAACTCATAACCCAACTGGCCCACTCTAATTTGAAACCAAAGGCCACAAGAATCTAACATAAGAAGATCCATTTCATCCTATCATAAGCTTTGTCCATATCAAGTTTGATAAACATCTCTCTCTCCTTAGACACAGCCATGGAATGAAGGACTTTAGAGGCAATAACAACCCCATCCAGAATTTATCGCCCAGCCACAAAGCCTCCGTATTCCTAAGAAATTAAAGAAGGGAGCCAAATTTTAAGCCTTTCTGCGATCAATTTGGTGATGATCTTATAAACAACATTTCATAGAGCAATAGGACAAAAAAATCAAGCTGAGTAGCACCATCCTTTTGGGGGATAAGAACCAAGAAAGTAGAATTCATAGCCCGGAGCATTTTCTTACTACCATGAGACTCTTGGACAACTACCAACAGATCCAACTTGATGATATCCCAAAATTCCTGAAAGATTTCAATATGAAAGTCATCAGGTCCAAGAGCTTTACCTTTAGCCATCCCAAAAAAAAATTCCTCTAATTCTAACAAAGACACCTAGCGTGTGAGAGGCTCATTCATCACATCAGTAACCATAGAAGGAATACAAGAAGGAATATGATTTTCTTCCATAGGAGCAAGGGGAACATCATCAAAGAAAATGGCAGAATAATACTGAGAAGCTCCATGAGACATCGCCTGAAGAGAGGTAAGATGAATGCCCACAAACTTAATCAAGGAAGAAATAATACTCCTCTGTCGACAAGCCTAAATAGACTTGTGAAAAAAGGCAATATTACAATCACCTTCTTGAAGCCAATCAACCCTAGCCTTCTATTTCTATAAGATCTCCTCACAAATCTCCCACTCATCCAAGTCCTTCAAGGCCCGAGACTCTGCATCACCCAACTTAACAATGAAACCAAGGTCTCAAGTTTGCTAAGTAATAACATCAAGGTGCTCTTCAGATTATATTTTCCTATGAAAAAGATTGCCAAAACACCTCATGTTCCATATTTTAAGATGGTATTTCACAAACTGTAACTTCTTAACAAAATAATACATAGTTGTACCATAGGCTGGTCCCCCATCTCGCTACCACTAAACCATGAGGTCATGAAGAGACTCATATCTAAGCCACATGAGTTGAAACTTAAAAGGAGGATTCTTAAGGCCACTAACAAACCCAGCAGAAAACTAGATAGGCCAATGATCGAAACCCCGCCAGTCCAAAATTTCTAAAGAGGAAATAACCCTATCACCAACCCAGAAGAAAGAGACCAAAAATCTATCCAGTCTCTCTGAAATAGACTCCTCCCCACATCTCTAATTAGTCCAAGTAAGAACCCCATTAGAAGGCTTGATATCAACTAAACCAAGAAAATTAACATTCTCTTGAAAGAGAATAGAAGAAGGGTCCAATCTAGCAAGTCCACCCTGCTTCTCAGCCAAACTAAGAACAGAGTTAAACTCTCCAGCAAGGATCCAAGGAAGATAAGGAGCACAGGACCAAACATACCTAAGATGAGACCAAAGCTGAGATTTACCTCAGCTATCAATAGGAGCATAAACATTAGTAACCAGAATAAATTCACCTTATTCCAGACTAGAGGCAACCAAGGAAATAAAAGACTGACAGGAGATTCACCAAAGAGAAGAAATCTTTCTCGGGTCCCAAAACAAAGCCAATCCACCTAAGCACCCCATGGAACCAATACATTGACAATTGTGATTGGGCCACACAACTTGAGCTCACAGAAACATGAGGTCAACTAAAAGCTTGGTTTCTTGAATACAAAAAATATCTGGAGAATAAAAACACCAAATCCCAAATAGCTTTTTGCCAAGAGGGGCTATTCAACCCTTGCACATTCCATGAAAGAATGATCATTTAAGGGGTTGTGAGAAGTGTGAATCAATAGGTTTCATCGACCCTGACTCCACCAACAAATCCCTCACTGCAAGTAGCTTCTCATAATCATTTTTATGACCTCCCTTAGAAATGTCAAATGAACTTCTCTTATGAGACTGTTGAAACAAACCCAAAGTCAGAGAGGGATCCCTACTCTTGGTAGATTTAGCAATTTATCTGGCCAAATCCGTCAAAATAAAATCATCTTGTAGAACATCAAAAGCAGCTGGAGACTGCTCAATCTAACTAGAAGAAATAGCTTGAGGAGCCTAAGGGTACTAAGATACAAGAACATCACCGCTAACCTCCATAGTGACACTCCTACCTACACTGCCAAAAGAGAGGTTGTTGGAATACAATGAACCCAAGAACACTGAGAGGGGAGGTGAATCAGTGTTCTACTGGTAACACAATATTTTAACCTTTTATAACATACACATATAAATCGGTAAATGAAGAAACATATAGCATGAACCAAATAACCAGACACATGAATGAACACCATAACACACAAAATTTGTACGTGGAAAACCTCAAAGACAAAAAACCACGATGGGATTTGTGACCCACAATATCAATTCACTGACCATATGAAAGATACTACATAGCATGGGGGCCTACACATGCAGGAAGGCACACTGCCTAAAGAACACTACTGAACACAAAAGAGTCTCACTGACTACAAGATTTTGATGAAATAAAACAGTACTCGTGAACTCACAAAATGCATTTCCAATGCCAAAAAGAGTTCCGGTTAAAGCTCTATTCTGTACCGGTTCATAAACCATGAACCTTCTACTGGTATCTCCTTCCTTCCAAGAATGCCTTAATAAAAATCCACATATCATTGCACGATATAACATTTGCATATAAATGATCTAGATACATGTCCTTCACATATACCCATAATCCTATTCTCATCTCTGTCATATATCTCTATCATATCATAATAACCTAACAAACTGACCTATATACCCTTTACAAACAATATGTCTTATGTCGGCTTAGATATACAATGTTGGTCTTATACAATAATTACAAAATGATTTTACAAATAAAAATTTCTTGATGTTGGCTTCCCTGAAGTGTTGGATGTCGGTGTCGGTGTTGACCTTGATTTCTCCAATGTTGGTGTCTATCAGTGAATGCCTCCAAATGCTGGTATATGAATTCTATGGAATCTTGTTTCCATCAATGACAACATATGAATCCAATAAGTATCAATTGCCAACAACCTCCCCCTTTGGAATTGATGCCAACACTCATGTGAAAAAAGGATTCCTTGTCGGTTCAACTGAAATATGATACACGATCCCCCTGAGAAATACACTCTATCTGATATCCTTCCCATATTATTATTGTAGCGTTCTAAAATTGCAACACTTGCAATTTCGACTGCATTTCGGTCTTCACGATGGCGATGCAACACGCAACCTTAATGGAGACCCCGAAACCTGATTACGACACCAAAAACTACATTTTCTAGCACCCTGGCCTGAACCTCCTTTGCACCCTGCTGTCCCGGGAGGTGGGACCAGAGCGCCCAGCGCCCTGGTCCTTCAGGACCGGGGCGCCCAACGCCCTGGTCCCTGGGCCTATTTTGGGCCCGGTCTCCTATGGGAATTCGGGTCTTTTTGTTTGCAAATTGGAAATTATTGTTTCCTGGTCGGCCTAAGGTCGGGAAAATCAGTCTATCAGCCCTAATTGACAAGTATATAAACTACATTTTCCTCTCTCATTTGGCTATATACATACATGACGGCACAAGTGTGGAAACTATACTCAAACATTCAAGCATTCCTTCTAAGTCTCCATTCAAGGCTAAGTGTTGCATTCAAGACAAGGATTCAACCATTGAAGAGGAGATCACTTACTACATGCTACATACAACATACTACATACAACAAACAACAACATATATACCTTTACACATAAGGATACAAACATCCTTACAACAAGGTATTAGTACTTGTTTGACATTACAGACATTTACATTTATAGCATTTCTCATTTCTTCGTTAATTCCAAAACCGGGGTTTGACCTAAAGGCAAACCCCTAATCCCTAACCCCCCAATCATCTTCGCTTTTCTGTGTGTAGGTTGCAGGTACGTGGCTGAAATTGAAGATCTGGAATCCTTGTGCAGAGATGAACAGATCTCCCTTCGTTTCGCGGATTTTTCGGAGGACCATGGCATCAGGTGCCATCGTCCCGACAACTTTTGCTCAAATTTGCAGGACAGCGTCGTATCGACATTTTACTGCTAATTCCAGGTCCGCAGCTTCATACTATATCCCTATCTCAGTTTATAAGCGAATCTTTGTCACTTTCTATGCATGCCTAGCTTAATTCTCTTATCAACATTCTTTACAAAAGAGGGTAGCCTTGTTGTCTTAACCCTTGAAACGCATTTAGCATCCAATCTTGCATTGTGTGGGATTGGATCTTGTGGGTTTCAACCCCTCTTTTGAATGTAAAGTCTCTCCCTTAAGTGAAAACCATCAACCCTAGCAACCTCCCTTCTCTCTCCTCAGAGTTGGAAGAGGGGAGAGCAACTAGGGTTCGATCGATTTTCCGCTTTACATTTTGGTGAACCTGACGTGAACATCCTTTCTGATTATTCATGGTTAGATTTGAAAATTGGCTTCCTTGATTACATTTCCATGTTTGATCTTTTACAAATTTTAGAGGTGATTGCATAAAAACCCTAAAAATTTCTTTTTGGTAATTGAACTTGTGAAATGTTTTTTTATTAATGCTTGTTTCAGATTTGCCCTTCTATTACAAATTATCAATTCATATATGTGCTTTAATTTTGAAAATTAAGTGGTTAAGTGTCAAAACCCTAATTTTTGAAACCCTCTTGATTCAACCTTTGTCCGACAATTTCACTGATCAAAACATCTCCAAATCAGCTGTAACTTTGGATTCCGACATAAAATCACAATATCTTTCATCCCTAAAAATTTGGAAAAAAGTTGCAAGGACCGTGTGCACTCCGAGCGCCATTGTCCCCGACATTTTTTCCAAAATTTCGGAAGCTAGATTTTACTATATTTTCCTGCTAAAATCCAGAATTTTGGCTGATTTGATCAAATCTAACACTTTCAAAATTAAAGTCAAAGTTGGCCTTGTGATTGCTTGGTTTAGGGCTTCTAATCATTCAAAAATCATCGAAATTGAAATTTTGTGTCAAAATTGTGTTCTTACTGTCCTAAATCTGAAAAGTGTGTTTGCATTCATTCGAAATTTTAGTGCTTTATTCACATTCTTGCAATTTGTGACTTTTGAAATTAAGTGCTTAATTACAACAACTTTAATTTCCGCTTTCAAAATTGAATTTTGCGTGAAATTGGGTCAATTTTTAAATTTCAAAACTTGCATTGCTTTTGGCATTCCCTGTAAAATCATAAAATTCAAAATTTCAGTTTCCCTCTCTTTTTCAAAATTCAAAATTTTGCATTTTTCGAAAATCTTGGTAGGGTTCAATTTTGAGATTGCAACTTTAATTTGGCCTATCTACAGATCGTAAAATCACTCAATTTTTTCAGATTAGCTCTAAAATCATCATAACTTTCATCCCTGCAAAATTCGAAAAAAGTTGTCGGGACCGTGTGCACTCCGAGCGCCACGGTCCCTGACATTTTTTCTGAAATTTCGGGAGACTGTCGTGATTGCATTTAACAGCTTAAATCTAGAAGATTGGCTGATTCTACTGAAAATTGCTACCTTTAAATTCAAAATTTTCTCTCCCTTTCTAGTGCATGAGTTTTACAACAATAAGCCCTACTTACACCATTCCCGTTAGACGAAGCCGTAGAATTAAGTCTTTCTGAGGTTTAACTACCGAGGAGATGGAACCTAATTTGAGTAGTCTTTTTAACGAGGACATGGGTAATTCCTCTAATCCTCCTAATGATGAAGAAGCTCTCCATGAGGTTTCTGTAGAACAACTTTCGAAATTGGATAATCAATTTGATGATTTTCACCAATGGATGTCTCATGAGTATCCCGATAGTCAAGCTCTTCCTTTAATTGAGGGTCTAAAACGCATGCTTCAAAGTGATAAGAATGGAATTGATATTTTGCATGGTATTGCACACATTGTGAATTTGAATGTGATGCCTACGAAGAGTTGTGCTGAAACTTTAGGTTATACACAACCTCCTACTCAAGTCAATCATTCTATTCCTTTGACAACTTCTATTGCTAGCATACCTACCTTTACATCAAACATAATGACCACTTCTATACAAGACATTCCTCCCATGATTACTAGTCATGGGGGCAATCCTTCTTCTTCAATTAACCCTCTTCCTTCATTTAATCTGACTTCTTCATTCATTCCTTCAATGAGTGTCCCTATTACATCTCCACAAATGAACATGACGCAAGGGGGCAATTCATTTAACCATTCCATTCCTCCTTGTAGTGTTCCTCCTGTCTAATCATCTCCTATGACTAATTATCATAGAGTCCCACCACCTTACTCTTTGCCTTCTTTCAATAACATAACACCTCCATCTCAATCTAACACATCTAACATGAATTCTTTGACTGAAGCAACCATTAACAATCTTGCACAAACTGTCTCTTCTTTACAGCAACAAATTGCCTCTATGAATCAATCTAAGTTTAGTGTGCCCACATTTGATGTTGCGAGCCCACTTTCTCTTGACATTGTTCGAGCTATCCCTCCTAAACATGTTGAAATCCCGCATTTGGAGCTTTATAATGGTAAAGGAGATCCTCTAACACATGTTAAGACTTTTCAAACAATATGTACTGATTTTGCTTATGACCAAAGGTTGCTTGCAAAATTGTTTACTAGAACATTAAGAGACAAAACCCTACAATGGTATTGCTCGTTGCCTTCTTATTCTATTACTTCTTTTAAACAACTTGCAAATGCTTTCATTCAACAATTTCAAAACAATATAAGTCCTAAAGTTACTTTGATTGATTTAATGCATTGTAAACAAGGTGTTAAAGAAAAAGTGACTGATTTCATTGGTAGATATAAGCATTTGTATGCTCAAATTTCTTTTCCAGTGCCTGATAATGATATTCAAAGAATCTTTATTTCTAATTTACAAAAAGATATTCGAGACAAACTTCTATTTTCTGAGTTTACTTCTTTCCAACAGTTGTGTGCGACTCTTCACAATTATCAACTGACTGTGAGTCAAATGGAACAATCACATCCTATGGCTCCGAGTGATAAGGGTGATAGCAGTCAACAACCATTTGGGAAGTTTAAACTGAACAGAGATTCCATCAAATTCAATGAAAACATCATCAACAACAATGTGAATGCAGCATCAGGTGTGCCTCCTATTTCTAAATTTTTCAAGAAAGAAAGAAAGTATACTCCTTTCAATGAATCATTGCATAGTATTATGAATAAGTTATTGGAACAAAATGTGCTTACTCTTCCTCCTGTACGACAAATTGATCCTGCAAAGATTACTTCACCTTATTTTGATAACAAATCTTTTTGTCACTTTCATCGTCAGCCTGGGCATGATACTGAAAAATGTTTTTCTTTAAAGGGTAAAATTCAAGATTTGATTGATAATAATACTATCTCTGTTTCCGGAGTGAATGATAAAGGCAACGCATCTGTAGCTCCTCCTAACCAAAATCTTCAGATTTTTACTGATCCATTACCTTCTCATACCTCTAATGCGATTGAGGCTAATGATTCCTCTCTCTCATCTGATGGTCTTGTGTCTATAACTCCGAATGTGATTAACTTTGTAGAGCAGCAAGAAAACCCTAAAGAACCTTCCATCACATTTGATTCCAGTGAAACCAATAGAGCACCTGATGGTCCTTTATACATAGTTGCAAAAGTCAAGAATACACCTTGTCGTGGAGTGCTTATTGATCCTTCGTGCATGGTTAATGTTATTACTGAAGAATTTCTTTTTACTTTGCAATTGAATCAAGTGATCTATGACAAAATAGATGTGGTTGTGAAATTATTTGATGCATTTTCTTCTCCTGCAATTGGTTCTATTACATTGCCTATTGAAGTCCATAACAAATCCCTTGATGTAAACTTTGCTATTATTCCTTCATCCAAACAATTTCGTGTGAAGCTTGGCTATCCTTGGCTATCTTCCATGAAAGCTATTGCTTCTCCTATTCATAAATGTTTAAAATTTCCCCATAATGGTGAAGTTGTTACTGTCAATCATAGTCTCTTTAAACCAGCTGAAAGAACATCTAGTGTTCCTATTGATTACTTTTGGCTTAAACAATTCCAATCTCTTCCTCCGCGAAGTGATCATCTTTTCAAATCTTATCAAAAATGGAAAACAGATATGATCCTATCTTTAAGTGAACCTAGAACACCCAAACTTGACATTCCTATCATTCTTGAGAAGGAATTTCTTCCTTTGAAAGATAAAACTAATGTCTTTCCTCAAGAAGATTCCCAACCCGTTCCTATGGATGTGACTATGTCTATGTCTAATAAACCTTCTAAAAGTAGACCTATACCTCCTCGTCATGATGGACTTGGTCTTCTTCCTAAACCAAAAATTCCTCCTTTATATGGAGCAGTTCCTCCTCCTTCTTTTTATAGAGAGAAGAGACCTTCTTCTTCTCCTATTATCCAGCCTAAGAGACCACAACCTAAACACCCAAGTGATAAGGATGAGAACATTCCTCCTCCTCAATCTTCTCCACTTCCTACTAAGACTAGACAAAATCATTCTGCATGTGAACGTTGACGAAAGCGTCGTCTTAGAGCTCAAGCAGCTGCTTCTCAAACTTTGCAATCTCCAAAAACACCTTCAACAAGCATTATTCCATTTTCTCCAAAATCTCCTAAACATAAGATGCATGATGGTCTTGATCCTGTACGGGTTAAAGATCCTATTTTTATAAATCTTGATGACGATATAGATGAAAATGTTACTCCTCTTGCTTCTGACAGTGAATATGAACTTGTTGATATTGATAACCATTTATCTAATGAATTTTCTAAAGCACTTATCCTAGCTCCTAGACAAGAACAACGTGGCTCGGAACATGAACATAGCCCTTGTTTGGATCTTGTGATAGCTCCATCTACTGTGTTGGATGTTCCTCCTCTAGCATGTTCCCTGCCTTCCTGAAACATTGATCAGCAAGATCGAGGGGTAGATGACGTGCTAGACTAGTTACATTAGCATAGCAGATTCTCTCCTCCTCTCTTTTGTTACTTCTTCTATGTGTTCTTCTATTCGTTGTCCTTAGTGTTGTCTACTTGAGGATGATGCAAAGCATTGCGACCTCTTTTGGTCTCTCTCATGTTGACTCAAAAGACACATGTGTTCCCTTCTTCTAGGTGACCTTCCTTGATTGGGGAATGAAGAACAATTATGCATACATACATATGATATATATACATGAATTATCATACAGCATACTGACCCCGAGGAAAGCGAAGTCACCTCGTGCTTTGTGTTTTGTGTCTATTATCCTTGGGTTTATCTCACACTTGGGGGCTAAATCTTTGTGATAACGTGCTCCTTTCCTTTCTCATTTCTTATGTGTATCACTACATTAAAACAATCACCCCCATTGAGGCGTGTGCGATCGCTTTAACGTAGGGGGGCATACACCCTGTCTATCCTTTTAAGATACTTGAAAATTTCTTGGCGAACTTAGCTTTGCCTTGAAAATTTTTGGTATTTCTTTTGCATGACTCATAGTGAGGGAACCTTACTACTGACAGTCATGGTTCTCCCTCGTGATCTTCCCTTTTACTTTGTCAATCGAATTCGTAAGATCCTTAGTCCACTAGGGGCTTGGTGTGTCTTGCCTCCTTGATGTGGTGAAAGTCTTTCAATGTTGTTTCCTTGTACTTTACCAAAAGTATGAGCATACATACTCCCGCTAAAGTGGGGGCTAAATGTAGCGTCCTAAAATTGCGACACTTGCAATTTCGACTGCATTTCGGTCTTCACGATGGCGACGCAACACGCAACCTGAATGGAGACCCCGAAACCTGATTACGACACCAAAAACTGCATTTTCTAGCACCCTGGCCTGAACCTCCTTTGCACCCTGCTATCCCGGGAGGTGGGACCAGAGCGCCCAGCACCCTGGTCCTTCAGGACAAGGGCGCCCAGCGCCCTGGTCCCTGGGCCTATTTTGGGCCCAGTCTCCTATGGGACTTCGGGTCTTTTTGTTTGCAAATTGGAAATTATTATTTCCCAGTCAGCCTAAGGTCGGGAAAATCAGTCTATCAGCCCTAATTGACAAGTATATAAACTACATTTTCCTCTCTCATTTGGATATATACATACATGACGGCACAAGCGTGGAAACTATACTCAAACATTCAAGCATTCCTTCTAAGTCTCCATTCAAGGCTAAGTGTTGCATTCAAGACAAGGATTCAACCATTGAAGAGGAGATCACTTACTACATGCTACATACAACATACTACATACAACAAACAACAACATCTATACCTTCACACATAAGGATACAAACATCCTTACAACAAGGTATTAGTACTTGTTTGACATTACAGACATTTACATTTACAGCATTTCTCATTTCTTGGTTAATTCCAAAACCGGGGTTTGACCTAAAGGCAAACCCCTAATCCCTAACCCCCCAATCGTCTTCGCTTTTCTATGTGTAGGTTGCAGGTACGCGGCTGAAATTGAAGATCTGGAATCCTTGTGCAGAGACGAACAGATCTCCCTTCGTTTCGCGGATTTTTCGGAGGACCGTGGCGCCGGGCGCCATCGTCCCGACAACTTTTGCTCAAATTTGTAGGACAGTGCTGTATCGACATTTTACTGCTAATTCCAGGTCCGCAGCTTCATACTATATCCCTATCTCAGTTTATAAGCGAATCTTTGTCACTTTCTATGCATGCCTAGCTTAATGCTCTTATCAACATTCTTTACAAAAGAGGGTAGCCTTGTTGTCTTAACCCTTGAAACGCATTTAGCATCCAATCTTGCATTGTGTGGGATTGGATCTTGTGGGTTTCAACCCCTCTTTTGAATGTAAAGTCTCTCCCTTAAGTGAAAACCATCAACCCTAGCAACCTCCCTTCTCTCTCCTCGGAGTTGGAAGAGGGGAGAGCAACTAGGGTTCGATCGATTTTCCGCTTTACAATTATGTCTGATATTTTTCTAATATTTTTCACATACATGCACTCCCCCTTTGGAATCAATGCTAAAGAGAGTTGAAAGAATTGAAAGAATTTGTGCTAAAGAATTTACCGGAGCTTGACCAATTTCAAAATTTTTGGGTAAGCCTTGTCTAGCAACTACAAATATGTATCCTGACCGGTTTTGAAAGTATTAGATATGGATACCAGTCCACTTAGTAAGTGTGCAAGTGTTTCCTTCTCTGAGACTTCTATCGGTGTGGACTTAGCAATCATATCCATACATTCTCTCTTATGTACACCAAGTGAATCCAATCGTGGACTCACAAATACTCCAAATCATCTTTTCTCTCTCCTTTTCAAAAGCAAAAATTTGATTCTCCAAAGACAAAATTTGACCATCAACAGATGTTGATAGTAAGGTCAATCCATCAAAACAATTTGCAATGTTAGCTATCTTATCATGTAATTCCTTTAATCTGCTATCTGCATTTTCTGTAAGTGTTTCTATGTTTTTTATTAAGGGAAAACAGGTTTTGATGGGTCCTTGAAACCCAGTACAGAAGGAAGATCAAAAGATAAGCATTAACGCACAACTAAACAAAAGACAATAGATAAAGAAAAGATAGTTGGCATACAAAATGCCAGCAAGTAAAAGATCAAAATAGACTAAAAACCAAAAACGACCAACAAAAGCTTGGGCTTAGGTCAAATTTTGAAGCATCTTCGCCGCTTCTAGCCCCAATTGATCCATAGTTTCTGCATCCCACTTGATGTCCTCTATTTCTTTTCTTTGGTTTTGCATCCTTTTATTACTGGCTCTGGTTCTTCTTCTTAGCCCATTTTCCTTATCCTTAGGGGTTTCATCTTTGACCTTAATAATACCCTCTATAGCCTTTTCCCCTTGGTAGCTCTCTAGCTTGCAAATGAGGGTTTTCATGCTCGCTGAGGTAGCCTTCAGGATCATGTGGCTCTGCTCCCCAATTTTTTTAAGTGTGTTCTCAATACCATCCAGTCTATGATCAGTAACATCTGCTCTGTTTTCCAAGCAAATAAAATTGTTGTAGTTAGCATTTATAATCTCCTCCACATTGCCAATCGCTTTAGTTAGCTCACTAAGATATTCTGGGAGGGAGTTGAATTTTCCAGAACCTAGGGCATGTAAGGTTTTGATTTTCCCAACTTCATGGGCTTGCTTGACTTTTATGCCCTCGATTTCCTTTTGAATCTAGTTCAGAGCTTGTTTGAAGTTCTTTGTCTCATTATTTATGCAAAGGCCTATGTCCACTTGATTCTCTTCCTAGTTCTCAACATCTGTGGTATTAAGATTGACCTCCAAACTAACCTCTTTGTCCTCAGTGTTTTCATCTGTTGGCAAATGCACACTCCAATGAGAAATTGTAGGTGATTGAAGGTTTTTTCATTGATGGCAACCTTGCAATCATATGATACCAGCAAGACAAATATACCGGCACCGGCACCGACAGACTCTACACCGGCATACAGGACACCAATAGTGAAAGGAAAGATACTGGCACCTTGGCTGACTTCAATTTTGTTTGAAATATAATTTGTAATTAATTGTAAAAAATAATTGTAAACTGACATGGTGAGTTGTAAATATGACTCATATATGTATAAGATCATTGTAGATCATTTTGTAAGAGGATAATAGATGAAATTATGCAGACCTAATATGTGAATCATTGGTTAAGGGTTTATGTGCATAACAAAGCTTAAACCGATACTGGATCTGGCATAGCAGATGCTAATCTAAAGCAGTACAAGACTTTGGATTAATATAATTCATTTTGTAAGTCAGTGTGACTTCTTTTGTAATTGAGCAGTGAGCTCTAGGCACTTGGCCTTCCTGCATGTGCAAGCCCCTATTGTAAGAGTAATATTCCCTTATTGGCCAGTAAGTGAATATTGTGGGTCACAAATCCCACCGAGTTTTTTCCCACATCGGGTTTCCTCATTAAAATATTGTGTTATGGTGTGCTTCTCATGTGGTTGTTGTTATTCTTGTTTACTACATTATTTATGGTTTACCGGTACACAGTTTTAATATGTTTTTCATGTTTTAAGTCAAGTAAATTTATATACCGATTAGATGATGATTCACACCCCCCCTCTCAATATCTTTGGGAATCCTAACATCATCATCTTTCATTGCCATGTCCTTCTCCATGACGCTCTTCTGCTTCAAATCAGACCTGAGAGGTGACCTTTCTTCCACCTCCCTGCCTTTTGAATTCTTCTTTTTTTGTTTCAGGCTCACCTAGGTTTGAGCCTCCTCACTTTTGGTGTCTGTGTTATTGTCAGCCCCTTCCTCCTCCTCATTCCAACTATCATCCTCTCATCTGTGTTTATTTTTAGCAAACCCTCTATTTTGTCTCCCTTGTTCTGATTTTTTCTTTCGTCTTCTTGTTCCGACCATTTGGGGGTCATCTTCAGTCTCTACTTCTGTATCATAGCCTTCACCTTCTTCCTCTTTTGACTCGTCAAAATCTTCATCCAAGTTAGAAATCTCTGCAATATTCATCTAGATGGTCATGTTCTTGATGTGATTATACAGAATCACCATCAAGCCTTCATGCATTGTTGGGTTAATGTGGAGATTGGTAATGGCATCATTAATCCCCGTGTTAAGGGAGCAAAAAAGATAGTAGGGAAGAGAAATCTTATCCTTGTGCCTAAAATGATTTAGCAGAACAAAGTGGTAGCTATAAACCCTAGTATATCTACCATCAAGCGTGATGAACTCCATAATAGCAAGTAAAACAAGAGACCCTGTAGATATTTATACACTATTTCAAACAATTCTCAATAGACCCTATTCTACGTTTCTATGTTACAATAGACCCTGTAGATATTTGTACACTGTTTCAAACAATTCTCAATAAGAATCAATTTTCCTTCAATTTTCTTCTTCTTTGTGTCAATGATTTGGTCAAAGGCAACTCTTTTAGCCATATTAAATCTCTCAAGTGCCTATCGGTCTAAAATCTACCTCAAGGATTGAAAGTTGTTAGATATATGCTCAGTTAATGCCTTAAGCTTGTCAGAAGGGCTTGCTTCATTTTCAATCTTACAATCAAGAATTAGTCTATGTAAAATTGTGATTGAGTGATCTATTATTCCTTTATCTGTTGATCCCTCCTTTATTAGTTTCTGAGTAGCCATCATCATTAACTTAGTGGGACTCATCTTAGTTATTGATTTCTTCTCAACTTGAGAAATGTCAATTGTCAAAACCTTTGCCGGGGAATCAATATTAACTGATAGTATAGTCTCAGTTCCCTTTACCTTATCCTCCTTAGCATCAGTGGCTTCGCTACTTGGTGCAGTATCAATTATTGTTGATGGAGTATTATCCACAATATTCTCAATACCCTGTACATAGCCTTGCTCAAAAATAGTTTTTGTCGCTATAAATTGTACACTCTCCTTTACTATTGGTGGTGTCTGTATACTTATAGTTACTGTCAGTTTATTCAAAATTGGAGTTGAACTATCCAAAATACCTTTCCCTTTAGATCTATCTGAGATGGTGGAAGTTGTTGCTTTTACAAATTCTTCTTGGGAGGTGAGAAAGTGAGGATTCTTTTGGAAGAATTTGGTCCAACCATCTCTGGTCTCATTTATAGCCTCATTTACCCTGCCCATCATTAGGCTTATTCGTCGGGGTTTGCTACTAAAAATTGTTATGTTTGCAACATCACTACATCATTTCATTTCCTTATTGTTTATTGAACCACACATACTCAAAAGTTCTACTTCCTTAATTTCTCTATCCCTCTTTACTGCATCAAGTCTTCTAGCATCTAATTTATTGTATAGAGATAAAGGAATTTCCTTCAAAATTTCTACTAAAGCCTTCTTATATATATCTATGTGTAACAAAATTACCTCTTCAATCTCATTCTGCTCATTATCCTCTAAATCTTCATAATAAATGGATACATCTTCAAAATTCCATCCTTGGTTATTTCATCAATCAATTCAACATAGGTCATTGTAGCCTTACCAGATTTAGTAACATCATCACTCTTCTTCTTTTTGTTGGGGGTTGCCAGAGTGGATGGAGTAGGCTTCCTCTTCTAAATAGGTTTCCTTGTCGGAGGTGGGGATGCAGTAGGTTTTGTTGCCTTTCTTACAAGCTTACTCTTTGGCTCCACCTTCTTTTCCTCTACCGGAGGCTGGTCTACTTTCTTCCTCTGTACCCTTCTGAATGCTAGAGGTTGGTTGTCCTTTGGATCAGAATCATAAGTGATAGGAGGAATGAAATTTTCAGGCTTCTTCACCTTAGGAGCACTAACCACTATCAGTTTGGATCCAAAACCCAGTTCTATATCTATCCTATGAATTACATTTTGTATATATGCAGACATCTTATCTATTTTCTTCTCTCTTCTCTTCTTGTTGAAGCCAGTCTTGACTTCAAGAGCCTTTTCTTCTGCAGTGCCAAAATGTCCAATTTTGTCATCCAATGGAGCTTCTAGCAGCATCTTTGCATAAATTTCTAGAATATTATCATCTACCTCATATCCAAGCTCAATGACCCATATGGTCCTAGGTTAAAATGCCTTCATAAGTGTTTCATCAATCTTCACCATAAAATAGATATCAGTGGAGTATTTTTCCACAATGTGCTTTGATATTCTCTCCCTCTGTCTCATATTTTCCTGAAATGTTTTGAAATAACCCCAAAGTTTTTCATCTTTGTCAGTACCAAGACTAGTGATTTCTTCCTTGATTTGCATACCTACCAGTATGTCATGAGCCCAATGCTTCTTCCCTACACTAGGAAGCTCATGTATGAAGTAAAGCATTAAATAAACGATGAGATTTCCAAACCTGAAGGTTCCTTTCTTAACACCCTTGATCTTTCCAAGATTCAACATCAGTTTACTTCTTAGTCATTCACATAAGTCATATTTACCATCATTCCTCAACATCTGATGCACAGATTGGATGCAAGAACTAGCAACAAAATTCAATCAACTAGATTGGGTTACCTTTTAACCAATTATCATGCCTGCAAACTTCACATTTGTGTCCTTGATTCTGTTGATCCTTATTGATCTTCCATCATGGCTTGTGCCAGTGAGATTCTCAACTACAATATTGGAAATCTTCTTGCCAGGTTCTTGTCTGACTTTGGGTAAGTTGGTGACTGCTTGAATATCCTCCTTTGTGATCATGTAGGGCCAATCCAGCACCCTGCTTAGAACATATCATATTACCTCATCTTTGAATTCCGATATGCATAGGATACCAATTAACCCTAGATCCTCAATGGCTTTGTATTATGTCTTTATTATTTTGGAGCTTCCCAGTATCACAGATTGATACATGCCCTTTATTTCCTCAGTGCCTAGATCCTCCAAGGTGCAGTGAATATATGTCGTTATATCTTCAACATACATCATGTCGTCGGCAACCCTAGAGAATGCTCTCGTAGAGTCTTTTTTCTTATCTATCTATGGAACTTCCTTGAAAATAGGTCTCAGCCTATCCTTGACTTAAAAAATGGTGGGATTTGCAATGAAAGTAGGAGCAGATGATCTGGATGCCATTGTGAAGAAATACCTAAAAGTGATCATCGGTTGGAAGATTGAGTGCTTTGGAAATCCTTATAGAATGCCTTTCCTTGCTCTTAATAAACTGGGATTTGCCTTTGCTGCGCTCTGGATTTCTTGAATGCTAGGTGAGTGAAAATGAATCTACTTTTCCCTTTTTTATCAATGAGTAAACCCTAATTCTTCACTGTCATAAATGCTTCCAAATGAACTCTACCAGATGTCGATTTCACAGTCATATGTCGGGTAAACCTGCATTGATGATTAACACAACTTTATAGATCTCTTCCAGATCTCCTTCGAGGAATATGCAAGATTTGAAATGAATTTGCCAACCCCTAAGGTGTATGCCTCAATTACCAATTCAATTTCTTGTCGGTGCAGGAATGCTCTGGTCTACCGGTGGAGTTACAAGTATAGTTACCAGTGTAGTTGCATCTCCACTTGGTTCTTCAGATTTTCTAACCCATCTCTTGGTGTGATCTTGTTGTATTTCATCTACATTTTGTTTTCCCTTCTCATTTTTTTTATCATTGCTAACTGATGTAGTTTTTCTTCTGTAGTACTTAGCAATATGACCTATTTTGTTGCATGTATAACATGTAACATTGTTCTTTTGAATTTCTTTGACATATCCAGTGTCATTTCTTGACCTACAATGATTAGCCAAATGTCCAAAATTTCCACATGCATGACATTTAACATTCATTTTGTAGCCCTCTAACTTATGACCATATTTCTTGCAATTTGTGCATTGACCGAGAACAAAATTGTAGTTTTGATTTGCTCTATTTCTACATTGTCTAGCCATATGCCCAAATTTATTACATACAAAAAATCTACCATTAAATTTATAAGCATTATATTGCCTTATCGGTTTTCCTTGTTCTAATGAGTTTTGCATACTGGTTGTCTTATCTTCATTTGCAGTACCGGAGCTTTCACCTTGTACAAATCTAAGTCCTCTAGAATCTTCATTTTACCTTTGTCTTCTCAATAAATCATCCAACTATCTAGTACTAATCCTAAACTTTTCTTTATACTCACTTGCAGTAGTCAGATCATCTCTAAGAGTAGTTATTTGTCTTTCAAGCTCTTGTTCATTATTTTGAGAGTGTGCCAAATCAGTTCTCAACAGATTGTTTTCATGAGTCAATCTGCCTCATTCTTCAAATTTGTTCTTCAAAGATATAGCAAGATTTTATTCCTTCTTCTTTCTGTCCTCAATATCTTTTGATAACCTCATAGTCAGGTCTTGTATTTCATTCTTCATGAGCATGTTTGCTTGACTCAATTTCTGACATTGTTCCTTAAGTGCATTTTTCTCTTCATCATCCTGGTTTTGCAAAAGTTCCTTTCTCTTAGATTGAGTTGATGATAACCTTTCTTATAGAATAAGAATGAATTCATTAGCAGAATTTAATTCATCTTGAAGTTTCAAGTTATTCATCCTTCCAGCATCATAGTCCTCAAGTTCCATCTCAAGTTGCTTCTCCATAGCCATGTTTAATGGTTCTGGTTTCAGGATCTTCCTCAAGTTGTCAAACTTCTTCCGAGGTACCAGGCTCTAATACCAATTGTTGGAATACAATGAACCCAAGAACACTAAGAGGGGGGGGATGAATCAATGTTCTATCGATAACATAAAATTTTAACCTTTTATAACATACATTTATAAACTGGTAAATGAAGAACATATAACATGAACCAAATAAACCAGCCACATGAATGAACACCATAACACACAGAATTTGTAAATGGAAAACCTCAAAGAGGAAAAACCACGGTGGGATTTGTGACCCATAATATCAATTCACTGGCCATATGAAAGATATTACATAGCATGGGGGCCTGTACATGCAAGAAGGCACATTGCCTAGAGCACACTGCTCAACACAAAAGAGTCTGACTAACTACAAGCTTTTGTTGAAATAAAATAGTACTGGTGAAATCACAAAATGCATATGCAATGCCAAAAAGAGTTCTGGTTAAAGCTTTGTTTTGTACTGATTCATAAACCTTGAACCTTCTACCGGTATCTCCTTCCCTCCAAGAATGCCTTACAAAACATCTACATATCATTGCATGATATAACATTCCCATACAAATGATCTACATACATATCCTTCACATATAGCCATAATCCTATTCTCATCTCTGTCATATACCTCTATCATAACATATTGACCTAACAAACTGGCCTATATACCCTTTACAAATAATATGCCTTATGTCGGCTTACAATACAAAAGATATACAATGTCGGCCTTATAGAATAATTACAAAATGATTTTACAAATAAAACTTTCTTGATGCCAACTTCCCTGAAGTGTTGAATGTCGGTGTCGGTGTCGGTGTCGACCTTGATTTCTCCAATGCCGGTGTCTGTCGGTGAATGCCTCCAAATATCGGTATATGACTTCTATGGAATCTTGTTTCCATATAGAATCTTGTTTCCATCAATGACAACATATGAATCCAATGAGTGTCAATTTCCAACAAAGGTCAGCAAGAATACCCTTCTCTAAAGCCAAAACCTCAAATTGATTAAAATCCTCCTCGTTTTGTCTGTCCTTAAGAGATCTCTTCTACCCCCGTCCTTTGGTGTGAGGTTTAACTAGCTCAAATCCATCTGCACTAGATCCCCCCATCTACATAGGATCCTTACCCTTGTCTCCCTTATCCTCTACCACATGCAAGGGATTAGAGGAAGTATTGTCTGTAGCAGGTCGACTAACACGAGGACATTGACACTGAAGATTTCCATATTCATGACAAACTCTACACCTAAATGGAAGAGACTCATAATCGAGCTATTGAACCCAAGACGATGAACCTACACAAATCTCCAATGAATCCGGCAAAGGATTATTCAAATCCACTTCAATGCAAATACGAGAAAACAAGATTGCCTTTTTCTCCAAAGTTTGTTGAGAAATGGCAGTCGGCTTCCCAAGTAACTCAGTAATCTGACGTAAAATATCCTCTCTCCAAAACTCCAGAGGCAACCTTGGAAGACAAACCCAAATCGGAACATGGGAGGGCAAATCTTCAACTGAGTTAAAACCCATATGCCATGGTTTAATAAATAAGCCAACTCGATTGTAGAAATAGGGTCCTCCATCAAAAACTCAAATCATATCAGCCATATTGGAGAAAACAACCATGAAATAGGTATTGGCTACCAACATAATCTCCATATTGCCTTCAACATGCCATGAGCATAGAATACAAGCTTCTAAATTAGATAGAGAAATGTGGATCCCAAGGAATTTACATATCAAAGCATGATTACCCCAATACGCCACATCCTCCATAATAGGTTCAGGAGGAATACCCAACATAGGGCGATCTTGACTCCTCGGCAGACACCCATTAACTTTCTTAACCTTGGGCCCCTCTCCACCAAAATATGAGTCTGGGGGACTCACGTGCATACCCGAAAAAGAGCCATTATGCTTCCCCGCCTTGTAAATCACTAACATGGAAGACACCAACATCCCATCCATCAGATGGCAATAAAAAAGAGGAAGAAAAATCCTAGCAAAGAACCCTGAGCACCAAACCCCAAACACTAAACTCATGTCTGAACCACACAAGATGACACCAGCAGCCCACAAAGAAAACCCACCCCTATAATGATAAAAAAAAACCCTCCACGCATGGAATACCAGACACCGCCAATCAATAGCAAAGAAAAATGTGTGAAGGATCAAGCCCTAGCACACGTTGTGCACAACAACCCTACCCATCGTCGATAAGCTCACCATTTGGTTAAGATGCAACTTGCAATAAATAAGGAAATTCATGATTATAGAATACATATAGCATGATGATATCATCGTTACAAATGTATGAATAAAGGCTTCAACACTATTAATATGATAAGTTGCTAGGTGTGTTTTTTTGCACCCCTACCACCTAAAAAAACTATCCCAATTCTCATGCACACATATTACAAGAAAAAATTAGAATCCAATTAGTCTAAAACATAATTTTCATATATATATATATGAAGCCAATTAATTCATATATTTCAATTAATCAATAATAAAAATAGTATTAGAATTAAAGTACTAAGGCTATAACATTAATCATTAAATGCATTGAAACATTCAAAATATAAAGTATGATTATAGTTTGAACTATATGGTTTATACTTTAGTCCAAATTACATCAAGACATTATGAATTTAGCATAAAATAGAATAGAGAGTCTGTAAAAATGTGGAATTAACAATAGATCTATCTCTAGTATAGATGATGGGAAAGACAAGATTTAATGGTAGTGTCCAAAGGTACTACCCTTGGCATTGGCAAGCCAACCCCTTCATTCATGTCAATAACTTTTCCAACTAGAATAAACCACTCAAAGCTATGTAAGAAAGTTGCAAGAGTCAGTTGCACCATATTCATTACCAATACAACACTAGGACATCCTCTATTAGGAACCGGAAGGACAACTAAGAGGGAGGGGGGTGAATCGGTTGTCAATGAATTTCAACCCAATTATAAATTAATCCAACTTAATACTTAATACCGGTTGTAGACACCTAAAATTGTCATGTCTAATTAAATAAATATTTTATTTATTTAATTATTTTAGCCTAACTCTTCTATTAATTGACTAAATCTTTATTTATTTAATTAATTCATTTATCCTCTTCTAGCCTTATTTCTCATTTAAATAAATACATTTATTTATTTAAATTATCCTTTTCCTAAATTAAATAAATACTTTAATTTATTTAATTGATCCCACTTCCTCTATTAATTAAATAAATATTTATTTAATTCATTCATTCATTAACCTTTTCTACCTATGACACATGTCATTCATCTCTTAATTCCTACACTACCTACCCTCTCATTATTTTCTTATTTTCTCTACCTACCCTCTAATCATAGCCGACCATTTATCTTTTACACCTCTCAATCTTATCCCTTCATTTCTTATGGTGTCTTCTATATAAGGAGATACTTCCTTCATTATCAAACCCTACCCAACTACACTTTCAAACTTTCATATGCGATCAAACCTACTTGCAACCACATTTATGTTCTTTGTTGAGCTCTTGTGCACATATAAAATCTGAGAGCAAATATATCAAGCAAGATCAATGGAGATAGGAAAAATGGAGATCCAAACCCTATTGGACATGTGATGGTATAATCTTTGTGATTTCATTTGATTTGCATTGTCTTAGGTAATCTTCATATGTTATGGTGGATCTTTGTTGTTGTTAGGCTAGGGTTTTGTGGTTGAATTCATTTAGTCTTTCAACATTGTTATTATCCATTTTCACCATAAACACCGGTAAACCAAACTTAATGCCAGTTAACAGATTAATAGTTTATATCAATATCAGTGAAACTTAATGCATGAAACAGAAAGAGAAACAACATCCACAACACATAACACATAGATTTTTGACGTGGAAACCTTGTAAGGGGAAAAACCACAGTGGGAAACCTTACCCACAATCAGATGATACTACTGCAAATAGTATGTGTATACAAATGGGGTCTGCACATGCAGAAAGGCCAACCGCCTAGAGCACACTGCTCAAATGAGAGTCGCAATGACTACAGTAGGATGGTTAAATCCTAGAATAATGTACTACTTCAAAGTGCATCTGAAATGCTAGAATCAGTACCGGTTTAAGCTCTGATAAACACCTTCAAACCTTCCTTGAACCTTCAAATGATGTCTGCTTGATTCACTCTATGATCTACTCATATGATCTTCCATATTCGCACATACAATACCATACCACAATTCCACACTTCATCTCATGAATGAGATCTTACATTTATACAAAACCTAAGAACAAATGTGTAGGTCGTCTCACTAAGAATATTACAATTAAATCGATTACAAATAAGACTTCATGTGATACAACATGTCGGCTCAATACATTTACAACAATATCCAGTCAATAAATAATCTCCATAACATGTCGTGTTGATCTGGAATAGATAATGTATGCCAGTCCATAACCTAGACCTATCTACGGTAACAACAAATATGTCAACCCGATTAGACCAATAACCAAAACACCAAAACCAAGTATCCAAACCATCTTTTCGACATAATCAAGTGATCTCCAGATGATAGAAAATCATCATCAGTACCAGTAAACCATATAACCTTTCGGTGAGCATATACTGGTGACTGTGCATAAGTCACTGACCTTGCTAGTGAACACAATGTGTCGGTTCAATAGGAAACCAATATAACCATAGTGCCAAATCAACAATGTAGATCTCCAGAAGGATAAGTGTTGACATCAATGATAAAATCAATGTAACACATCCATAATACCAACAATCTCCTCCTTTGGCATTAATGGCAACACTAGATGGAAAAAAATCTAAGTGTCAAAGCAAAATGCCAAAAACTAAAAACCATCAATCTCCAGAATAGATCAATACCAGAAATCAAAACCAAAATACAAAAGGTAAATATCTCTCCCCCAATGAATAATGTCAATGAATAATGTCTCCCCAAATACAATTTTTTTCCATAGATATCTTTCCCCCTTTGACATCAAATGCCAAAGCAGTTAAAAAAAATATCAAAGAACATACAACTAGCTACTCCCCCTGAGAAGTAGCTCTCCTCCATCAAAGTCGGAAAAAATATTTCTCTGTTAGTTTCTGTCGATTTGATGCCAATATTCAATCATCTAAGTCTCTGTCAGTGAGGGTATTTCCCCAAGCTGCTCTCTAAGATATTCAAAGGTTTCCTTAGGCAAAGGCTTTGTAAAGATATCTGCAATCTGCTCTTTAGTATTCACATAAACCAATCTTACTTATTTTGCTTCAACATTCTCTTTCACAAAATTATATTTGATAGAAACATGGTTAGTCTTAGAGTGAAATACCAGATTCTTTGGTATATCAATTGCTACTCAAATATCACAATAAATTATTATCAGTTCTTTACATTTTACCTTTATGTCCTTCAACATTTTCTTAATCCATAATACCTGAGTACAATTAGTTGTTGTTGCAACATATTCCAATTTTGCTATTGATAATGATGTTAAACTCCACTTCTTGCTTATCCATTAAATCAATCTTCTACCAAGAAAGAATGCACCGCTAGTGGTACTCTTTATGTCATCTACATCTACTACCCAATTTGCATCGGTATATGCACATAAATCAAAATTTTCATCTTTGGGATACCAAAAACCAAGATTTGTTGTGCCTTGTAGATACCAGAAAATCTTTTTTATTGTTGATTCATGATTTTATTTAGGATTACTCTGAAACCTTGAAACAATACATACTGCATTCATTATATCAGGTCTAGTTTGTGTCAAATACAATAAACCTCCAATCATAGATTTTTATCTTATCAGATTAACAGGAGTTGAATCATCCATCAATGTCAATTTATTAGTTGGAGTCATAGGAGTACTTACCGGTTTAGAGTTTTCCATACCAAATTTCTTCAGTAGTTCCTTCAAGTATTTTGTTTGACATATGAATATACCTTTTTCGGTTGTGAAATCTGCAATCCTAAAAATAATTTTATCTCCCCAATCATAGATATTTCAAATTCTTCCTGCATCTTGTTAGCAAAGTCCTTACACAATCCATCTTCTCCTCCAAAAATGATATCATCAACAAAAACTTCAATAACCAAGATGTCATCATTAGTCACTTTGTAATACAATTTGTTGTCAGCATTACCTTTAGTCTAACCAAGCTTCAAAAGATATTTGTCCAATATAGCATACCAAGATATAGGAGCTTGCTTCAATCCATACAAAGCTTTCCTTAATCTGCAAACCATATCTTAATCATTTGTCAATGAAAATCCATTAGGTTGTTCAATGTAAACTTTCTCTTCAAGATCACCATTCAGAAATGCACATTTTACATCCATCTGGTATACTTTGTAGTTCTTATGAGCTACAAATACAAGAAATAATCTAATTGCCTAAATTCTAGCTACCAGTGCAAAGGTTTCATTATAATCAATTCCCTCTTTCTGTGAATATCCTTTACAAACTAATCTTGATTTGTTCCTGATTACCTTAATGTCTTCATTAAGTTTATTTCTAAATACCCATTTAGTTCCAATTATATTTTTGTCTTTAGGCTAGGGAACTAATGTCCATGTATTGTTCTTTTCAATTTGTTCTAATTCATCTTCCATTGCTTTTATCCAATGTTCATCTTCACATGCTTCAATAACAGATGCTAGTTCAATTTGAGAAATTAAGCATACCTCTTCATTTGCCAATCTTCCTCTTGTCATAGAACATTAATACTTATTCCTAATTATCTAATTTTTTGAGTGATTCAGTCTTACATACCTGGATTTATTCATATGTTGTTGTTCTTCACTCATTGTGGAATTCACTAAATGCCGATGTGACTGGATCCACATTCTGTACTGGTGTCTTGGTTCATTTATGATCATCTCAATTATCGGTTCAGAATCTCCAGACCTTGAATTTCATCTAAATTGTTCATCTATCTTCACATTAGCACTTTCAATGATCTTCTACAATCTTTTATTAAAACATCTATATGCCTTGCTCTTAGATGAATAACCAAGAAATATTCCTTCATCACTTATAGGATCAAATTTGCCAACATACTCATCTCTCCTAATATAGCATTTTCTTCCAAATATTCTGAAGTATTTAAGAGGAGTATTGCCAAACCATAGCTCATAAGGGGTCTTACCGGTTTCACCTTTGATGTGAACTCTATTGAAAGTTTAAATCGTTGTATTCACTGCTTCTCTCCAATACACATGAGGTAGATTTGCTTCCAATATCATTCTTCTAGTTGCTTCCAAAATAGTTGTGTTCTTCCTTTCCACAATTCCATTCTGCTGAGGTGTCTAGGGTGTTGATAGTTGTCTTTTGATTCCATTCACTTCATAGAATGTATTAAATTCCTTAGATGTAAATTGTCCTCCTTGATCAAATCTTAAACATTTGATTTTCTTACCGGTTTCATTCTCTACCATTGCCTTGTATAACTTGAATTTCCCAAAAGCCTCTGATTTATCCTTGAGAAAAGTAACCCAACACATTCTAGAATAATCATCAATAATTAGCATAAAATATCTATCTCCTTGTAGACTTCTTGTTCTTGTCAGACCACACAATTCAGTATGAATTAAATCAAGAACATTATTGGATTTCTCAGAAATAGTCTTAAAAGTTGTTCTAACTTTCTTTCCCATTTGACATTCCTTACATACCGGATTATTAGGTTTCACAATCTTAGGTAAATCCCTTACTGCCTTAGTTGAGTTGATCTTTACAATGCAATCAAAATTCACATGACAGAGTCTCTTATGCCATAACCAACTTTCATCAATATGTGCAGTCATACATGTCTTATCACTCTTATTCAAATGAAAGATATTACCTTTAGTCTGATTACCGGTTGCAATCATTAATCTAGTTCTGTTCATGATTTTGCATTTTCCATTATTGAATTGTAACTAAAATCCCTTTTCAACTAATTGACAAACACTCAAAAGATTATGCTTCAAACCTTCAACATAATAAACATTGTTAGTATTGTGCTTACCATCCAAAGATATAGTGCCTTTTCCTTTGATTAAACAAGTTTTATCATTGCCAAATCTTACTAGACCTCCATTATATTCCTGAAAAGATAAGAATTTACTTTTATCACCAGTCATATGATGTGAACATCCACTATCAATGATCCATTCATCTTTTTCCTCAATTTTAGCTTTGAGGGCCTGCTCTACTGATGGGACAGTAGGTGTCAGTTGATCTTCTAGTATTGCAACAAACTCCCATCCATTGTCTATTGGTTCTTCATCAGAATCATTTGTAACTCCGTCATCAGCATAGTAACATGATTTATCTTTGTTCTTCCTAAATTTGTATCTCTGATATTTAGGGTTAGGCTTATATGATCTTTAGCTTCCTCTCTCAATCTTGCATGTCTATCAAGACATCTAGATGCTATATGACCAACTTTATTACAGTTAAAACATTTAAACGGTGCTTTAGCTTCATACTTGCTTCCAACTGGACCTTTAGGCATCTTCCTTGTAAATAGTGTTTCAAGTTCTTCATTTTCCCTCTTGATATCTTCAAGTTCTTTTACATAAAGTGATTAGCAATCAGATTTGTCAGATGATGATGATGATGTTGTAGATGATGATTCTCTTAAGGCTAAATCATTCTTAAGTATAGAAACAGGACCAAATTCCTCAAGCTCAAATGCTGAAAGTTTTCCAACCAAGGTATCTCTAGATATTGATGTATTAGGCATTGTTCTCAACTCATTAATAGCAGTTACTTTCATTTTGTAATCTGGTGGCAAATCTCTTAAAACCTTAGAAATGATTTCATCTTCACTTAAGGATCCTCCACGACATTGTATTCCTAAAACAATTTCATTAACTCTTTCCATAAAAGGAGAAATTCTTTCATCTTCTTCCATTTTCAAATTTTCATACTTGACCCGGTAACAATTCAATTTTGCAATTTTGATAGTGGTATCTCCTTCATTCAATGTTTCCAATTTATCCCAAATAGCTTTAGCAATAGATCGATCTAATAATCTCATAATTTGTTGATCTGATAATACACTCAGAAGTGCTTCTCTTGCTTTGCAATCATTCTCTTGATCTTTCCTGAAAATGTTCACTGCCATAGGATCTCCTCAAGTTGTTAGGCTTCTGCAAAAATAGGACTTAGCTCTGATACCAATTGTTAGGAACTAGAAGGACAACTAAGAGGGGGGGAGGGGGGTGAATCAACTGTCAATGAATTTTTACCCAATTATAAATTAATCCAACTTAATACTAGTAAACCAAACTTAATGTCGATTAACAGATTAACAGTTTATATCAATACCAATGAAACTTAATGCGGAAAGAGAAACAACATCCACAACACATAACACAAAGATATTTGACATGGAAACCTTGTAAGGGGAAAAACCACAGTGGGAAACCTTACCCACAATCAGATGATACTACTACAGATAGTATGTGTATACAAATGGGGTCTGCACATGCAGAAAGGCCAACCGCCTAGAGCACACTGCTCAAATGAGAGTTGCAATGACTATAGTAGGATGGTTAAATCCTAGAATAATGTATTGCTTCAAAGTGCATCTAAAATGCTGGATTCAGTATCGGTTTAAGCTCTAATAAACACCTTCAAACCTTCCTTGAACCTTCAAATGATGTTTTCTTGATTCGTTCTATGATTTTCTCATATGATCTTCAATATTCACACATACATTACCATACCATAATTCCACACTTCATCTCACAAATGAGATCTTACATTTATACAAAACCTAAGACCAAATGTGTAGGTCATCTCACTAAGAATATTACAATTAAATCGATTACAAATAAGACTTGATGTGATACAACATGTCGTCTCAATACATTTACAATAATATCCAATCAATAAATCATCTCCATAATGTGTCATGCTGACTTGGAATAGATAACGTATACCGGTTCATAACCTAGACCTATATGTCGGTAACAACAAATATGTCAACCCAATTAGACCAATAACCAAAGCATCAAAACCATGTTTTCAACATAATCAAGTGATCTCTAGATGATAACAAGTCATCATCAGTACCGGTGAACCATATAACCTATCGGTGAGAATATACCGGTGATTGTGCATAAGTCACTGACCTTACCGGTGAACGCAATGTGTCAGTTCAACAGTAAACCAATATAACCATAGTGCCAAATCAACAATGTAGATCTCCAGAAGGATAAGTGTTGACATCAATGACAAAATCAATGCAACACATCCATAATACCAACATCCTCTTCTCCCTATCATGAATGCAATTATCTCTAAGTCATCAACGTTTATTTCTATGTTGTTTACCTCTATCTCCCTCTCCATAAAATGACTTTTTTATAAACTCTAGTGATTTATCCCATAATCTTTGGTCCCAATGAATCACCTATAAATTTACAAATAGCATTGTTCCTACACGAATATGATATCCTCTCACTATACAAGCCTTAATAGATTCATGTACAGGAAGAAAAGGTGTTGATGGATGAAGGTGCATAATCTCTCTTAATATTGATTTCAAGTATTTTAATTGGGGTATGTCTAACTCCTCTACCAGTTTGTTGCGTCCAACTTTAGAATCAAGTTCCTCTTGTACCTTCCTCATTGCATGTAGATGTTGTTATAACAATGACAATTCCCACTCTATGAGTTATGATCTACAAACATTCCCATCATTATTGCAATCCCTTCCTCAAATCATTCCTCATCCACCTCCTAACCACCAATTGACATAATTGTATATGAAAAAACTCATTTCTCTTGATATAATTTCCTCTCTTATGCCACAAATAACCTTATCAACCTAAAAATACTTATACTTATCTTTCACTTGAGTACACCTCCACCATCTCCAAAGAAATCATCTTCACTTTTTTCCTAAAACACAACACTCCATATGAATGAAAACCTTCCTTCTTAATCCCATTATATAATAAGAAACCTCCAAGTCCTCAAAAGCATAATATGTAGTTGATCTATTAGTATATATGTATACACAACAATAATAATGGCATAAATATGGTATGCAACATAAAGGATCTGCCTATTGGAAAATTTAGGATGTAAATTATTCACAATTATTTAATAAAATTATTTATAATAAAAAAGATAGTACTTCAAGCATTGCTAGATGATCTTGCATAGATTCTATGTACAATTATGAGGTTATATCTTATAAAGAAAGCATAGGTAAGGTCCACTATTATTATAGATGCATAGTGATTCATATAGACCCAAAAAATGACCCCATTGAAGGATTTCTTAGAGATAGAAATGCATCCTTTTGATTACATTGTTACTTCTATCAAATTAGGGAAACCATCATGAAAAGGAGTATAGATTGAAAAATATTTAGTGAAATAAATGTTGAAAAAAATAGAAAAGTATAAATCTATGAAATAAGATTTAAAATAAAAGGTAACCTATTTGACTTCTTATTTTTGAAAAATTCTTGATCTAATTGGTTCTATTATTGCAACTTTAGTTTATGGAAAACATCAAAATAGATAAGGAATTACATTCAATTATATCAATGAATTGAGAGCGTGAGGTTAGATAAATATTTCAATAAATGTAGAGGTGTATTATTATTTTAAAATAAGTGAAGTTTTCATGAAACTATTAGAAATGTGGATCAAGACATAAAGAAAGTTAATAGATGTCTTAACATTATTTTACAACTTGCTGGCATAAATTATTAGATATTGGTGAGTAACAAAATTTTGGTTGAAAGTAATAAAGTATTGCACAAGAGATGTATTCAAAATTATAAGTTATGGTAGGGAATATCATACCAAAATATAAGTATAGTCTAGACAATTTTATTGAAATAATTTTTTATAATATCCCCAATTAAATAATTTGAAATTAATTTCTTCTAAATCAAAATAAATATTTTTTAAACTCTTTAGTTGAATCAAAATATTCACAAGATTTAGAAAATTCTACACAAAACTAAGCACCTTTAACTAGACTTAGCATTAAAAACTTTGAAACTCGTTAATAAATTATAAATTTTAATTATATAAAATGTGTCATTACTACAAGAAAAAATCTAACGCATACAATAGTAGAAAATCTAGAAAAATATTCAATTACTAAATAACCAAGTTGATTAAAATGAAAAAAAAAAAAATTATAGAAAATATGATCTAATATATTAGAAAAATGATCATAAATAACACCTAAAAATCCACACAAACTTCCCCAATAACTAGAAAATCAACTTCACATACAAACAAAACAACACATAAAATTGTTATGATATTTCATGGAAATGTTGGTAAATATCATAAATATATAGCAGACCACTTCAAGAGGGTGACATTAATAATCAAATTATAATATATGAATTCAACATTTGATGATATGATGATATAGGGTAGAGTTATCATCATATTTATAGGTTTAACTATGTAGGAACACACCACTTCACCCTAATTAAGGGGGATTAATATATCAACTAATATTTACGTCAGGGTTATTCCTACTACAAGTGTTATCATTATTATAGTTAGGATTATATAATGTGCAATTCTAGGAATATATCATATTAGCGTCATAAGATTCCCTTCACCTCTAGAAAAGAATTTCGCTTAATGCTTAGAAACTCTAATATTTTGTATGAATTGTTCAGCATTTCATATTGCATCTTCAATTGACAAATTCTTCCACTTGATTAGGAATTTTGAGGTGGCTCTATTTTGCCATTAGATTTTGGAAATTTCATGAAGTTTTTGTATATTTTGTTTAAACAATTTTTTTTGCAATAGTAGTAAGAAATAGATGAGAGAGGCCATAAAAATATGCATTCTTAACATGAGTCTATCCACAACAAGAAAGATTGTGTCAAGATTATTTGACTTTGGAAACCCATTAATGAAGTGCATTAATATTTCTACCTAGTGTTGTATTGGAATGCCTAATATTTGTAAGAAGCCAAGAGTTTTTATTGAATTTTTTAAAGGTTGCAACTTCATTTATACCCTCAAAACAATAAAGTACTTAATGAAAATGATGTGGCATTTATCAATGGTACCCATTATCGACCCACTTGGATGTCCTCAAATAGTCCTTAATGTTAAGAGAGCATAGAATGCCTAATATTTGTAAGAAGTCAGGAGTCTTTATTGAATTTTTCAAAGGTTGTGACTTCATTTATACCCTCAAAATAATAAAGTACTTAATGAAAATGATGTGCATTCATCAATGGTACCCATTATTGACCCACTTAGATGTCCTCAAATAGTCCTTAATGTTAATAGAGCATTAGAATACCTAATATTTGTAAGAAGCTTGGAGTCTATTGAATTTTTTGAAGGTTGTGAATTCATTTATACCCTCAAAACAATAAAGTACTTAATGAAAATGATGTGGCATTCATCAATGGTACACATTATTGACCCACTTGGATGTCCTCAAATATTCCTTAATGTTAACAGAGCAGTGATAGAGATGTAATTTGAAGTATTGTAAGGACATAAGGACCTAGGTTGGAGCATGATGACCCATTAACCATGTAACTAGATGTTAAATTTAATAGTAATATGAGTGTATTTCCACTTACCATAAAATACAATCGATTTGTTCTAAAGATGATATCAAAGAAGAAATAAAATTGTGAGTAGACTTTCAAAAAATTACTAAAACAATTAGTGGCCCTTTGATATCTTATTCTTTAAAAATGAAATATTTCAACTTATCAAACAAACAAAAAATTAAAGGGTTTTAATATCAAACCCACAAAATCGTTTAGCTATTTGATGCAAGGAAGTGAACCTTAGATTGAAACCTCTTCCACCCAGAGTCAAAGACTCACATAATACAATTTTGAATAAACAAACATCATAAAAATATTCCCTAATAGACAAGATCAAGTGTCAAACTTAACTTCTGATCAAGACATATGTACATTCAAAACAACCAAAAAATGGCCTCTGGCTATTCTCCACACAAAATTGCACACCTGCAAAAACACTAATCCACATAATGATGGTTTTTTGCTGATTTTTTTTGCATTTTAAAAGCATTGTGGAGGTGGATTATGAAGATTAGGCGAGTGAAATTCCTATGAAAATCCATCATATTATGCAAATTTGTTCTTTTGTACCGATGCCATTTTATGTAAAGAATAGGTGCATCCCTTATTTATACCAATCACTCATTTTTCAACTCTAATTATTATTTTAAATTACGATTCAAACATACTTATTCATATTTTATATCATGACGACATAATAACCATTCTACCAAATACCTTTCAACAAATGTAAGCCACTTAATAAAATCACATAATCACATATTATCTTAAGCATTAAGTCTTTATAGACATTCATGAAAGATTTGGCTTTCAAAGGCAGGCAAAGACAGCTCACTTTTTAACCTCCATACATCATTACTTAGTACGGTTGGAAAATTCATATAATTAAACGAAAATATCTCGTGAACATGTCTCGTAAATGTCTGTCAAGCGTCCGGAGATTTAAATGGAAAAGTAATGAAACGAACAAATAAAGTTATATTTTTTTTTTTCAGATTTTATATTTATATAAGTATGAATAAAGAGACGTACAATATAAATAATGGCCAATATTAGATCTTTTGATGGTCACTATAATTTAAGGTTCAAGCTATTTTGGTTCTAAAATAGATCTTTGGTACAGTGATAGGGATGTGTTAGTCAATCACAGTCATTTATTGCAAAATTGACGGTGTAAAACACGCGACTAACACGCGTGTTAGTCAATCCAAACTGTCGTTTTGAACCCAGAATAGACGAATCCATAATTTACCAAGGGTTGCCTTTTGGAGGACAACACAATTTATATGGGTTTTTTTTCCTTCTAAAGTTAGCTTCTAATCACTTAGAATCTTACCCAAAAAAAAAAATGGTTTTGTGTTAAGATTAAGAATGTATGTTTGCGTTGGTTTTAAAAGAGATGTTATTAAGTTTGAATTTTAGATGTGCGTACGTTTTGTATTTACTATTGAAATATAATTAGGTGACTTGAGGTAGTCCTATAAGCTATAAATTGTTTGTAAGTTAAGTCATTTGGTGTCATAGATTATAAAAGAATCTTTCCATATAAAAGTGTTTATATTGTACAGTTGGTTAGCTAAAGGTATCATGGTAAATCTACTCTGGGGTTTTGGTGATTTGTGGATCTTTTGTTTCTTATTAGGTCAAAATCATCTCTTATCGATATTTGTTAGGTTTTGTTTTGTACATTATTATAGAATTTAAAGCCTTATTAAAATAAGAAGAGACACTATAATTATTTATCAGATGACACAATTGAAGTAGGGAGATGCTTTTCACCAACTAGAAGAAGAAATTACAAAAAACGATAATGAGAAAGGAACATTTAACAAGAAAGAGGAGTTATAGGAAGAAAAAACTAATGAGAAAGGAACATTTAACAAGAAATGAGAAAGGAACATTTAACAAGAAAGAGGAGTTATAGGAAGAAAAAACTGCATAGATGGTAGATGAATAAAGTAGAATAAAGGAGAAGATTGGATTTACATAAAAATCATAAAGAAATCCCTCATTACAATTTTAGTAGTGTAGACTCATTTTGGTAGACTCTATATTCTATTCACAATTTATTTGTTCTTGTTAAAGGTTTAAAATCTTAGTATTTTAAATCTTCAAATATATTTGTTAAGTTTAGATTCTAGATTTTTAGCTCTTGCCCATGTTGGTATTTTAAATGAATTGTAAAATAGGAGAATATTTCTACATTTCAAATCATATATTAAAAAATCTTAAATTTACAAATCAAGATTTATATATTTAGTATTTAAACAAAATTCAATTTGATGAATTTAGAGTAACAAATCTCTAATTTATTATTTTTAAATATAATTAAAGTCTCCATAAAATTATAACCTCGTGAATATTAAATCTCAAAAAAAATTAAACCACCAATCTTAAATCAAAACCATTATCTTCTAATGCATTTTTTAAATAGTTATAGATAAAAGTCAAGAATACAAAAATGAGAAGGCAAAAGAGTTTATCAATGTGAAGTGTTGGTAAAGTGTCCTAATAATCATAAATATTCCATGCACATAATTATTTCTAAGAATATGATAGTCTTAAATGTTGTTGAAGGTGACCATTTTATAATAGATTATAAACAACACAATCATTTATAGCTCGTTTGCTATTGTAATAACCTGATTTAGACATAATGATTAAACATGTTAGCTAACTCATGTTTTATCTTATGTTTCCAGATATAACTAATATCTCAAAAAAAATTAGTTTGGCTAGATATAATTAAAAGATGAATATATAATATTGATTTCAAAGGTATGTCATGGCATTATAACAAAATCAAACATATTATGTTATCATTATTTGTTATTTAAATCCAAATATAGGAATCCCTATTTTTCACATTCATGAATTTTTTCAATTGTGGTTAGGGTTAAAATAAGGTTACAAATACATATAAAGTAAGGGTTATTGTATATGCGTAAAATCATCATTGCTAAATAAGAAATAAGGAAAATCATGAATTCCTTAACTAGTCAAGCAATTCAAACATAAACCAATGAAATAGATGCATAATAGAATCAAATTAAACAATATAAAACTCCCTATCGTGCATCATGGCTTCCATTGTTCTTCTCTTCTTCATGGTATGATGGCTCTTAGATATCACACTGGCAACCTGCAAATGACACAAAGATTCAAAGTTCGTGTTTATTCTTAATTGTTCGCAATTCATCATGATTCTTGAAAATGAGGATCTGAATGTTGAATTTATAGATTATTGGGTGAGATTGAATGAGAGGTAGAACAAACTGATCAAGAGGTGGAACTCAAGTGATCTCACATGTTGATTGATAGTTGAATTGTTGATTTGGAGGTGGAATAGAATAGATTGAATAGATAGGTGAGTTAACTGATTGAGAAAAAAACTGATTCAAAGATAGAAAAAGAATGATTGGAGGAGAATTAAAGAATGATGTAATTAATCAATTAAAATAGATTGAATAGTTAAATAATTAAAAGCTTTTTGGAAAAAGCAGAGTGGAAGATAGAAATAGAGATTGAAAAGATAATGATTTAATTAATTGAATTAATTAATTTAGCATGTGCTTGCACTTTGACTTGGATTTTCAATTTAATCTTTGCATGAGATTTAATTCAAATATTGAATTTAGTTTAAATTCAATTTGTTATTTGAATATGTTTAGAACTTGACTTTGGTATTCAATTTGATTTTTGCATGAGATATAGTTCAAATATTGAATTTATTTTAAATTCAATTTGTTATTTGAATATATTTAGAACTTGACTTTGATTTTTGAAATCATGCACATGTATTTGAAATTAGAATAAAATGAATTTGGATTTGGAGAATTAATGAAATTAGACGAAATTAGAATTTGGGAATTTGGAATTGGAATTAGAAGAATAAATTAGTTAATTAAATAATTGAAAGAAACTATTTAATTATTTAGAAATTGAATTTAATTAAATAATAAAGATTATTCAAATTAAAGGATTAAAATCACAATTAATTAAATAATAAATATTTAATTAATATTAAGAAAAGTGTTTGAATGATTAATTGATTAGGATAGAATAGAAGTTTTTTATTACAGGAAAAATAGGTTTTAAAGGGACCTGAAACCCTTTACAAAAGATTACAAAAGATAGATCAAATAGAGTCCAATCATAACAAAATTATAGCAAAAACAACCAAACAGGACTGAGAGACAATAGAAGACAAATAAAAGACCACTCAGCCCACAAAAACAGCAAAAGGCCAGCAAAATTACAGCACACAACCAACAACAGAAAAAGATTAACCCATATTTTTAAGGTTCTCCTCAATATTAGCGCAAAGCTGGTGCATCTTCTTGGTGACATTATTCAATTCCAGTATGTCCTGAAGAATCTCAATGGCTTTCTTCTTTATACTAGCATGAGTGCAGTTTCCTGGAGGACCCGACTCGTCAGCACCAGCAAACATCTCCTTATCCATGTCCACAACAACCTTGTTCATGTGAGCTTTCTCTAGCTTGCTGGCCATGGTAGACATAGTGTCTGTAGAAGCCTTCATAATGTTCTGACTAGTTTCCATAATTCCCCTAAGGGTAGTCTCACACTTTGCAATTCTAGCCTCCATATCCATAATTTTTTGTCAGGTATTTCCTTAACACGTTGAGTAGCTTCCATATTCTTGGCCAAACAATTTGTCATCACCTTTTTTCACCTTCAGTCCACAAAACACTAGCTGAAGTACCCTCAACCATCTCTTTACCAGCATCGACAGGGTGAGCTCTCATAGACTATGCAGCAAATCTTTAGCATTAGCCTGCATTATTTCCATCTTGGAAGATAATGACTGCTTCTTAAGATTGATGTTTTTGATTTCATAGAATACTCATTTGAAAAGACGAAAAACCTCCAAAGAGCATTTTTTGGTGACATTAAGCACATCAAACGGTATCTCATGTTTAGGATGAAAATCTTGAGAGGAAAAATCTACTGAATCCTGAGAATTCTGCTCCGAGCCATGAGAGGAAGATGACACCTCAACATTTTGAGTTTGGTCCATGGAATCCTAGTCATCAGAGCTATCAGAAACCTTCAAAGTGGCTTTTTGAGATTTACCCTGAGGGTGTTTACTCGAGCCTTCCCCACCAGCAATAGGGGAACCCTTACTCAGATCTGCAGCAATCATCTTCGCCCTAGTTTTTCCTATTTTGCTAGAATGAGGGGCATAATCCCCATCATCACTATCAGTTACCCATCCTTTTCACTTCAATTCCTCACTAACATCAATATTTTTAACAAAAATAGGGGATGGCTTACTGGGGTTTTCAGAAGCCCTAGCTTTCAAATGCTCAAAAATCAGAGCAATTAAACCTTGGTGTAAAATAGGATTAACATGGGGGTTTTCCTTGAAATCGGCAATACTTGCATTCAAAGAAGAAGACAACAAATAAAACGGGAATGGCATTTTCTCATTATGATGGAAATGGTTAAGGAACACAAAGTGATACCCATAAATTTTAGTGAACCTATCGTCCAAAGTGAAGAACTCCATAAACACCTTCAGAAGCCCCCGCCATATGGCTTTAATCTGCTTTGGCTCAAAATAGCTCTTATTGGCTTTCACGTTCCCTCTCCTTCTTGGGGGATCTTTTCAGAGCAGCATCAAAGATTTTTCTCTCTATAAAACTTAATCCCCTCTGTAGACATCCTCATCACTTCATCAATGAGTTCTTCATTAATCTCAATCACCATACGAAATAGATGCACCTTACCATCCTTCCATCTCTTCACAAAATGTCTTGCAGCACTCTGGTTGTGCCCATGCAACTTCTCCAAAAAAATTCACCACACCTCCCTTCTATAATCTATGCCAAATGGTAGGATTTTTCTTCCAATTAGCACAATTAGGAGGTTCCACCCGGTGTTGTTGACCCCCCATAGTATTAAAAATCAGCTCAGAGATAGCCAACTTCAAAAGAACAGGGTTTGCAGCAGACAACTAGCAACAGCTTCAAAATCAGATAATGCCCATCAAGCATACGAATTCTGGAAGTAATAATAGCAACTTAAAGTAGCCAACCCAAATGCTTGTCATAAAATGATGATAAAATTAATAACTTTCATCATCGAAAATAGTGGGGCTCTCCTCATAGTTGTCATGTGTTTGATCATCCATAAGGAATGATCGAACCTCAAAATCCAAGGTGTCTTCATTAAACCACACCTTCCTATTGTCAATTCTATGTAATGCCCCACCAGGAAACCCCTAAGGGTTTAAGTTTAAAAACACTCAATTAGAGTGCAAATTTTTTTATTTTTTATTTTTTTAATAATTATTAAGAGCGTTAATACAAAGTTACAACATTAAGATAGTTGAAGTTAACTCAATTCATAATTAAGCACGACATTAAAAATACATTGGAGTTATCTGTCAACTTAGATATCACAGCGGAAGGCTCAAACAATCCTAAGGAGGTTTCCCAACGCGATTTACACAACCTTACACCTAACTCATCTTGCGTCATCAGATCCATTAATCTGGATATCTTATATTACGGGAAAATGCATAGGTCTTGATTATATATGTGTTTTCAAGGTATGACATCTTAAAATTTTAGGAAGCGTTCAACTTCTTTGGTTGATGAGGAGACCCTTGAGAGGTTAATTACTCAAGGCACTTTAATTCATAATTTCATTAGGAGGTCTCCAAATGGGTTCAAGCGTTTTAAATGTAACCAAGTTCATTCATTAGAGTTTTAAAAATAACCATCTACGCTTGACATCATCCTTTGATGCTATAAGTATGCCTAACGAGAATTAATTCTTTTAGGGTTAAGCTACGATTAGTTAAACGAGGATTCCTTCATTTGATTTTAAGATATTCACCCACATTTGATATCTTTCTTAAATATTAAAAAGTATGGTTCATAGGAAGAATTCGTTCCTTAGGGATTAACTACAACAATCAGAGTGAGATCCCTTCATTTGGATCCATGCGTAGCCAACTGATGGGTTGAAAATTCTTATGATAGGTATAGTGTGAGTAGCCATGGGAATTCACTTGAAGTTTTAAAATAATACTACTAGATTGTCTAGAATCATTACGTTGAAAATGTATTGAGCCACCAGAGTTCATCCTTTAACTATAAGATATAGTTAGCAAGATATTATCTAACATTTCAAGATTAAAGTATAAATTCCAAGAGATGCTCTTCCATTAGGATTGAATTACAATTATCTCGTTGCAAATCACTTTTTTTTATCGTTAAATGAATATAATGTGAGAGAGATTCTTTTATTAGATTTAATGTATCAACAACTAATTGAATCCCCCTTTTTTTTTTTAGTTCATCTTTAGCAATCTTAAAGAAATTCATTGTTGAGGTTATAATTATTGAAGACTAGTTGAGATAACCCAATTTTAAAACTAAACTGGTGAGGATTATTGATTAAAATTACAACATAGATTACTAAGTATATTCACCCAATATACAACATGAATTACCTAATTGAGTCCACACGAATATCAATTTACTCTGGTGAGTTTTATTGTTAAGATTAAAACGTGAAATAACTTAACATATTTACCCAAAGCAATGAAACATAATTGACATGGCGAGATTCGTTTACTAAGGTAAAGGATAGATATTTCTATTATGTTCATCTTTTAGATTTTGATTTAAGAATTGTGACATAATTTTTTTTTTTATCCTTGTTTTTTCCCTTTTACATTCATTCCATTAACATACTTTTTAACAATTAGTCCAATGAAGTAATTCTATCTAGATTTCTTCCTCTATTACAATTTAAATTAAAATTACCAATTTACTTTTCCCACGCTTTAATTTCAATATTTAAATACCATGCCATATTCATAACTCACAACGTTTTATGAACTTAATTAACTACATTTATCCAGATGTTTAATATTATGCTCTTAAATTTGAATTCATTAAACTTCCACCATACACTCATGCAAGATTACAACCATACCTGAAAATTTAAAACATAAAACAATGCACGCTATAAACATCACATAACACAGATATGATCTCGGAGTTCACCCCGGATGGGCTACATCTCCGGGTCTGCTCAACTGCAAGACCCTTTTGGTATTTAATATAGTTAAGGTTACATAATTACATGTCTTTACAATCTTGCCTTTTAGGCGAACACATACACCATTCCACCTCTACCTCGTTAGTTTATTACATAGTGATCCCTTTTAAAAACGGGTCAAATTAAATCATAACATAAGAAGACAACAAACCTAAATTCTATTGTTTGACGGTACCCTAACTAGGGGCTTGTCCAACTTGTAACCAGACACTGCCATGCCAAATCTTACCGTTACATAACCCAAAATCAATAATAGAAGTCTAATTCGACATAGGCATTAACCGGTAGAGGTATTCGTTTTATCATATTGCCCTGGCTAATTAATATCGAAACTTCGGTATACTAGCTAAAATAACTTTTATTTAAAACTCTTATTAACCACCATCACTAGTTATTCCATGTTAAAAATGAGTATCAACTCGAGTATAATGTGATCAACATGAAATTAAAAACTGGTGTTAGGGTAAGGAATTACTAAATGTTGCTTCTCGAATTCCAAATATATTATTTACTAGTTTGAAATTAAATAAGATACTGAATTTAAAAATTACTTAATATCAAAGCAACTAGATTCAAATCTCTTAAACTAATTTTTAATTCACTAAATAAACTAAATTCTTTTTTTTTTTATATGTGACATGCATATATCCCCTTTTTTTTTTCTTTTAAAACATATTATATAAAAAAAATAATAAACAAATAATAAAAAAAAAAAAACAACTAAACTAAACTTTTTTTGAAGTTTCAAAAAAAGGGAGGGAGGGAACCCACGTGCCCCCCCCCCCCCATTGGCAGCGTACGCTACAGTGGGTAGCGCTGCTACCAAATGGTAGCAGAGCGCTACCTTTGGTAGCAGTTCGCTACCACTGGTAGCGTTGCTACCAGCTGGTAGCAGCTACCAAGGCCAACAAAAAAAACAGTTTTTTTTTTTTTAAATTTTCTTTTTCTAAAATTTATTTTATTACAGACACTAAAATACAGTCTGAAAACAATAAAGGAAGTAACAAGATTCTCAGTGCACTCACACAGCCTGAGACAGAAAGAAAGAGCATTCTCCAGCATTTTTATATGTATTTTTTTTTAATATCATGAACAATACACCCCAAATGAAAATGTAAGACAAATAAAACCCCCTTTTTTTACAGTCCTAAAGTAGATTTCTAGATTTCTCATAACAAATAACCAACTGGGGAAACTAATTTTTTTGAAAAGTTCATGAACCAAACAACCAAAACAAATGTAAAAACCCTCGTTCTTTTATCAGATTTTTCCTAAAAAAAAAAAAACTCCATTATGAGAAAACTATATTTTCTCATCAAGCTGAAACACAACATCAAACTTCATTCTAAATCAACCAAGCTTAAAGAAGCAACTGCAACTATTCTTCAAAGAAAACACATTCATGAGTAAAAATTCTCTCTTTTTTTTTTTTAACAAGAAGTAGATAGGTAGATTCAAATCCTACCTCATAGTGCAATCCCGGGCATGAATCTTGATGAAGAGTTTCCCCAATCTGCTGCTCCATTGCAAATTCCCCATTTTTCTTCAAAAAAAACTCCCAAGCCAAGAACCCCCAAAATGTCTCCAAAACTAGGTTAAAAAGAAAAGGCCCTAATTTTGCCCTAATTTTTAATTTCGAAATTAGGCATTTATTTTTGAAATAAAATGAATGAAAAATGAAATGGAAGTCATTCATTTACCTTATTTAATACATCTCATTTGTTTTCTTTATTAAAATTATAATGCTTCTATTTCTTTTTAAATTTTTAATTTCTCAATATCGATTTAGTTCTACATTTATATTTTGGAACTATTGACCGGGTAAGGCATTTGATTAATTTAATTTTCTAAAAGTCAAACTTTTATACTTTATCGACTTTACAAGTAAAAGAAAATAATTTCATTTAAATAATAATAATTTACCCCTTTTTCTTCCAAAGTGCGAAAATGAGTAATTTAATTCTATCTCTCAATGACTTTAAAATTTTTCCTTTCTAAAACGCGTAATTTATTAAAATCGTCGTTATTAAAATTAACTATTAAATTAACTCGCTGCAACAAAATAAAGCGACATTTTAAAATACATGACTAATCTAGTACAAGAGTCTTATTTATGCTAATTTCTCAATTACAAATACGTAAAAGTTACAATTGCATAAATGAGCACACTAACCCCAGTTAAATACCTTAAGCCTGCTACATTAATAATTTAAGGCAATTTCTTAAATTAATGATTAATCATATAAAAGAAGCTACCCATTTAAATTTCTAAATTTCTAATGTGCTCGTCTACTCATAAATTTGAATTTAATACTTAGGATCACAAACCTCACTTACCTCGTGCATGGCACGCAAATCGAGGGAGTCCTCCAATCTCTCGACATGCATCCCAATGAAAAGCAAGCCCCACGAATCCACACACGATGCTCACCTAACCATGGCTAAGGCAAGACGAGAGTTATATGACCACTAAATCCGAATTCAAAAGATGAAGGAGCATACTCAACCTTGCAAATTCCAAAGGAGATGAACCTTGCCCTAAGCGGTGTTGTACCTGCAATCTCCTACACCCATGAATTCATACAAGCATGCATATACAAATACATATTCAATGAAGATGTTAGCTCAAGATTTATCACAAGGGTTAGGAACAATTGCATTTACACGAGAATCGATGCAAAAACACAATAATAAGTATGCTCTGTTTATTTATATTATCTAAACTACACATTGCATATCGGTTAATCTACCATTTGAGAATGCCACATAGGAAGTCAATCAAGGTTAAACGGGTTTTAAAAGTCCGACTAGGGTATGGGCATTACATTCTAACCCATGTGTTAGCGAAATAGTCCGCTACACAATTACCTTCTCTATAGCTATGAGAAATATAAAACTCCTCGAAAGTATTGATTATATTCTTGGAGGCATTAATAATATTTTCAATCGTCCATGAAGGTGAACTTTTCCCCTTAAGACATTGAATAATACTATTCAAGTCTCCCTTAATCCACACCTTTCTGCATCGAAGTTGCTTAGAAATTTGCAAAGTTTGGAAGGTGCCCATGGCTTCAACAAGATGGATGGTCTGTGTACCCATGGGGAGTGCCACCACTGCAATACACCGACCATTCTCATCCCTTATCACTCCCCCACACCCAGCCAACCCAGGATTGCCCTTAGTTGCCCCATCAAAATTAATTTTAACCCAATCTGGAGGGAAATTCCACACACAGTTATCTCTAGTCTTATACCTCTATCTATGATATTTAGGAAGAACCAGTCTCCATTCCTTGGAAACAGAAATCTCAAAGTCATTGATTAGGTTTGCGGAGCACAAGGATCCAACATTGAAGACCATATTACCATTCTCAGAAATAGCCCTGCAAATATTTTCAGCAACCACATTAGGGGGGAGAGAGGATTCTCTGAAAACATAATTATTTCACTCCTTCCAAATCCCCCAAGAAACATGAGGGAAAATAAAGGACCACAACAACTTGATGGAAGAATTAGAAGAGGAGCATCTCCACTATTGAAAGAAGTCCAAAATCTATTCAGGGAAGACCTAACTGAGGCCTCACTTTTGGAACACATAGCTCCAAATTTCAAAAGAAAAAGAGTGGTGAATAACCAAATGGGAAACTGATTCCTCCTCCTACAAGCAAAGAAAACATCTATTGGGGATGAAAAAACCCTTATACATAAATTATCAGTAGTAAGAATTTTATTCTGAAGCATAAGACAGAAAAAAATGTTAACTTTAGGAATAAGGTTCTCCACCTAGGCTTTCGCCCAACAGGGGGGGAGAAGGAGCAGGAGACGGCAAAGAAATAGTAGATGCCACCGAGAATCGATCAGAAGAAGTCCCCTTCCAAATCAGAGAGTCCTTGGAGTTCAGACAAGGGAAACAAGAGAGAAGAGATAGATGGATAGGAATCAAGGGAGGAAAAGCCTCTGAAAGATTAACTCGGCCAAAATCTCTCCAGTAATCAGCAAGAAAAACACCAAAAGCATCTTTGCAATCATCCATAAAAGGATCAAAATTCGGGAGATCACAGAGAGGACCAAAAGGGAGCCAGGAATCTTCCTGGAATCTAATAATCTTGCTATCTCTCAGCTTCCTAAAACTTCCCTTCGAAGCAACCTCCCTAGCTTTAAGAACATTATTCCAAAGAAAAGAACCAGAATGGAGAGCAGCCACATTAAAAAATTCTTGCAAAGAGGGGGAGAAGAACAAATACTTACTGCACCAGATCAAGTTCCATTCATGGTTGTTTTCAAAAATTCTCCAAATCTGTTTAGCCAAAAGAGATTGATTAAAGGATCGAATACTTTGAACACCTAGGCCTCCTCCAACTTTAGGTATTAAAAACACTCTCCCAAGCATTCTCCTCCACCCCAGACCAAAGGAACCACTTTTGATTTCTTTCAATAACTTTAGCAAATTTGGAAGGGATTTTGAAGAGACTAAGAGCATAAATAGGGAAATTTTGAAGAGTTGACTTTAAAAGTTGAACTTTCCCAGCCTGACTTAATAAAGCACCTTTCTAGCCAGCCAATTTCTTATTGAATCTATCAATCAAAGACAACCAAAAAGAATCTGGCAGTTTCAAGCAAAGGAGGAGGCCTAGATAAGTGGAAGGAAAAGAATCGATAACACAGCCAAGAATTTCCGCAATCCTTCTCTGTCTCATATTTGGGGTATTGAAAAAGAAAAGAGAGATTTAACTCCAGTTTATCAATTGACCAGACACTTTTCTATAAATATAAATATCAATAGAATTCTTCAAATTTCTATCTTCCTTGATAGAAGAACTTCCCAATAAAATAGTATCATCAATGAACTGCTGGTGGGAGCACACAAGACTAGATGAAGATGGTCTCAAACCCTAGAAAGAGTCATATGTTACCAGTTTCAACAAATACCTTCCAAGAGCCTCCGCCATAATAGTAAAGAGGATGGGCGAAATCGGATCCCCTTGTTTCAAACATCTAGAAGATTTGAAAAGGCGAGAAGGGGATCCATTAACAAGAACTGCAAAGGAAAGCGTGGAGACAAGCTGTCAAATGAGCTTAATAACTCTATCACAAAATCCAAATGCATGAAGGATTCTGGAAAGAAAAGGCCAATCAACTCTATCATAAGCTTTAGAAAGATCCAACTTCATAAGAAATCCCTCTTTACGAGACACCTCTGAGGAATGGATGTTCTCATGCATAGCAATGATAATCCAAAATCTATCTACTAGGGACAAAACCATTCTATTGAGGAGAAATGAGATGGACAAAAGCCTCAGTGTTAGAACCTTAGAAATAATCTTATAGAATGAATTACAAAGGCTTATTGGGCGGAAGCTATCATAGAATCAGCCCCAGCACATTTTGGAATCAACACAATAAAGGTATAATTGAGTTATTTGAGCAATGATCCAGCTCCAAAAAACTATTTCACCCCATCTGAAACATCCTTCTCCAAGCATCTGGACCCAGGGCTTTGTTACCATCAAAAGAAAAGACAATAGCTTTAATTTCATCTTTAGAAGGAATAGTAGTCGGGAACTTATTATGCTCTTCTTTCAGGATAGAGGGCATGGCTCCCAAAAGATAATTTTGAGCATCAACATCCAAATTAGCCTCAGCCAAGAGAAGGGAAGAAAAAAAAGGAGAAGCCTCCCCACATATTTCCCCGTCTTTCACCAGCACAACATCATCCACCACCAGCTTAGAGATCCTTTTGGCAGCTTTTTGTTTGAGGGTAGTTAAATGAAAAAAATTTGTGTTCTTATCCCTAGCAGACAACCATAAGGCCCTAGATATTTGTCTCCAAAAAACCTCTTCCTTAGATATGACATCATGATACATTCTCATAATATCATTTTCATTTTTGAAATATCCTGAAGAATAACCCTCAACTTGAATTTTATCTTGAATGTCTTTCAACTCACACTGAATAGAAAATTTAGAAGTAAAAAGATTGCCAAACACTTATTTATTCCATCTTCTAACATTATCTTTCACAAATTTGAGTTTTTTAGCAGCTCTAAACATAGCAAACCCAACCAGAGGTATATTCCACCATTGCATGATATAATTTTCCAGCAAGGGGTGGGACAACCACATTTTTTCAAATCTAAAAGGATAGTTTCTCTTACCATCAATAGACTCTGCAACAAAAGAGATGGGGAAATGATCTAAACCAACCCTAGGGAGAGCCATAAGGGAGCAGACATACTTAACCAGTCAATTGTTAGAGATAAGAGCCCGATCAAGACAAACTTGAATCGGGTCATCACCCACTCTCCTATTGGTCCAGGTGAATGAGGCACCTTGAAGGTCAATATCATGTAGAGATTTAGCATCAATAATTGCCATCAGGTCCAACTGACTATCCATTTGGATCTGAGAACCTCCAAACTTCTCAAAATTATGAAGGGGAGTATTAAAATCTCCCATAATAATCCAATTTTCATTACAGTGCTTGGAGCAATGAACGTCCAGTTTATTCCAAAACTTATTCCTAGCTTCTTTAGAGTTGGGAGCATAGATATTAGAGAGAACCCAGGAAAAATCATCTCAAATATGGTGAAATCTAACATAAACAAAATTGGAATCAACATCTAAGATTTCACCCTTAATGTATTTCAAATTCCAAAAAATAGCAGTCCCACCTGAAGCACCTTCTGAACAACTACCAGCAACCCCACAATGCTTGAAAAATTTCATGTTTTCCACCTTTTCCCTAATCATTTTAATTTCTTGTATAGGGATAATATCCCTCTTATGATCCCTAATCATGTTACAAACCATATCTTGTTTATGGGGCACATTAAGTCCATGTATGTTCCATGAAATAAAATTCATTTTTTACCAAGGAAACAAACCTCATAGATGGTTCTCTGACTATCATTCGCCAAGTTATGCCTGCATTCTTTCTATCTCAACCATTTAGTATATTTTCTACCAAGAGCGATATTCGATGTACCAGTATCAACTTTATGTTTCTGCCTTGTAGAAACATCAACATGTGGAGCCCCAACTTTCTTAGATTTATTTTTCTCAACTTGGATAAATGAAGCTACACCCCTCATAGCCTCTTGGGTCAGCAAGTGATTCTCTTTCCCTGATTTTAATGGACCGCTCCCACCACTAGACTCACTCTACTTTTCCTCCAACAAGTTTTGGGGTAGAGGGGACCTCTCCTCCGTAGGATATGTAGACTTCACATTCTCCTCAGATTGAGAGTACATGCAATTCACAACCTCATTCTGATTCCCCTTTCCCATGCTCTTAGGATTGGAAAAAGAAGCTCCAGCATCAATTTCTCTTTCCTCGAGCTGCTAAACAAATAGATTAGGATGACCATCTTTAACAAAATGCTCTGTTTCACCAAACCCATCCTCACTATTACCTTTTACCATATCAATACTCTCCTCTTGTTGGGCTTGTGATGTAGTCTTGATAACATCAGTATCTCCATCTTGCTCTAATTGAACCAGACTAGAAGAATCAGATTCCTTCCGGTTCCCAATATCTAACTGTCTTAATACTACCGTCTTCATTCTAAGCCACCTTTGACATTTTTTTCTCTCCAAATATTCTTATGCAGGCCATTGTTGTATCTAGAATACATTTTAGGGGGGCCAACTACCTTATTAATCTACAGAGGACTTTTTTTAGTTGAATGCCCAGATTTTTTACATTTAAAATAGACAAAAGGCATAGTCTCAAACTCAACTGGTTGGGTCCATTTCCCCAACCTAGAAATGATATCTACTGAGGATGGGAGATCAGTATTTTTATTAACACAAACACAGATCCATGCATAAACCATTCTTTTCCTAATTTTCATCATTGATTCAACAGAAAGAAGTTCCCCAAACAAGTTAGCCAAACCCTTAAATACATCCTCATGCCAAAACTCCAAGGGAAAACTAGGCAATCTAACCCAAACAGGGGTAGAACCAAAAATACCATCATTCAGATCCAAATTAGGGGACCAATGCTTCAAAGCCAACAAAGTCTTCCCAATAACCCAAGGGCCTCCACAAAGAACATCAGACAAGTCTTCGTCACAAGAGAAGGGAAAGGAAAAAAAACCCTTTAGCCATAGCTATGATTTCAATCTTCCCTTTCATGCTCCATCTCCTCTTAGCGAAAGATCTAACAACATCAATGTTAGGCCTACCACCCATAAATTTTCCAACTAATGATAAAGTCATAATAGATATATTGTGATCAATCACCAGATCAGGGACAACAATCGCAAACACCTGAAAGTCAGATTTGAAATATTATTAATAGGAGGGAACGTTGACTTACCACCAGGTTTGATACCAAAGAGGGAGGCCCAAGGTTTACTCTGCCCCCACATCATGAGGTCCCTTTCCAGGGTCATCTGGAATCCCCACCTTTTGTGGGTCCCCATCTTCAGAAACTGTGTTGTCATCCTAACTGCTCCTAGTTTTTTCACCCACCTGTTGTCCTTGAGTGCCAGCGTCTACAGCATTCCCCTGCAGATTCACCAAAATCAAAGGGGCAGGTTGCCCGCCCAAGTTCCCACTCAAACTTCCCATTTTTTTTGAATCGGTAGCTCCTAATAGCAATTAGAATAGAAGTTGAGAATGAATTTATTTAAATAATAAAGATTATTTAAATTGCGGGATTAATAATCATAATTAATTAAATAAAAAAAATTTAATTAACATTAGAAAATGGTTTAAATGATTAGACAATGATAGAATTGAAATTGAAATAATTAGTAATATTATGAAGGAATATGAATTTAGAAGAATAAGATTAATTAGTTTAATTGAATAATTACAAAATTATTTAATTAATTGGACGAATAATCAGTATATGATCAATGAGACATTTTTAGGAATCTACAGTTAGCATTAATTAAGGTTAGGCTTAAATTATGTTTAGAATTAAAAATTATGCTCATCAAAATAGATATCTCTCTTTGTATTTTACATAGATTTCTCTAAAGATAGCTATGCTAGTATATAAAAGTCAAGAATACAAAAATGATAAGGCAAAAGAGTTTATCAATGTGAAGTGCAAGTCTAATGTTCTAATAATAATAAATATTTTGTGAATAATGTGAAGTGCGGGTCTAATGTTGTAATAATCATAAATATTTTGTGAATAAATGATTGTGTGAGAAGAATTCTTATTAGACAAAAAATACAATAGTGTATAAATTTAATAAGAAAACAATTTAGAACTTCAACTTAGATTATTTCTTAGTCAATATTGAATATGAAATTATTTTTATTTTTCTTATTAATGTAAATTTGTGAACAAATGAAACATAATTAGAATCTACATATTCAAACAAGAAACATAGTTTTAATAGGAAATGAAATTATTTTCTATCCATTGGGATTTGTATTAGAGAAATGGCATAATAACAATGAAAGGGAATAATTATTCAAAACAAAAACAATAGAGGTCACTTAAACTCAATTTGAATTGGGAGAAGCCAATGTGTAATACATAGAGTCCTTCAATTTAACAATACTTTATCTACACTTTGTTGGTCTAAATTTATTTTCTTATTATTAAATCTTATTTTTTAAATCATATTTATAGATAGTGTCTAGGAAGAATATTGGTCTGCAACTCATTCGTGAGGGTTTGAAGGCCATGTGGAAGGGTTCCTTGGTGTGACGTGGAGGACTGCGTACGGCCTCCATGCAAGTAAGCCTCTTCTTGTGTTCTTCATTTATTTCTCTCTCTTGCTAGAGATTTCTCTTGTGTGTGTTGTCTCTATGTGGTTCTTTGGAAAGTAATGATGGAGTCAATGGAGGAGATGGTAACCACTCTGCCTCTCTTGTGTTTACTCTCGTCGTCACTCCTAATTCCATTATGAATGATGTCATAATAAAAAATCTAGATTATAAATGAAATTTTAGGGCTCTTAAATGGTCCCCTAAGGCAATCAATGATGAAATTTTATCCCTATCTTTCCCTAGGTGGATTGTGATTAAAAATCTCCCCCTTTATACTGGAAATTTATACCTCAATTTCTTGCCTTGGTTGGTAGGGTCCTGAGAGTTGACAATACTCAATCCTTAGTTCCCTATTTAGATGCTAGGGTTTTAATAACCCTTGATCCTAGTAAAGACATTCCTCAGTTTCTTGAAATTTTTGTGGAGAAAGATGTTGGCAATTGATGCTCATTGGATTCATATGTTGTCATTGATGGCAACAAGATTTTGTAGAAGGCTTGTATCGGCATTGGAGGAATTCACTGGCTTATATTGGCATTGGAGGCATACACTAGCAGATACCGGCATTGGAGGCATACACCGGTAGATACCAGCATTGGAGTAATTAGCGTCATAACCGACATCGACACCGGCATCCGCACTGACACAGGCACCGGCACCAGCATCCAACACTTTAGTGAAGCCGACATCACTCTGGGATCCGAAAGGTTTTTATTTGTATAACCATTTTATAATTATTGTGTAGAGCCGACATTGAATATCTTTTGTATTGTAAGCCGACATAAGGCATATTGTTTTTAAAAGGTATATAAGTCAGTTTATTAGGTCATTTTGATAGAGGAGAAATATAGGACAAGGAAGTCAAATAATGTGATGTGAAGGATATGTATGTAGATCATTTGTATGCAAAATTAATATCATGCAATGATCAGTAGATGGTTTGTAAAGCATTCTTGGAGGAAAGGAGATATCGGTAAAATGGTTTAGAGTTTATGAACTGGTATAGAACAGAGCTATAACTAGAACTCTTTTTGGCATTGCAGATGCATTTTGTGAGTTCATCATTACTGTTTTATCTCAGTAGAAGCTTGTAGTCAGTGAGACTCTTTTGTGTTGAGTAGTGTGCTCTAGGTAGTGTGCCTTCCTACATGTGCAGGCCCCCATACTATGTAATATCTTTCATATGGCCAGTGAATTGATATTGTGGGTAACAAATCCCACCATGGTTTTTCCTCTTTAAGGTTTTCCATGTATAAAATTTAGTGTGTTATGGTGTTCATTCATGTGGCTGGTTTATTTACTTCATGTTATATGTTTCTTCATTTACCAATTTATTTGTGTATGTTGTAATAAGGTAAAATATTATATTACCGGAAGAACACTGATTCACCCCCCCTCTCAGTGTTCTTGGATTCCTTGTATTCAAACAATTGGTATCAGAGCATGGTGCCTCAAAGGAAGTTTATCAGCTAGAGGAAGATCTCAAAACTGGAATCATTAAACATGGCTATGGAGAAACAACTTGAGATGGCACTTGAGGATTATGATGTTGAAAGGTTGAAGAACTTGAAGCTACAAAATGAATTGAATTATGCAAATGAATTCATTTTTGTTCTACAAGAAAGGTTATCATCTGCTCAAGCTAGGAGGAAGGAACTTTTGCAAAACTAGGATGATGAAGAGAAAAATGCACTTAAGGAACAATGTCAGAAGATGAGTCAAGCAAACATGCTCATGAAGAATGAAATGCAAGACCTAACTATGAGGATGTCAAAAGAAATTGAGGACAGAAAGAAGGAAGAAAATCTTGTTGTATCTCTGAAGAACAAATCTAAAGAATGTGGAAGATTGGGTCATGAGAATGATATGTTGAGAACTAATTTGGTACAATCCTAGAATAATGAACAAGAGCTTGAAAGACAATTGATGGTTCTGAGAAATGATCTAACTACTGCAAGTGAGTATAAAAAAAAAATTAGGATTAGTGTTACACAGTTGGAAGATTTATTGAAAAGACAAAGGCAGAGTGATGATTATAGAGGACTTGGATTTGAACAAGGTGAAAGCTCCGATACTGCAAATAAAGGTTAGACAACCGGTATGCAAAACTCATTAGACGAGAGGAAACCAGTAAGGCAATATAATGCTTACAAATTCAATGGTAGATGCTTTGTTTGTAATAAATTTGGGCATATGGCTAAAATAATGTAGAAATAGAGCAAATCAAAACTACAATTCAGTTCTTGGTCAATGCACAAATTGCAAGAAATATGGTCATAAGTCAGAAGATTGCAGAATGAATGTTAAATGTCATGCATGTGGAAAGTTTGGACATTTAGCTAACCAATGTAGGTCAAGGAATGACACCAGACATGGCAAAGAAATTCAAAAGAATAATGTTACATGTTATGCATGCAACAAAATAGGTCATATTGCTAAGTACTGTAGAAGCAAGACTAAATCGGTTAGCAATGATAGAGAAAATGAGAAAGGAAAGAAGAAGGTAGATGAAATACAAAAATATCATACCAAGAGATGGGTTAGAAAGTATGAAGAACCAAGTGGAGATGCAACCACACCAGTAACTGCACCAGTTACTCCACCAATAGAACAGAGCATTCCTACATCGGCAGGAAATTCAACCGGTAACTGAGGCATACGCCTTAGGGGTTGGAAAATTTATTGCAAATCTTGCATATTTGCCGGAAGAGATCTGGAAAGAGATCTAGAGAGTTGTATTGATCATTCATGGAGGTTCATCCAGCATAAAACTATGAAACCAGCATCCGATAGGGCACACTGCTAAGCATTTATGATAGTAAAGGATTAGGGTTTACTCGGTGATAAAAGGGGAAAATGGATTCACTTTCACTCACCCAGCACTCGAGAAAACCAGAGCAAAGAAAAGGAAAATCTCAAGTGATCAAGAGTAGGCAAAGGCATTCTAAGATATTTCCAACAGTTATCTGAGAAGTATTTAAGATCTTTCAAACCGGTGATTGTTATCCATGTATTTCCTTGAAATGGCATCTGGATCATCATTTGTTCCTACTTTCATTGTGAATCCCACTGTTGTTGAGGTTAAGGATAGGCTTAGACCTATCTTCAAGGAAGTTCTTCAAATAGCAAGGAAGGAAGACTCTTCTGGCGCATTCTCAAGGGTTCCCGATGGTGTCGTATATGTGGAAGATGTCAAGGGCTATATTCATTGCACCTTGGAGGATTTAGGCACTGAATAAATCAAGGGTATGTATAAATATGTGATACTAGGTAGCTCTGGAACAATCAAGCTGAAATATCAAATCATTGAAAACCTAGGGTTAATTAGAATACTGTATATATTGAAATTCGAAGAGGAAATGATCAGATATGTTTTGAGCAGGATCCATAATGAATTCATCTGGCTAGACTAGCCTCACATGATCACCAAAGAAGCAATTCAGGAGGTCACCGATCTACCTAAAGTTGGGCAGGAACCACGGAAGAAGATCTCCAACACTGAGGTTGAAAATCTCACCGACGCAACCCATGATAGAAGATCAATGAGGATAAGCACCATCAAAGATAGAGATGTAAAATTTTCCAACATGATCATCGGCTACAAGGTAACTCAATCAAGTCTATTAAACTCGGTTGCCAGTTCTTGTATCCATGTTGCATATCAGGTGATAAAGAATGATGGAAAGTATGATTTGTGTGAATGGTTAAGAAATGAATTAACGATAAATCTTGGCAAAATCAAGTGTGTTAAAAAAGGAACATTCTGGTTTGGCAATCTTATTGTCTACTTGATGTTGTATTTCATGAATGAGCTACCGGGTCTAGGGAAGAAACGTTGGGCTCATGACATACTGGTAGGTATGCATATTAGAGATGCAATCAATGGTCTTAGTAGCAACAAGGATGAGAAGCTATGGGGATTCTTTAAAACTTTCCAAAAGAACATGAGAATGAAGAAGAGAATCTCCAAACACATTGTGGAGAAATACTCCACTGAAATATGCTTCATAGTAAAAATAGATGAGACTCTCATGGAAGCAGTGGAATCAAGAACAATATGGGTCAGTGAACTAGGCTATGAAGTTGATGACAGCATCTTGGAACTATATGCTAAAATGTTGCTTGATGCTCCATTAGATGACAAGACTGAACACTTTGGCACTACAGATGAGAAGGCTCTTGAAGTTAAAATTGGATTCAACAAGAAAACAAGAGAAAACAAAATACAAAAAATATTTTCCTTCATCCAAAATGTAATTCACAAGATAGATACAAAACTAGGTTCTAGATCTAAACTAGTAGATCAACCAGCAAAGGTAGCTGCAGCAACTGTAGTGAAAAGTGCTCATGAGGAAAAGAGGCCAGAAACTTTCATTTCTTCTATCACTTCTAATTCTGATACAGAGAATAATCAACCTCTTGCATTCAAAAGGGTACAAAGGAAGAAAGTTGACAAGCCTCCGGTAGAGGAGAAGAAGGTGGAGCCAAGGAGGAAGCTAGTAAGAAAGGTGACAAAGCCTACTGCACCCACACCTCTGGCAAGGAAACCTACTCAGAAGAGGAAGCCAGCTCCATCTACCCCTGCAACCCCCAGCAAGAAGAAGAAGAAGAAAAAGAGTGAAATCAATGAAGCAATTGAAATCAGTAATGTTACCATCATCCCCCCAATGACTTGTGTAGAATTCATTGATGAGGTAACCAAAGATGGAATTTTGAAGAATGTGTCAAATTTATATGAACATATAAATGATAATGAGCAAGATTAATTGGAAGAAGCAATTTTGTTATACTTAGACATATATAAGAAGTCTTTGGTAGAAATTTTGAAGGAAATTCCTTTATCTTTGTATAATAAATTGGACGCAAGAAGATTAGATGCAGTTAAGAGAGACAGGGAGATTAAAGAAGTTGAACTTTTGAGCATGTATGGTTTTATAAATAATGAGGGAATGAAAAGATGTATAGAAGTTGCCAATAGAACAAGTTTTAGCAGCAAACCCTGACAAATAAGCTTAATGATGGGTAGAGTCATCGAAATAATTAATGAGACCAGAGATGGTTGGGATAAATTCTTCCCAAAGAATCTTGATTTTCTTACCTCTTAAGAATAATTTGCTAGGGCAACCGCTCCCACCATTCCGGATAAATCTAAAGGGAAAGGAATTTTGGGAAGTTCAGATCAAATTTTTGAATGAACTAGTAGATAATAAGAGTGTACATACTCCACCAGCAGCTAAAATTGATGAGAGTATACCAACTATACCGGCAGAGACAACATTTGTACAATCCGAGCAAGCTAATATAGGTAATGTACAGGATATAGATAATATTGTTGATAGTAATCCACTGGCAGTAACAGATACTGCACCAAGTGGTGAAGCCACCGGTGCAAAGGAGGATGAGAGAAGGGATACATCAGAAGAGGTTATGGAAAAGAAAGAAAAGGAAAAGGAGACTGAACCAACAATTGATTCCTCAGCAAAAATTTTGGCAATTGACACTTCTCAAGTTGAGAAGAAGTCCATCACAAATATGAGTCCCACAGAGCTAATGATGATGGCTACTCAAGAGTTAATGAAGGAAGGATCTGCACACAAGGGAATAATGGATCAGTCAATAATAGTTTTGCACAGACCGATTCTTGAATGTATAATTGAAAATGAAGCAAGCCCTTCCAGCAAGCTTAAGGTACTGGCAAAGCACATTTCTAAAAACTTTCAATCATTACAGCAGATTTCCGACCGGCAAGCACTTGAAAGATTTACTTTGGCTAAGAGAGCCGCTTTTGACCAGATTATTGAGATAGAAATGAGGAAGATTGGAGAGAAACTTATACTTATTGAAAATTCTTTGAAATGGTGCACTAACATCTATAGCATCTATTGTAATATAGAGATTCTTACAGCAAATGTAGATAACAAAATAAAGGAGTTACAAGAAAAGATTGCTAATATTGCTAATTCTTTTGATGGACTAACTTCACTTACAACATCTATTGATGGACAAATTTTGACCTTGGAGAACCATTTTTTTGCTTATGAAAAGGAAAGAGACAAGATAATCAGAGAGAAAGGAGTCTTAGAGGTTTGGTGAGTCCAAGACTAGATTCACTTGGTGTACATAAGAAGGAATGCATGGATATGCTTGCAAATCCCACACCGGTAGAATTCACTGAGAAAGAAACACTTGCACGTTTACTGAGTGGACTTGTATCCATATCTGGAACATTCAAAACCGGCTGGGATACCTACCTAGAGTTACTTGAGAAATCTTATCTGGAAATCTTGAAACTGGTTAAGCTTCTGTAAAGTAACCTGTAATTATTCATTCTTTTGCACATATTCCTAACAATTCTTTCAATTCTTTTACTGGTCTTTGGCATTGATGCCAAAGGGGGAGGATATGTATGTGAAAAATAAAAATGTAATAGAAAAGGAAAGTATGTATACAATCCTAAGGGGAAGATATCAGTCATGAATAGTTAATTAGCTTAGGGGGAGCATATTTCAGTTCATGTTTCAGTTTTAGTTGAACCGGCAGGGAATCCATTTTTCTCATGAGTGTTGCCATCAACTCCAAAGGGGGATATTGTTGGCAATTGACACTCATTGGATTCATATGTTGTCATTGATGGCAACAAGATTCTATAGAATGCTTATACCAGCATTGGAGGCATACATCGGCTTATACCGGCATTGGAGGCATACACCGGCTTATACCAGCATTGGAGGCATACACCGAAATATATCGGTATTGGAGGAATACACTGGCAGATACCGGCATTGGAGTAATTAGGGTCATAATCGGCACCAACACCGACACAGGCACCGACACCAGCATCCAGCACTTCAGTGAAGCTGACATCACTCTGGGATCCGAAAGGTTTTTATTTATAAAATCATTTTGTAATTATTGTGTAGAGCCGACATTGAATATCTTTTGTATTGTAAGCCGACATAAGGCATAATGTTTGTAAAGGGTATATAAGTCAATTTATTAGGACATTTTGATAGAGGAGAAATATAGGACAAGGAAGTTGAATAATGTGATGCGAAGGATACGTATGTAGCTCATTTGTATGCGAAATTAATATTATGCAATGATTAGTAGATGGTTTGTAAAGCATTATTGGAGGAAAGGAGATATCGTAAAAGGGTTTAGAGTTTATGAACCGGTATAGAACAGAGCTATAATAGGAACTATTTTTGGCATTATAGATATATTTTGTGAGTTCATCATTACTGTTTTATCTCGACAAAAGCTTGTAGTCAGTGAGACTCTTCTGTGTTGAGCAATGTGCTCTAGGCAGTGTGCCTTCCTGCATGTGCAGGCCCCCATACTATGTAATATCTTTCATATGTCCAGTGAATTGATATTGTGGGTAACAAATCCCACCATGGTTTTTCCTCTTTGAGGTTTTCCACGTATAAAATTCAATGTGTTATGGTGTTCATTCATGTGGTTGGTTTATTTACTTCATGTTATATGTTTCTTCATTTACCGGTTTATATGTGTATGTTGTAATAAGGTAAAATTTTATATTACCGGAAGAAACACTGATTCACCCCCCCCTCTCAGTGTTCTTGGGTTCCTTGTATTCCAACAATTGGTATCAGAGCCTGGTGCCTCAAAGGAAGTTTAACATCTAAAGGAAGATCCTGAAACCGAAATCATTAAACATGGCTATGGAGAAACAACTTGAGATGGCACTTGAGGATTATGATGTTGAAAGGTTAAAGAACTTGAAGCTGCAAAATGAATTGAATTATGCAAATGAATTCATTTTTGTTCTATCATTGCTAAACGCAAGCCACCCACCACTCCTAAAGGCAATAACACCAGTAACTCTTCCAATGGGGCTTCGTTTGAGTCATTGACTTGTAATGCCCCTATTTTGGAGCTGCTAAATAATCTTAAGGATGTTGTTTCAGAGGCTATCAAAAAACTATTTGACCCCCTATTCAGGGTGATTTGTGATGTTTGAGGGATTTAATGTAGATCCCCCCTCATTCGGATATTATCATGTCCCTCTCTCGGATTAGGGATGATAAGGCTAATCTCCATATTTATTTCCCATATTCCAAGAATTTTAAGAACAAATAGAAAAACACCCAACAAATTTCCCTCAAGCAACTAAATAATCCCCATCTTAATGTGATGGTTGGTTTCTCTAACAATATGGTTGTTAACTTGAATGTCCTTCCTAAAATGGATGTGGATTCTAACAAGAATATCTCCCTTGAAAAACCTATTGTTAATGATACTGATGATAATACCATCTCAAATAATAAGATGGACAAAGATTATTCTGTCAACACCTCTAGTGGTAATGGGAATTTGATGTTTGTAAATAATCAAAGTGAGACTTTGGCCAACTTGGCTAATATGGATATCATTTGTGATGGAATTCATATCTCCAACTCCTATAATGTTGATGATGATAAGGCTATTCTGAGTGATACTCCCTCATAGCCTATGTTCTTGATGTATCCAGTATAGATATTGTGAAAGTTGCCCCGTTATTAGTAACCAGGGCACTAATGCCCCCAGGACCGTGCCATAATAGAATATGATCTTACAAGATCAAATCCCCTATTTGAGGACTCATATGTGGATCATGAGTCATTGTCCATTAAATCTCTCACCAAAGAGGAGCATCTATATTTACATCTTCCTCATAAATATGCAGAAACTGATGATGGGGAATTCTTAAGTACTGATGGAGAGGGCCCCTTCACTGAAGTTAGGAGGAAAAGAGGGAGACCATTAGGACAAAAGAAAGTTTCACCCCTCCCCAAGAAGAAAGACACCAGAAATGATCTTCCTAAATGTTTTAATAGCTTTAAATTTTCTAAAGACTCCACTACCTAAAGTCCTTTATGGATATGAAGTGTATATCTTGGAACATAAGGGGGCTGGAATCCCCTGACAGGAAGCATATTATTAGAAGATTCCTAAATCAACATAGAAATATGGATATTTTGCTCCTACAAGAAGTAAAATCCTCCAAGTTCTTGTTGGAAGTTAATCTTCGGTTCATTTGGAATGATGCCCTCTAGTTTGTTACTAAGCGTGATAAAGGCAGAGTCAGTGTTGCGGTGCTAATTGATAGGAAATAGGCATCCAAGATTTTAGATAGTGGCTCCTCCCCTTGCAATAGAGTTTCCTGGATTATCCTTCAGATGGAGGGTTCTAAGGTTGGCATCTACTCTCTTGATGCCCCTAATGACTACAAAGATAGAATTAAACTATGGAAGTGGATGACCAACTTCTCGGACATTCCTTGGATTCTAGAAGGTGATTTTAATTTGATAGAAAGCCCAAAAAATAAAAATGGTGGACTTAACATGGAATGGAAATTCGGTGAGAAAATATTCTGGGATAGGATGAAGAATAAACTACACCTATACGATCCACTTGCTGGTAGGAAGAAGGACTACAGTGACATCTAGTTCACTAGGTGCAATGCTCAACAAGGCAAGAAAAGGATTTATCTAGATTAGACTATTTCTATGCCAATAAGATTTCATTCTCATTCATTTAGGATCATAAAGGATCCACTATCAAAGTGATTCCCTATACCCTCTCGGATCATCATCCTATTATTGCCCACATTACGATGAACTTTTCTCATGTTGCTCAAGTCAGAAAGATGAGTAATTTTATCCACAACATCAAATTATTGGATGATCCAGACATCAAAAATGGCTTATGCATGATCAAACAAATCAATAAGTGGGATCAGCATAACACTTCATCTATTGGTAGATGGATTAACAATGTTAATAACTGGAAGAATCTATGTCAAATTTTTGGTAAGAAGTTTGCCAAGGATGGTAGGAGATTGGAAAGGGATCTCGAAGATAAATTTTTCTCCTAGGAATCCCTTGTGTAGAGTGACCCCAGTAACATTGAATTTTCCCTAGTTGCTACAAAAACTAGGGACAAGCTTAGAAATCTTCAGCGTAAGAAATCACAAGGGGATAAACTTAGAGTTAGGCTTAACTGGATGCAGTATGGTGATAAGGGATCAAAATTCTTCTTTAAAATTCTTAGACAGAAAGAATATAAGGAAAGGGTGGAAAAAATTGTGGAAGAGGGTGTTGAGATTACTAATATTGAGGAGATCAAGAATTATTTTCTCTTGTACTTTCAAAATCTATTTTCTTCAGAGAATGGTTCCACCCTTAGCACCCCTGCTATAGAACAATGCAGGGCACTCATTCCTAAAAAGGTCTCTAAAAAGGACACAAAGACTCTCAGAAAGAACATCACTCTAGATGAGATTGGGAAGGCTATCAACACTTTGAATAATGATAAAGCCTCGGGACCTGATGGTTTACCTATTGAATTATACAAAGGAAACCTGAATTGGATCCAAGAGGATCTATAACAAGTTTATCAAGAAGCCATTAATTGTGGCTCCTTAGGTGTTGAGATTAACAGAGGTGTCATTAAGTTGATTACAAAGGATGGGGATAAGTCTCTCATCAATAATTGGAGACCCATTATGTTGTTTAATGCCTCTTATAAGATTTGGCTAAAATATTGGCCCTTAGGTTGGAAGGTATTCTCCTTGGCTTAGTTAGCAATACCCAAACAAGCTTTATCAAAGGAAGATACATCCTAGTAAACTTGATCACAAGTTGGGAAGCCATGAATTGGGCCAAAGATACTAAACATAAAGTTGTTATGTTCCTTATTGACTTCGATAAAGCCTATGATCAAAGCACTTTTCTCTCGCATTGACAACTCTAATGAGTGGATTATTGATAGTGGTTGTTCTCACCACATGATTGGTGATCAGGAAAAGTTTTTGTCTCTAGAAGAATATGATGGAGGTGTTGTCCGGTTTGGCAATGATGCACCTTGCTTGGTAAAAGGAAAAGGATCCATCTCACTGAATGGAAAGAGCAGTGTAGATGATGTCTATTGGGTAGAAGGTCTTAAGCATAACCTGTTGAGTGTTGCTTAGCTAAATGATAAAGGACTCATTCTGGAGTTCAAAGGTGGAGTCTGCAATATAATTGGAAAGAGTGATGAATGTATTGCCACCGGTAAGCAGACCAGAGGTAACTTGTTTCAGTTGAATGCCAAGATTAGTCGGTGTCTGATGGCGAAGTTTGATGACAGTTGGATATCGCATAGGAGACTTTGTCATATGAAATTTGATAATATTGTAAAGGCTAGTAAGATCAAGGCACTAAGAGGATTGCCTTTGCTGAACAAACTGGAGAATGCTTTATGCAGAGAATGTCAACTTGGGAAGATGTCTTCCTCAACTTTCAAAGGTAAGTCTTTTTTAGCAAAGAACTTACTTGATCTTGTGCATACCGATTTGTGTGGCCCTATGAAAACTAGAAGTACTCAGGGAGATAGGTATTTCATGATTCTTACTGCTGATTGCTCAAGAATGATGTGGGTCACATTCTTGAAAGACAAGTTTGAGGCGTTTGGAAAGTTCAAAGCCTTTAGAGCGTTTGTAGAGAAGGAAAGTGGTCAAAAGATAAAGTGTCTTAGAACTGATCAAGGAGGTGAATTCACTTCTGATGAATTCAATAAGTGTTATGAAGAGAACGGTATCAAGAGGCAGTTGTCTACCCCAAGGACACCACAACAAAATGGCATAGTAGAAAGGAATAACAGGACTGTAGTTGAAGCGGCCAGAACAATGTTGATCTAAGGAAAGGTTGCTCACACTTTTTGGAGAGAAGCAGTGAGCACTGTAGTCTATACTATGAACCGGGTACTTATCAAGAAAGGTAAAGATAAAACCCCTTATGAGTATTGGACTGGGAAGACTCCCACTATGACTTATTTTAAAGTATTTGGTAGTAAGTGTTACATCAAGAGAGGTGAGCATCTGAGCAATTTTGATGCTAAATGTGATGAAGGAATATTTCTGGGATATTCCACTAAGAGCAAATCTCTCAAGTGCTACAACAATAGAACGCAAAAAATTGTTGAGAGTATCAATATCAGGGTTGATGAATCCCCTACCAAGTGTAGCCTTTTGGGAACCAGTTAAGAAAGAAACAAGCAAAGACCTCAGTGCTCTTGTACCGGTAGAAGCTGCAATAGGTGAAGAAGAAGAAGTAAGTGAAGAAGAAGAGGAAAAGCAGGCACAACCAGCTAGAGTCATTCCTAGATATGTGAAACTACATCATGATCTGAAGTAGATCATAGGAGATAAAGATGCAGGGATACTCACAAGAAGAAAGGTGAAAGAGAACTCTTCAATGATTTATGAATTTGAGCCTAAGACCACTAGAGAGGCACTTACAGATGAAGACTGGATTAAGGCAATGGAAGAGGAGCTAGACCAGAGAGAAAAGAATGTAACATGGTCTTTGGTACCTAGACCAGAACATAAGAATGTCATAGGTACCAAATGGATCTTCAACAATAAGCTAAATGAAGAAGGCACAGTTGTAAGGAACAAGGCAAGACTTGTATGCAAGGGATATGCTCAGGAAGAGGGAGGAGACTATGGAGAAACCTTTGCTCCTATGGCTAGACTAAAAGGTGTCTGAATGCTACTTGCATTTGCAGCATTCAAGGGATTTAAGGTATACCAGATGGATGTGAAGTTTACGTTCTTGAATGGAATCCTAGAAGAGGAATTGTATATTGAGAAACTGGATGGGTTTGCCTTATCAAAAGATAGTAACATGGTGTGTAGATTACACAAGGCCCTGTATGGATTGAAACAAGCACCAAGGGCATGGTATGAACGGTTACGCTCTCATCTTGTGAAAATAGGATTTTAGAGAACAAGTGAGGATAGTAACATATACCTGAAATCTAAAGGTGATCAGATTCTGATCTGTGAAGTATTTGTAGATGATGAAATGAGCCATGCATTTGCAGATGAAATGAAGAAAGAGTTTGAGATGTCTCTGATTGGAGAGATATAGTTCTTCATTGGTTTACAGATTCAACAAATGAAGGAGGGTATCTTTATTACCCAGTCCAAGTATGTCAAAGAGGTATTGAAGACCTTTGGCCTGGAGGAGAGGAAACTGGTTAGTACACCAATGGTGACCGGTTGTAAATTGACTAAGAAAGATGATTCATCATTGGTGAATGAGAAGGAGTACCAGTCAATGATCGGTAAGCTACACTATGTGGTGCATAGCAGACTATTGCTCATGCAGTCAGCATAGTAGCTTGTTTTCACAAGAGTCCAAGAGAATCCCACTTGGTATCGGTAAAGAGGATTCTTAGATACCTGAAAGGGACTGTTGACTATGGATTGTGGTATCCATATAATGGTGATTTTAATCTCAAAGTGTTTACGGATGTAGATTGGGTAGGTAATGTGGATGACCAGAAGAGAACAATCGGTGGAGCATTCTTCCTTGGTGAAAGACTAGTCTCCTGGACAAGCAAGAAGCAGAGTTGTATTTATCAGTCTACAGCTGAAGCAGAATATGTGGCAGCATTTATGAACTACACTCTGGCAATCTGGATGAAGCATGTACTGAATGGCTTCAAAATACCTATATCTGAACCGGTGAGTATATTTTGTGATAATACTAGTGCAATCAATATTTCCAAAAATTTGGTATTGCATGCTAGAACTAAGCACATTGAGCTCAAGTATCATTTCTTGAGAGAGAAGGTTCAAAACAAAGAGGTCGTATTACAACATGTTTCCAATAAGGTGTAGCTAGCAGACATATTCACTAAGCCCTTACCGAAGACTACATTTACCTATTTGAGAGGGGAATTAGGGGTTTTGCCCCTTCATGAAGTAAACTAAAGATGTGTGCTCCACATCAGTCAGGTATTATAGTGACAAATCTTTCAGGATTGATGTGTTGAAGGATGCTACTCCATAGGGGGAGCAGCATAGTGGAGTATGGAAGCTTGTGCCTCCACTTTGGCATTGTTGTCAAAGGGGGAGAAGATATATGATAGTGGAGAAGATATCTAATGAAGATATTTTAGATGCATTGGTCTATGATGTTTTTCGTTGCAATGCTACATTAAGTATTGCCATCAATGCCAAAGGGGGTGATTGTTGGCATATAACAGGGTATATAGCCATCCCTTAACCGGGTGATCTTTAACAGGATCGGTTCCTAGCAGAACCTTATTGTAAAGTCATTAACTGGACTAGGCTCCTAATAGAGCGAGCTTCAAAAGAGTTCAAAACAAGCTTGTGGGTATTCATCCCCACCGTGGTTTTTCCCATTTAGGTTTCCACGTAAAAAATATGTGTTTGTGCATTTTTTCATGTGTTGATTAATTATTCTTTGTTTAGGTGATTATGCATCGAGAGCTAATGGTTATGGTATTACTAATACACCACATGCATATGTTTATGGGTGAATTAGTTATCAAGCATTGAATGATATTTGAAGTATTTGGTTTTACTAGTTTAAGTTATCTGAAGTCTTACTATGTTTAACCGGTATTGCCATGGTTAAGTTCAGTAATGAAGACAACCAGTTAGCATTGTTTGAACTTGATAATTTGTGGAGAATTTTTTGTATGTACTGATTCACCCCCGCCCCTCTCAGTACCAGTTAGGATATTTGTTGTTCATCATTATTCATCAAATTTATGATATTCAGAAGGCTATTAGGAACTACTTATGGTCAGATAGAAGAGGTAATAAGAAGTGGCACTCTGTTAGATGGAGTTGGTGTTGTTTGGAGAAGGATATGGGTTAATTAGGAATGAAGGACTTGACGCATCAGGGCATTGCCCTTTCCGCTTAGTGGATTTTCCATGCTCTCGAGGGGGATGATTCATGGAAGATTCTTGTTAGGAAAAACATTAGACTTGTTGGGCCTAAACAGGATAAATCATGGAAGTTTCTCCCCTTTGGTGACCTAATTGCCAGCAACTTTCCCATTTCCCCAACTGGCTCCAATGTTTTCAAGACTATATGGAAGTTCTAGTATTTTGTTAGGCAGCTGATTACTAACAATGGGGTTATTGGCATGGATAACTTTGTTTGTGGTGAGAAGTCCATCTGGTGGAATTTTTTGCATAAAGATAAGCCTCTTGCCTTCATTCAAGGGTACTCGGCAAGGAAATGGGCTCAACGAGGTATTTGTACTTTTAATGATATTATTATTAATGGTGCTCTTATCTCTTGGTTTGATCTTAGTCATAAATTGCATCTGCCTCTTTCCAACTAGAAGACCTATGTCATTATTAGAGAGGCCTATCCCAGGATAGATCTCCCTAGGCCATGTGTGTCAAGGGGGGGGAACCCTACCTCATACAAATGGGTGTAGTGGTCTGCCCTATGCAACATTAAAGTTAAATTAATTTATAAGTCTTTCTTATCTAATGATGATCTTATTATGCACTCGAATTCTATGTGGAATATTCAGTATACTAATTTTGCTTGGCAGAAAGTGTTTTCTTCACTCCAACATTATGGTATTTGTCCTAAATACAAGTGTTTTAAATGGTTGTTCTTATTACACAGGTTGCCTATTAAGGAAAATCAAAATGATAATATTATATGTAGTTTATGCAAAACTCCTAAAAATATTATATGTATCTTTTTCAATTGTATCTTTGCTAAAGAGGTTTGGAACTTGTTTGGGATTAAGTTTAATAATTGCCTATCTCACATTGATGTTCTTAATGGTTTCATAAAAGGCATTAAGAAAGAGACCAATTGCTTTTGGTCTTTACTATCCTGTGAAATTTTATGGATCATCTGGAAATTTAGAAATGAGGCTAAACATCAGAAGAGGGATAGGGTGCTTACTGAGTTTCTAAGGAGAATCATACTTTACAATATTCAAATATAGGTAACTCTGGTCATGAAGCTGACTATTAAGAAATTTTAAAGATTCATCGAATAAGGATTTGTGTGGGTGTACCTCTCTAAGCTATCACATGGCTACACTTGGACCAAGTTCAACAATGAGAGATCCCCCTTTGTGAGCGCATTGGAAGCCTTCATGCAGGAGATCAATGAAGGAAAGAGACTGGAGCAGCAGTACCTAGCCCAAGAAATTGAAGTGGAAGTGAGCCCTAGATCTGGAATGACAATATGGATGGAGGGTCCCATGGGATGGACGTCCTAGATGGACTCTTGAGCCTCTACGACTAGTTTATGAGTTATGTCAGCATTTTGTATATATCAACATTTTTGTCTGCCTATCATATTGTGCAGCCCTATCATATATTGTAATATGTATATCTGGTGTATACTATATACTTTGTTATAAGGTGTTAGATCTATTCTCTGCAGTAGAACATTGCCTTATTCAATTTGAACTTTACGTATATTTTGCAAACTCTTTGAATGCTCTATATTTAATATAAAAAAATTCATATTTATAAGTTGGTCTAATTTTTATTACAAATATGAAAATGTAATAATAAAAAAGAAAAAATAATCAAAAAAATATTTGTACAAGGACTTGAAGAAATATAAAGTTAAAGCAACAAAATATCTTAAGATTAAAGTCTTGAAAAGGGTTAATTAAAAAATATAATTTTCATTTATATATTATTTATTATTATTTAAATATTTATGTAGCTAATATTTTACTATTTTATAACCATTTTGTTTTATTTGGGATGATATTAATTTTGACCTAAATAATTTTATGATAGATGGTGATGAAAGGTTAGATTGGATTTAGATGATTTTTAGAATGAAGATGAGGAGAAGTTGGGGATAAGGAATAAGATCAGGGTCATGGTTGTCAAAGTCATAGTAGTAGAGGTCAACATAAGAATGGTAATGGTCAAGGTCACATTGACAATTATTGGGGTAATAATGGTGGTTATAGAAGCCCCAATGCTAAAGAGACTCATACAATATAGTGTATAGTATTGTAAGGGCAAGGATCTAGATGAAAATAGAAGCCCTGGGAAGTTATGTTGACAATTAAAATGGTGAATTCTATAGGGAATCTAGACACCTAAAAATCTCTCACTGATCATGTGCTAATTATTCGTCTAATTAGTTAAGTAATTATTTAATTATTTAATTAAGTTAATTAATCTTATTCTTCTAATTTCATATTTCCTTATCATCGTACTAATTATTTCTATTTCTATTTCTATCATCATTTAATCATTTAAACCATTTTCTAATGTTAATTAAATATTTATTATTTAATTAATTATGATTTTAATCCTTCAATTTAAATAATCTTTATTATTTAAATAAATTATTTTTCAACTATGTCATCATTTAATCATTTAACCATTTTCTAATGTTAATTAAATATTTATTATATGATTAATTCTTATTTTAATCTTTCAATTTAAATAATCTTTATTATTTAAATAAATTCCATTTTCTATTTCTATCATCAATTAATCATTCAACCCTTTTCTAAATATTAATTAAATATTAATCATTTAATTAATTATGCTTTTAATTCCTTTAATTTAAATAATCTTTATTATTTAATTAAAGTCCATTTCTAAATAATTAAATAGTTTCTTTAAATTTTTTTTTTAACTAATTAATTCTACTAATTCTTTTAATTTCATTCTAATTCATATTTCTTCCAAATTCAAGTTCTAATTTCATATTCTTTTAATTTCATTTAATTTCATATTTCTTCTAATTTCATTCAAATTCATTATTTCTTCTAATTTCTCCTAATTTCAAATACACGTGCATGATTTCAAAAATCAAAATCAAGTTCTAAATATAATCAAATAACAAATTGAATTAAAATAAATTTAATAATAGGATTAATTCTCATGCAAAGATTAAATTGAAAATCAAAGTCAAAGTGCAAGCACATGCTAAATTAATTAATTCAATCAATTAATTAATTAAATCATTATCTTTCCAATCCCTATTTCTATCTTCCACTTTATTTTTTCCCAAAAGCTTTCAATTAGTTAACTATTCAATCTATTTTAATTGAACATTTCAATTAATTGATTAAATGCATCATTTCTTTAATTCTCTCCAATCATCCATTTTCTATCTTCTGGTTAGCTTTTTCTAAATAAAGCTTTCTTTGTCATCAATCAATTATCCGCCAATCGCCCTTTTTCATCTTTCAATCAGCTTTTTTTCTCAATCAATTAACTTAGTTTATCTATTCAATCAATTGAGTTCCACCTCCAAATCAATAGTTCAACTATCAATCAGCATGCGAGCTCATCTGAGTTCCATCTCTTGATCAATTTGTTCCACCTTTCAATCATTCCTCTCCAATTATCTATAAATTGAGCATTCAATCTTCATTTTCAACAATGATAAACTTTGAATCTTTGTGTCAATTGCAGGTTGTCAGCGTGACATCTGAGAGCCACCATACCATAAAGAAGAGAAGAACAATGGAAGTCATGATGCACAATAGGGAGTTTTACAGTGTTTGGAATTATTCTATATGCATCTATTTTCATTGGTTTTGTTTGAATTCTTTAATTAGGATACCGAATTGTGATTTCCCTTTGATTTCTGATTGATTACATAATGAATTTTAGCATACGACATTTTGGTGAATCCGACATGAACTAACAACAATTTAACCTTCTCTATTTTCTGTGTGATTTTTGCAGATCGTACAGAATTTTCATTTTTTGCAGGTTTTGTATGGATTGCGCAACAGATTCAACAATCACGCAATCACATTTACAGAATCATGCAATCGCATAGATAGAATCACGCAATCGATCACACGAGGTCACGCATTCGTGCGGACCCCATCACGCAAAAGACTTTATCCTATCACACATTCGCTCAGATCCTTTCACGCATTCAACATAGTACAATTCAAGATTTCAGATGCCAGGAGAACGAAGGAACAAAGAAGACAAGTCAAACGCTATCAGTGAATCCTAAAGGCAGAAAAGCAGATACAAGATCTAGAGGACCAACCATCCATTGATAGATACAACAGCCTACCTCTCTCGTATAGAGTAAAATAAGATTTGCTTAACATAAAGTGGATGATGAGAGATCTTGCTAGGGCATCACAATTTGTTTTGCAAGTTCTAGATCAGAATTAGCTTTTTTATTTTATTTTTTGTTTGGTATATCTGTGTTTTATGCATTCGCCTAGATAGGATCACACAATCGTTCTGTCAGTATCACGCATTCGCTTTGTCAGAATTACACAATCCCTCTATCATTATCACACAACCACTCACTCAGTGTCATGCATTTTCTCAGGTATTATTACGCATTCATGTTTTTCATTATTAAGTTTTCTATTTTTTGTGGATTTTCTCAGTTTACTGATTATTTGTCTGCAACATGTGGTGAATTTACAGAAAGGATCGAATTATTACTGAATCATAAACACTCATGTTATCACACTTCAATTTTGGGCTTAAAATAAACCTAGTTAAAATTGACATGCATGTTATCACACTTCAGTTTTGGGCTTAAAATAAACCTGGTTAGAATTGACATGCATGCTTTCACACTTCAGTTTGGTGTTTTAAAATTGACATGCATATGCGTATCTCACACCTAAATTTGGGTTTTAAAATAAACGTGAATCAGGCTTCTCAATAGAATAACTCACATTTCATTTTATTTAAGGGAAAGAACTTTGTATCGTGTTTGGGGTGGACCTACTATTGCATTAACTACCTTTCCACCTGCATTCGGGGTCTTGGGAGAAAGGGAGAAGTTGGTAACAATACCCACTTTTTCATTTTAGTAGTAAGGGGTATCTTTTACTGGGGATTTCATCACCCCACAAAGGTACTTCAAATTGGGATGCATTGGGATATCATCTCTCCCAACGTACTCTCAAGTGGGTTTTTTGATCCACTAAATAAATATACTGGTCAGGCGGCCAGAGTGTTGAGTGAATTCGAGGTATGTGGGGGTCTTCCCTGCATCGATAAGCTCAACTAAAGTCTTAAGTGGCTTGCTCTAAGAATCCATTGTTGGATCGAGATCCCTCAAAATTTACAATAAGAACCAACTTAGTAGCCCAAATCCCACATTCAGTGATTCTGGGAGTGTGGATCGTACCCCATAGATACTCCTCATGTACCTTACATTATGAGAAAGAAATCCCTCAGTGATAAGATCTTCAGATCTTCAAGGTAAAAGAGACTAGCTTACTCGAGAAGTGTGTGTCATGGAGTGGATCCAGTGTTGCCGGACTCTCTATATGTTCATCTTGTTTTGGTATTTTGTTGTAGGGACCTCATTGAATGGTGTCCACTTTCCAGCCTAAGATTGTCTTATGTGCTTTTATGTGTATCGTTGTTCAAGGCTAGTATTGAGTCAGTATTTGGGCTATTTCGAGCCCTACCTTGAGTATCTCTGAATTCTTAGAGTTGGTCAAAACATAGTTTAGTCAGCTCTACCTATCTTCAAATAATTGTTCTTAGATTTGGAAAACAACAAACATGTCCTACAGACAGAATTACTGGAAATAAAGTTTATCTTGATGCATCAGATGGTCCTACAAACTCAAAAATTTTACATACTTGTGACCATAGGCAGTCTTTGCATTGTCCTCATTTATGTCCTTATTATCATCCTCATATACGTCCTTAGAAGTTTCATAAGTCCTTGCATAGTCCTCATTTATTTCCTCATTATCATCCTCATTTATATTAGTCCTTGCATAACTCCTTGCATATTCATCATAATCTTCGCATAACTCCTTGCATAGTCACCATAATCTTTGTATAGTCATCATAGTCCTCACATAAGTCCTTACATAGTCATCATAATATTTGCATAACTCCTTGCACAATCGTCATAATCCTCACATAAGTCCTTGCATAGTCATCATAATATTTTCATAAGTCCTTGCATAGTCATCATAATCCCAATTTTTGTCCTTTCATAGTCTTCATCCTCATAAGACATAGGATCAAATCATAATCTCCATTTTGCATTATCTTCAAAATTAGATTGTTCCTTAGTTCAAGTCCATAAGTTGCATTGTCATTCTTCAGGATTTCATCTTGTCATTCCTTAATCTAATTTGTCAAAAAAATTCAATAACATAGGTTGCATTTGTCATCCTCAGTTGCATTTGTTCATTTTCAAAATTCTCAAAATCCAAAATAAAAAATAGGGTTTCACTTTCATCCTTTAGTAGCATTTCATTTCATTCCTAAACTTCAAAAATCAAAACAAAATGGTATATAGTGCAATTGTTGAAACAAGATCTCAAACTTCTAGGAGACAAAATTACCCTTATCAAACTTCCAACTTTCATGGGACCATGTCATTGCAACCAAACAATCAATCATCTCAATCCAACATATACATGTCTGAAAACGTGCATCAAACCTATCAGGAACAAACAAGTGTCATACCTATTTCTCCATCACTTGAAGAGAAACTAGCTTGATAAATAGATATCTTGGAACAAAAAGTTAAAAAAGGTGAAGACAGTAGATCCCAGATGTTCAAACTATTTCAAAAATTTGGAGTTCCCATTACAAACCTAGAGCCAATTGATGTGTGAGCTCTTATTATGAAATCGGACATACCAACTATTCTCACACAAATAAACATGAGAAACCAATATCAACAGCAAACATATCCAACAATGCAAGTCCAACAACTAATACAATAAATGACACAACTCACAACACCACAAATTATACAAACAAGTCAACCACTACCAAGGTCACACACAATCACACGGTCAATTTTACCTTCAATCACATCACATGTTTGTGAATATCCTCCTATGTCTTCAAATACACCACCAAGGGTGTCCCAAATGAATGCAAGTGTATTTCCAAACATATCACCCTTTGGACATCAATCGAACATGGTTAATGTGTCACCTATCATGCAACAAGTTCATATGCCCATGTCTAGCAATGACTCTTCCCATCAAGACTTTGCACCTCAAGTAGCCTCCATGTCTTCCACCATTTCCTCATACCTCGAAGTCACACAAGATAAATCCACACCATCTTTATCCAATAATGTAACCTCCCAAGGGCTATCCATAATACAAATCCAATCTAATCCAAGTCATGATGCTAGTTTTTTCCATGATTTAGAAATTCAAGACCCAATCACACCATATACTCCTATCATAGAGAATTCCATTCAAAATCCTTTCTCATCAGGCCAAAGTGTTGAAATCCTCCAAGAATCTCCCATACATATCCAAACTCCTTTCCCATGTCAACAGGATGATCCAAAATCAGAAGAAATGAGTCCTAAAATAAATAAAGATCAAGAACAAACCCTTCCATCCTACCCAATTTTTTATCAAGATCCCACTGACCAAGAATATTATGATGATCCCCTCACTCTTTTCTATTCCATTCATAATGATACCCTTTTGTCTCAAGAACAAAGTGTCCTTTCAAGTCCCATCCAACATCCACCTCCTAAGAAAGATCAAGACATCACTTCCATCCTTCCTAATAATCCCTTTCCAAGTCAAGATCAAAGTATTCCTTCACCTTCATGTCCTAAGCAAGATCCCATTATTTCTCCATATCTTGATCAAGATCCCTCCATCCCTTCATCTCCATGTCATAATCCTCCATGTTCCTCACAAGATTCCCTCTCAAATGAATTTACCATTTCTCCTAGTGATCCTAATCCCTCTACACAAGTTGTTCATGAACCCCTTATCAATCAAATCACCAATCCAGATCATACTACACAGAGAAACTTGTCAAGAATTGTATGTGAGTCATTATCACATGTCAATGTGGTGACAGAAACAAGCATGGCACCAGCTAATGAAATCAACACCCAAATTGTTTCATCATCTTCTTCATGCACAAGCATAAAACCAGCTAATGAGATTGACACCTAGTTGGCTTCATCATACTCTTTAAGTGCATCAATAAAAATAGGCATAACACCCTCTCATGTCACAACTTCAAAACCAAAATTAATTTATCTCATACACCCACACTTAATAGATTGGGGGCAAGAGAATCTACCACAATTGGATTGCTTTTAAAATGATAAGGCTATAGCTGAATTCATGGGTTCCAGACTCGGATTTCCCTCTGATGATCGACAAAATCCAAAAACTAAGGAAATCAAAATTGGAGATGTTGAACAAGTACACTTAGTTGAGTCCTTATATCCTATTGGAAAAGACATCTTTATCCAACTCTTCAAACAAAGACCAATGAACTACCTACATAGAACTTCCTGACCCTATGAACAACATGCACCTTAAACGATATTATATCTAAGGGTTGGGTTAGTTTAGGTTTTACTTTTCGTATTACATCTCATTTCATTCAAAGAACTGCATCACATATAGTTTCCTTTTCAAATGATCGCATTCACGAAATTTCTGCATTTACATATAGCAGCATCAATAAAACAAAGTAACTTTCCAAGTTTATCATTTGTTTGCATTCAAGAGAAACAAGGGTTGTCTCCTTTCTTATATATTCAGATATGAAGTCTTTGAGATTCTAAGGTCATTCAATTTCAACATCACCTTGTGACGACACTTTACTTATGGTTGGGTAGTGATTTCACTATTTGAGACTTGTTAACCCAAAATCTATCAATTGCTATATCTCAAACACATTCACAAAATCTCTAATTCATTCTAGACACCTAGTTGATCATATGACTAGTGAAAAATCTAATATTCTACTTCAGCGCCGCTATAATTGTCACACCCAAGTAGGTTTCATTACGTACAAGTCAAAGTAAGAAAATAAAAAAAGAAAAAGTACTATGCCAAATATTCATCTCAAGGCAAAAGAGCAATGATATATAACTGAAATATCACGCATACAAGTGCGACAAAAATCTTGACTATGGAAACATGCGAGTAACTCCATCAGGGCTATGAACACTAGCTGGCAATGGAGCAATATTTGAGAAATTGTAGTCTATAACCTCGTCGAAACTCTAAAAGCTTGCTAGCAGCGAGGCTCTATTCGAGATGCTTTTGAAGTTAGAATAATCCACGTAGCTAGTCATATAGGATTCTAAGGATCTTTAGTGAACACAAGAGCGGGAATTAACTCATTTGCACACACATGGGCAAAAGAAGATCAAAGTTTCAAGAACCAATGGGGAAGTTTTCCACGTCTCCATTTGTAAATCCTAGTCACTAAGTGTGTTAATTTGGATGTTCCAAGAGACCTTAAGTATTGATTGATTGCTTATCTATAAATGTTTTATACCTCCAATTCAATTGGTGTACTACAAAATGCTAAACAAACACAGTCATCCTGGATTTGAATAGGAAACGCATCTTCATCATGCATTTTGCATTAACATAGGTCATGTCAAAAATTCATTGTCTCCACATGCATTCTCCAAGATCATCATGTCATACAGGTTTGCACACTGAGGGCATAACTGAAAAAATCATAAAAAATCATAAAAATTATAAAAAGTCCTAAAAAAATCCTAAAAACAAGAGTCCTAAAAAAATTCAAAAACATTGAAAAACATCAAAATTCAAAAAAAATGAAAAACAAAAAGAATTCAAAAACATTGAAAAACAAAAAATTCAAAACATTGAAAAACAAAAAAACTCAAAAACAGTGAAAAGCAAAAAATACCAAAAACATCCATATAATGTCCTGAAAAAAATCAACCAAAAACATTCAGAAAAGTCCTAAAAAAATTGACCAAAAACATTCAGAAAAGTCCTGAAAAAATTAATCAAAAACATCCATATATAATAACTGAAAAAACCTTAAAAATCAAATATGAGCCTGAAAAAATCAACCAAAAACATTCAAATATCGATCCACAAAATCCAAAAACAATTAAAAATCAATCAAAAACAACACTTGCAATAAAATGTCTTGCAAGAAACAAATACCCTAGCAAATATCCAGCAAACGCTTCGCACGAAGTTAACAAAGGATACGAGTATCCAGTCAAACATCTGCAATCAAGTGATCAAAATTGTCTTATCAATCATATCATATCCATATCAAGTGATAATTATCTTGTCTTAAACAGAAGAGGATACACTCAAAATCAGACAAGTCAGTATTAAACAAGGCCTGCAACTTTCTGAGATCGGACATTATCAACTATCACATCAAGCAACTAAGAACGAAGGCACGAGGTCAGTATAGCTGCTCAATTTTGTCTGGGTCGATTTTTATCTTTTATCATTTGGCAACAGGTCATGTTCCTATGCTACTCAAGGATTTCCACAAGTGACTAGAGGAGCCAGGATGGTCATGATCTTTTTCTTTGTTTGTTGTTTGTGATGTGAACCAATGAAGTTTTGGGGCAATAGTTCCAGTGGGTATCTATGTTGGTACGTTCATTCGGCAAATATCCTATGCAAAAGTCAAAGATAGTTATGCTTGTGACTATCGCACATACCTTGACCCCTGGCACTACAACCAGAATGGAGGGTTTACTCCTTGTCTGCTACGTGTTTATTTCTTCAATGAGATATATTTACATCTTGGTTCCTTATACCCTGATGTGCTAAGCTCCATTGTTCCATAATAAGGCCCAGTGATGAATATATATTGCACAATAAATAATGATACAAGTTCGTCAATCAATCATTCTCATTTCATCGCATTTGCTTATTGCTAGTTTGTTGATCCTTTTCTCATTGTCTCTTTCTAAATTATTTTCTATCATCTAACATTATTTTATTTCATTCTAAGGTTCATTCTCTCATATTCTATCTCAATATCATCTTCACATTACCTATCTCTATCTCTAATCAACTAACTATTCTTCTATCTAACATTCTTCTTTTTTTGAGAGATCATTCATACCTTTAATGCATAAACAATCTCTCGAGGGGGCATTACACCCTAAGCATCGTCGGGGCATGTTGGGGCAAAAAAATTTTCGTTTTCTTTGAAACAATGTTGGGACATTACACCCTAAGCATCGTCGGGGCATACTAGGGCAGAATTTTTTTCATTTTCTTTGAAACAACGTTGTTCCAACATTGTCTCAAAGAGGGGCAAATGTAGACACCTAAAAATGTCTCATTGATCATGTGCTAATTATTCATCTAATTAGTTAAATAATTATTTAATTAAGTTAATTAATCGTATTCTAATTTCATATTTCCTCATCATCGTACTAATTATTCCAATTTCTATTTATATCAACATTTAATCATTTAAACCATTTTCTAATATTAATTAAATATTTATTATTTAATTAATTATGATTTTAATCCTTCAATTTAAATAATCTTTATTATTTAAATAAATTATTTTTCAATTATGTCATCATTTAATCATTTAACCATTTTCTAATGTTAACTAAATATTTATTATCTGATTAATTCTTATTTTAATCTTTCAATTTAAATAATATTTATTATTTAAATAAATTCCATTTTCTATTCTATCATCAATTAATCATTCGGCCCTTTTCTAAATATTAATTAAATATTAATCATTTAATTAATTATAGTTTTAATTCCTTTAATTTAAATAATCTTTATTATTTAATTAAAGTCAATTTCTAAATAATTAAATAGTTTCTTTAAATTATTTAATTAGCTAATTAATTCTGCTAATTCTTTTAATTTCATTCTAATTCATATTTCTTCCAAATTCAAATTCTAATTTCATATTCTTTTAATTTCATAATTCTTCTAATTTCATTCAAATTCATTATTTCTTCTAATTTCTCCTAATTTCTCCTAATTTCAAATACATGTCCATGATTTCAAAAATCAAATTGAAAATCAAAATCAAGTTCTAAATATATTCAAATAACAAATTGAATTAAAACAAATTTAATATTTGAATTAATTCTCATGCAAAGATTAAATTGAAAATCAAAGTCAAAGTGCAAGCACATGCTAAATTAATTAATTCAATCAATTAATTAATTAAATCATTATCTTTCCAATCCCTATTTCTATCTTCCACTTTGCTTTTTTCCCAAAAGCTTTCAATCAGTTAACTATTCAATCTATTTTAATTGAACATTTCAATTAATTGATTAAATGCATCATTTCTTTAATTTTCTCCAATCATTCTTTTTATATCTTCTAGATAGTTTTTTCTAAATGAAGCTTTCTTTGTCATCAATCAATTATCTGCCAATCACCCTTTTTCATCTTTCAATTAGTTTTTTTTCTCAAACAATTAACTCAGTTTATCTATTCAATCAATTGAGTTCCACCTCCAAATCAGTAGTTCAACTATCAATCAGCATGTGAGCTCACCTGAGTTCCACCTCTTGATCAATATATTCCACCTTTCAATCAATCATCTCCAATTATCTATAAATTGAGCATTCGATCTTCATTTTCAACAATCATGAACTTTGAATCTTTGTGTCAATTGTAGGTTGCCAGCGCGATATATAAGAGCCACCATACCACAAAGAAGAGAAGATCAATTGAAACCATGATGCACAATAAAGAGTTTTACATTGTTTAGAATTGTTCTATATGCATCTATTTTCATTGGTTTTGTTTGAATTCTTTAATTAGAATAGGAATTCGTGATTTCCCCTTGATTTCTGATTTTTTACATTATGAATTTTAGCATACGACAAGGATAATAGTAGCTAGGTAAGCTCAATGTAGGGTATGATTGATCTAAAAAACATGTATTAAGCATGCTAACAATTAAGCAATATTCATGATGGCAACAACAATATAGGAAAACTGAGAGGGGGGGTTGAATCAGTTTTCACCAAACTCAACCAAATTAACCCTAACTTCAGATTTGATCAAGAACAGCAATAAAAAAGATAAACACCACATCAACAACACACATAACACATGTATTTTTGACGTGAAAACTCATTCAAGGGAAAATCCACGGTGGGAACCTAACCACAATATGATGATACTCTGTAGTAGTATGTGTAAATATTACAATGGGAAATGCACATGCATTCAGGCACACTGCCTAGAGCTCACTACTCAAAAACAACAAAGGGATACAACCCTAGGAAGGCTCACTACCTTACAAAGATCGGACAACAATTTGGATTACATGAACTGAAAGAATAGCATCTCCAAATGTCTGATTACATTTCTAGTTAAGAACATGTACTCAAACTTTTATTTTCACACTTATGCACACTCTTTCACACTTCTTCGCTTATCTCCTCTGCTACTGAATGATCAAAACAATATTCTCACATGCAGATCACATCTCTCAAATGACTATTACATCTATTTATACAATTCATCAACCTCAACCTCAAAGTCCTCTCAACACATAAGACCTAATTACAAAATTACATCACATGATACATAAATCAATATGTGAACCAATACAATGTCGGCAAGAACATAGCATGGACAAAAAATTCAAATCTTCAAACGCACAACACCAAAAATCTCTCCAAGATCATCTGCAACACGCAAGAACCATTGGGCTGACCAAAAGGTCGTATAACACGAAGTATACCATCAAACCAATAAATTGTTCAATAATGTGCACCACGATCAACGCAAACAATATTTCATCACCTGAAATATAACTAGAATCATCATTATTTCATCACCTGAGCTCAAAAACTCCAACAAATTGAAAGATATATTTGTGAAGTTCCAAAGCATGAACCACCCAAATTGAGGACACACATGAACATCCCAAACACTCTCCAAAATCAGCAAAACATAATGAATCAATTCTGGAGCAATACAAACAAGAAATCACAACTCTGCAATATAGAACCAACAGAAACAAAAAAATAGTCACCAAACCAGATCACATAGCTTGAACAAATCACCTTCTAGAACACTGAAACTCATACTAAATCAACTAGAGATAGGCATCTCAAAACCCATTAATCTGCATCAACATATCTGCAACAAATCACCCAAACCAACTCTCTGCAACACCGAAACATAGGAATATGTTGACATTAATGACAACAACACGTTCCAAGAACCCTAATATCCAACAAGTCATACCCATTAATGGGTCTCAAAGGGTTAATCCTTTTGATCCATCGGTGAGAATTTCTCATTGGAACCCTTCGAAACTGGGTTGGATAAAAATCAACTTCGATGGGGCATCTTGCAAAAATCTAGAACCCTCTAGTGCAGGCTATGTAGCCAAGGATTGTAATGGAGTTGTCATTGCTAGATGCAAACAGTGATTGGCCCTAGGTAGTAATAATGAAGCTGAGGCAAAAGCAACTTTTTTGGTGGTTCAAGTAGTGAAGAGGATAGGTGTGGAAAAAATCCATTTGGAAGGAGACTCCCAAATCATAACGCAGGCCATAATCAGGGGTGAAGCACAAAATTGGAAAATTGATAGAGAGATTCAGTGGATTAAAAATCATCTCAACTCTTTCCATGGTTTCAATGTGTCTCACATTCTTAGAGAAGGAAATAATGATGCTAATTTGTGTGCCAACCAAGTTTTTGTCCTACAAGTTGGCGAATTAACTTTAGACACTTTCTTCCCCAACAACTAGATCATGGAGTGTAGACACCTAAAATTGTCATGTTTAATTAAATAAATATTTTTATTTAATTAATTACTTTATCCTAAGTCTTCTATTAATTAAATAAATCTCTATTTATTTAATTAATTCATTTATCCTCTTCTAGCCCTTTTCCTCATTTAATAAATATTTTTATTTATTTAAATTATCTTTCTCCCTAAATGAAATAAATATTTTTATTTATTTAATTGGTCTCATTTCCTCTATTAATTAAATAAATCTTTATTTATTTAATTAATTCATTATCTTTTTCCTCTATGACACATGTCATTTATCTCTTAATCATCTTCTACCTACCCCATTTCATTGTTTTATTATTTCTTCTACCTACCCTTTAATCCTAGTCGACCATTTATTTCTTTCACCTCTTAATCTCATCCCTCCATTTTCCAAAAGCATCTTCTATATAAGAGGATTTTTTCTCTCTTTCTAACACCTAATGCGACTATCAAGCCTTCTTGCAATCAAGTGGCTTCACAACCACAATCTATTCTTTGTTGAGCTCTTGTGCACAATACAAAATCTGGGAGCAAATATATCAAACAAGATCAATGGAGATAGGATACAATGGAGATTGAAACCCTACTTGGCATGTGAATGGTAATATTGCTTCATTTGTTGATTTGCATGTTCTTAGATATTTTCATTGGTGTATGGTGAATGTTTGGTTGTCGAACTAGGATTTGTTGTGGTGGGATCTATGTGCTTTTGCAATAATTTATCATCATCATTTTTCACCATATACATGGAGTGTTTTGAACTTGCCTAGTAGGCAATGTGTAGGGTGGCAAATTTGTCAATGTACCAAAGTTGCTCAAAGGAAGTAAATGCAAGTCAGACATAGTACGACAACTACCTACTTCGAGTGTGCGAAGAGATTAAATATTTCCAAATCTTGGGTGGGTTGGCGTAATTGAATGTGGTGTCCACAATGGACCAAGATGGCGGTGCATCTTTGTACCACCCGCGTTTGATCTCCTTGCAGTGTCATATCTCATAAACACTACAAACTTCAAATGGTTGAGTGCATTAATGACCCCCCTACCAATGATGATGATATTGTAAATGCTTGGCTTCCCATACAAGCCATAGTTATATGAACGTGACTGCTTCAAAAACAAATACATTTCTATAGAACCTTTTGATGGTCTGCACTTCGAATCAGAGCTAATTTGGCATGAGAGAGAATGGAGCCTAACTTTTCCTTTCAAGCATTGAGACCGATGAAGGCATTTTGGGGGAAAATCTCTAAAGAAAGGCTAGCAAACATTTTCTATTTTGAGGAGAAATAATTCCTTACCTGGGTAAAGATCATCTTCGGGGAGGAATACCTACGGCCGTAGTTCAAGTATCATACCAATGCCAAAATAGCGTCCATGTTAACGACTTGGTTCTTCGAACTTGAAGATAAGGAGCAAGTTGAATGGATTGTGTGAGGTTGTATCCACGAGGAGTGGTATGGAGGCTTTGATATTTTTTTTAGGATGACACGTGACAGTGTGGGCTTTCTTTTCTCGAATGCATCTCGGCTTCATGTTAGTAAAATTTGGCCTCCCCTTCACCCATATCTCCTATGGAGTGCAAACTGCAACAAGGGGATTCATTGCGCATCTGCGCAAATTGGTATGTATGGGGTCAAAGAGTATTTGAAGATGTGGGAGAGGCAAGAGCTAAGATTGAAGATGGAGAGATAGGGTCCAAATGAGGCAAAATATTTACAATCTGGTGGGTCTACATCTTCCAAATGCAAGCACAACAGTCCAAGGGGTTCAAAGAAGAAGAAATGTCGATGAACTTTGTGGATTGGCTTTCCACTGGAAGAAAATGATGATATTGAAGATTCGGAGGAGCAGATGGAGCTGGGCGAGGATACCAGCAGGAAAGGCAAGGAAATTATCACTGCAGAATAGCCTAGCATGTTAATTATTTTGTTTTACATTTTTTCATAAACACTTCATTTTATTATATACTCTATTGTATATACATACCAAATGCTTACAGGGAATGGGAAATATTTATCTTTTTGCATATATAGTATGTATAGCAAGGGGGGAGCCTAATATAGTCTTTTTTGATATCTTTGTATGGATGTTTTGAACTGGCTTTTTTTTGTGTTGAAGATGTAATTTTCTGATATTGGCAATAAAATACCATTAACTGATCAAAAAAAAATTAAGTGGTAGTCATGCCAAGATGTGATAGTTATGGGGAATGATGCCTCTTTAATCACACAAACCTTATAGCATCCTTCCATTGTTGTATGGTTATACATGTTTGGCAAGAGATCACTTAACTATTACAATTCATTGAATATTTATTATAGGTATGTAACATTAGTACTATTCACTCCCCTTTATCTATATTTATATTGAGCATTCCTACCCTTTTAAGCCTTTCAATTATTGGTGTTGCAAGTACACATGTTATGGTATTTTAAATTTTGTTATTTTTATAAAGTATCTTCAGTATTTAGATCAAGCATGCATTGGATAAACATGTACACCTATCATTTATCGATATAATTTAATGTCTATTAAATGGATTTAAAAGGGTACCTACATGATGTGGAACCTCCACAACCATTTTGGAACCACCTATATTTAAAATCCCATTTTTCATTACTATATAAACATCATGATCATAGTAATTCAAAAGAGAGGAAAAGGAGCAAAATATAAGTGATAAAGTTTTAGGAGGAATATTATTCTCCTTTAATTATTGTATATATATATATTTTTTTAATAATATATCTCCAATATTTATGCATGCTAGAAGTATTCTTATGTGAACTATCTTCTAAGGTTGTTAAATCTTAGCGTGGTCAAAAAGAATACAAACTCTAATGCACAATACTAAAACATTAATATTATAACACTACTAATGTAGATCTTATAATGTTTTTTAGTTGCTATCATAATTTTGGGATGGGAATATTTTGAAATCTAAATATGCAAAAGCTTCATGGATCAAATTCAAAAGTGTGTTATTGCATCATTGATGGTTTAAACATTGAAGAATACCTCTATGATATCTTGACAAAGAGTTATAGTACTTAGAGGCGTTATTTTAAAGGTTATTTATTGATATTATAATATTTATTAAAATATTTTGAAGTGTTGTTTTAAGGTAGAATATTTTGTAATGTATGAAAAATATAAAAATATATTATTTTTTAAATAGAGTTGATGGTAAAAAAATCGCATCCTTACAAATGATGGTGAACATGGAATGAAGATTATGGCAGTGAGATGATTAGGCGGATTTGGAACTTCCACAATAGGGACCTCAACAATTTGAGAGCCATGGAGAGGGTGGCATTAATGCATTTAGACCTAGGGAGTTAAATAGAGTCGATCACAATCAAGGCAAGAGGGAAAATCGATATAGGCAATATGATGCTTAGGGTGGTCAAGACCATGTCAAAATTTGGGGGGTGAACTACAATCAAGTGAATACCGGTGGACCTTGATGGCAAGAGAAACTGAGAGTTACACCCTGGATCCTCAATAATCTTAAGAATTGGAATGAGGGAAGGTAAGATAGGAGGCCCCTCACCCCTCAATGAGCAACACAAGATCCTGGTATGGTCGACATTGACAAAAGAAACATGAAAATCAACGGTTAAATAAAGAGGGCACTTGGGGGTGGTGTGGATCCTTAGACAGACAATCGCAAGAAACCAAGGAGACTAGAGGATCAAGAATGCAGAGGTAGAGATAAACTCCATCTAGAGACAACCTTTGAAAAAAAACATACAAGGAATAGGGGTAATTCTAAAACCCTAGGTAGGTTCATTTCATTAATTTTGGGGAAAAAATGGTAGGGATTGCAATGGAAAAATTAAGAGAAGTGGGTTTTTAATTAAATGGGGTGGAGGATAGATGATTGAAAAGATAAGGATGTGGTTTGATAAGACCTCGAGAACCAATGTCCAACTAAAATCACTCCCTAATGGCTCTTTCTAGTGTAATTCCCATCAAATGTAATAAAATAAAAAAATAATGACCACCACCCCTACACGATGGATGGCCAAGGATCTTCATGAAGGAATGGGATCCTAATTTTGATCCCTAAAAGTAGGAGGTACAAGTCGTCCCAGTATCTATAGACACCTAAAACTTGCACAACAGATTAAATGAACTAATTCACCTATTAATTAAATCTAAATTTAATTAATATCCTCTTTTCTTCTATTTTGACCATTAATCAAATTAAAGATTTGATTAATATTCCCCTTCTTCTATCTAAGCCATTTTATTAAATTTAAATTTAATTAAAAATATCCATTTATCCCCTTTCCCATTTTAATTAAATCTACATTTAATTAAAATCCCTTTTGCATTTAAATAAATCAAATTTATTTGTAAATCCCCCCACTTGCAAAATCCTACAAATGCAAGTTGCATCCCCTTTTTGGCTAAATTAAATCATTTTAATTTACCAAAATTACCTATTCTTCCTTACCCACTTGCAAAATCCTACATTCCCCTAATCATTCTTCTAGAAGTCGTCTAATCCTATCCTAATCATGTCCTATTCTCCTAATCATGTCACATCCCTAAAATTGGGGGAGTCACTTCTCCAAATTTGGGGAAAGTCTTCAAAATGTGTTGAAGACTCTACCTTATTCAACAAGCTAACTTGTTGAGTTCCCCAAATTTGTAAGAGCCTTACAAATTAACCCTCTAAGGCATTTAATGCCTCTTACAAACCCACACCCCTTAGCCATGATGGTTGTCCCTTAACCATTTACCCGTGTTACCCAAGAGTTTACCTCTTGGGTAATAGCATGCCTCCCTGGTTAATGACATTATCCAATGATGTCACCCCTTGAGGTTATCCCTAATGCTTACTTAGCATCTAATTCTTGCTTAGCATCCTCTCAAGCCATCTCAAGGTGACATTTGTCAACTTGAAATTGGATTGAAATCCTCCCCTGGATTGATAACTTTCAATCCTAGCCCTTGTTAAGATTGTTCAATCTTGGCCATCCATTTCTCTATTTTATCGATAAATAGAGCCCATTTCTTCAATCAATGATCCATCTTCATTTGCATCCAATCTATAGCTAAATTGTTTTGTGCGGGTTACTAAGGAGCTCCATTATCTTCTTTTAGTATTTTTAGATCATCTTAGTTGCATTATAGCACAGATTTCATCATGTTTTAGTATATCATTGTAGTTTTTTTTCCATGCTAGATCAATCTCATCTTCATAACATTCTCATGCTATCTTAATCTCATACTAATCTTCTCATTTTGGTAACATATCTAGTTTCATATCCATTTAAAATATCACTAAGATCTTAGTTGCATTCCATTTAGATCTTAGAATCATACATATCTCTCGTTCTTTAGGTAGTCATCCTAGAGATCAAGTGTTCTTCCAAGTTGAGAGCCACTTTGATTTGAAGGATCCTTGGAGATAGATAACAATGAGACGCTTTTAGATTTTTGGCTTGATTAATATTTTTTGCTCATTTGAGTCCTCTAACATAATGTCCCATTAGTGTTTTTGTGTTATTTGCCTCTCTTTTGCAAGTATCATGATATGAGCATATAGTATCGATTCAATTGTATAACCCTACTTCAAAATATTGGCAGGAAAAAACATTGAAGAATATTAAGGAAAAATTGGACACCATTGTCGAAGTATCTATGAGAAGATGGAAGAATGACAATTTGGTACCTATGCTAGAATTTATGTGAAATTGTTGTCATTTCCTCCACTCCTAAATGGGTTTGAAATACATTTTGAACATGGAATCTAGAGACAAAAAAATTGAAAGAGAAGATGGATTAGTTTTGTGCCCCAAATGCCAATCCAAAGGACACGATAAAATTGAATGTATGATGTCTCCTGCTTACAATGGCAATGTTGAGGCAAATGGACTAGTGGATCCATTGAATCGGGAAAGAAAGAGGTGTAAACTTTTGGTAACGGAGTCCTCTAAAAGCAAGTCTTCACCCCAAGAAGAGATAGTTGAGAAGGAAAAGATGGAACCTCTTCTAGTAGGGATTTGTGACAAGGTGATCTAATATCCCCAAGTTCCTCTTTATCATAATCATTGAGGCCTTGGGTAAATATGTAAGCTAACAGAAGAAGGCAAGTGGCTTGGAATGGAGGTGGCACCAAGAATCAAAGTTGTTACCCATCAGCAATTTGTTGTTGATACAATTTTATTTGGTAGTGAATGTAGATGAGAGGTGAGGGTGATTAAGTTTGTCTTGGATTCATCTTGCAATGCATCTAGGTAGAATATCAAATAGAGGAAATCAGAGTTGTTCTTCCTTAACACTCAACCTAGTTCGCAAAGAGACGTCTCTAGGATATTGGATCTATGTGTAGCCAACTTTTCAAGGTGATTCTTACGGATGCCTTTGTTTGCCAAGGGAAATAAGAGATTCTACTAGGATTCACTAATCATCAGCTATAGGAGTAGGATGGAATCATGGAAAGGAAAATGGCTCACTTCAGCTGGAAAAATTTTAATGATCAAATCAGTGTTATCAACCATTCCTTTCTCTATGTCTTACATGAAGATTTCAAAATCAATGGAGGACATCCTTATCCAAATCATGAGAAGATTTTTTCTGAGTGAGATGGACGATCAACAAAGATTCTCTCTAATCTAATGTCATAAATTTTTATCTCCAAAGAAGCCAGGGGGACTAGAACTAGAAAATTGACTATCATGAATCTTGCCATGGGGTCTAAAATTGTGTGGAATATATATGCTCAAGGAGATTAGAAATGGGTCAAAATCCTCAAAAAAAAAAATTGACTCTGACTACCTTACTGGAATCCTTACTATTAGGGATCCACCATGAGGCTCGACAATGTGGAATTTTATTCTAGATGCAAAGATATCATAACCAAGCATGTCGTCAAGGAAATTAGAGATGGGAGGAGTGCATCCTTCTGGATTGACTCATGGGAGGGTCATATGCCATTAGTTAGTATTTAGAATTTTGCCACTATTAAAACTAAGACTCTTAAGTTATGGGGGAGTAAGGTAAGATACTATGTGGATATACAAGACGATAACATAATTCGTCAATAAAGATGGCACTCATTTCATGATATCAATGCTCTTGAAGCTCAAAAAAAGAATTACAGAAGATCTTACAAGATAGAGTGTTAATTCCTTCTCTTGAGTTACCAAAAGAAGAATTTACTATAGCGATGGAATTTTGACCTCTATCAGTAAGACGACATTGGTTCCATACACAAGATAATAGGGAGTGGCACCTATGGGTGTAGGGATGCTTGTGCATTATTCCCAAAGGATAGGATTAAGATGGAGATGTCAATCACAACTAGTTTTATTGGTCACCTCAGATTGACTGTTACCTTGAGGGTAATATGTTGTGGACCAACAATGTTAGATATGAAATGTATCACATAGTTCTTTAACATGTTGGTTTTTGAAGAAGTTGCCATTATCGGTTATGATGATGGATGGGATGCCATAGTGGCAAAGAATATGGTATAGAATGAATTTGTATATTTAGACACCTATAACAAGAGTGACGGGTCGCTTGGTGAAATATTTTGTAACAATGATAATAAAATTGTGTATGTTGGATGAGGGTGGGTAGATCTTATCGATGAGGTTGAGGCCCCACTAGAAAAAAGGCCACAGTGTAGTGATGGGCTGCAAATCCTGTGATGGCACATGTATCAATCTCCATGTTGCTGACAGTGGAGATACTTTTTAGCATATTCATAGGCTTCATGTTTCATTATAGGCCAATAGTACCCTGCTCTGATAAGTTGTTTAACAAAGACATAACCACTATTATGAGTGCCACAAACACTAATGTGTACTTCTTTCAACGTGACATTAACTTTCGTTAAGTTTAGGCATCATGATAGAGTATCACGGTAGCCATGACAATATATAAGATGTCCTAGGATAAGGTAACAAGAGGCATGATGAATGAAATTTTGGCATTGGTTTCATGATAGACCAGGTGGAAGGATGTTATCTTTCAAGTAAATGTAAATGTCATGATACCATGGGGATTCAAGACCAATGATTTCACTCACCATCTCAGTATTTGGAAGAACCTCATAAGTGGGGATGAGAAGTTGCTTGGCCATAAATTTACACTTGTGGCTATCTTGAGGGATGTCCAAAAGAGACCCAGTTATTTCTATTGCATCCACTACTTTGTTTTAGAGTCACCAGACTTGATCAAATGGGATGAACTAGAAGTATTCCTTGAAATCATCTACCATGTGTTTAAGGGAGTAACTTATCATCCTTAGTCTAAAACTCATTACTGAGATGTTTGATAGTGAATTGAGAATCACCATAGACTTGAAATTGAGTGATCTTCCATTAAATTGTGATTCTCAAACCAGTAATAAGAGTTCCATATTCCACTATATTGTTGGTGCATGGGAATTCCAACCTAAACGCCTTGGGAATAACTTCTCTTTAGGGAGAAACAAGGAGAAGTCTATCTCCTAAATCGTGTGATGTATAAGAACCATCAGAGTATAGCTTCTATGATGATTGTGCAATGATGGTGAAGATTTTTTCATTAGGGAAATCAATGACCAATGGATAGGCATCTACTAAAGGAGCATCCTCCAACTAGCCAACAATAATTTAACCTTTAGCTACTTTTTGATCCACATATTATATGTCAAATTCACTTAGTATTATAACCAATTTTTCCATATGGCTTGTGAGAGTTGTGTTGGATATTGTTGAGAAGTTTGTTGGAATAATGTGTTGTCATTAATGTCAACATATTCTTCTGTGTATTCTAGCATTGCAATCAGATTGAATAAGTTGGTTTAGCATGTGTGTTGCAGATGAGTTAATGTGGATTAAAGGGTTTCTGGTATGTGTTGACTCTAAATTTTACTCTGAAAGCAAACAACCTTATGGGAAATTTTAGTGATGGGGGACCAATTGCGCAAGACTCGCTGAATGACCTCTGGGTTTAAGAAGTCAACTCTTCCTTATGGTTTTGAGAAAAGGGGAAGAGGGAAAACTCAAAACAACAAGACCTAAACTACTAAGGCGATACATCAGATCATTTTATAAAAAACATAAACAACATATAAAACCCAAAGACATGCGGTTTTAAAGCCCATTGAACAATCTACATATCCGGACAGAACCACAACTAAGATACAATCAAAATTCCTTTGCAACATAAAGAAATATCAATCATGCATCTACAAGATAACAAGTGCAAAACGTAGTTTAATCAGTAGAGTCTTAGATATATATATATCCAAAGTTATCAGAATCACAATGGAAAGCATAGAAAACCATCAAAGCATGCTAAAAAGAGGCATCACAAAAGCCACAGACACAATTTGATTAACCTTCTTCAGAAAATAGTAACAACTAAAAGGCCAAAATTCTCACTCAGAAAACTTAATTATTTCCTTCTGAAAGTTTTGAACCCCCATAACAGGGAAAAAACAAACATAAATAGAGCCCATGGCTCTGCTAACAGCCCAAACATTCGCCAGCCAAGCACAACCACCCCTGAAACAAAAAAATCATGTTGTGGCAGTCTGTAGGAACACACCCAGCAAAACGGCCTCCGAAGTTGTTACTCCCATCTAGCCACGATGATCTTCATACCCACCTGAATAGAAAAGCCATTTCGTGGCATTAACTAGCAGACCACACATGTTGAAGGACATGCGGAAGCTCAAGGGAACCTCTTTGGAGGAGCCTCCCAACTGAAATATTACCAACAACGCAGAGATGCCAGGTGTCTCCATCTTGCTCAAACCACAGGGCGGGGACCAAAACAAAAGCCGAGTCACCAAAATTGATCCATTTGTCACCTCCGCACTCTTTGAGACTTCGAAACATAAAATACGGGTCATCGGGGCAATGTCGAGATGACAATTGGCCCGTACATCGAGTGCAACTGGAAAGCTAAAGATAGAAAAGAAGCATCCTGACCAAAAATTCGCCCGCGGACTTTAGCTAAAAACAATGTGAACATTTCTTAGCAACTAATAGGAGGAATTCTGCTTTTGAAATACGAGAACCCAAATTGTTGGTTCGGAGCCCAGACTTCATGCCAAAAAGGGGCGGAGTAGATCAAAAACCTGCTGCAAGGAGGTCCAATCTTCTTCAGGGGGCAACACTTGCGATTCCAAATTCTGATAATGTTGATCCAGGCAGATAATTTCATCAAAAGGCAAGTCAACTGGCTCATCATGGACCAACTTCAGGAGCGTGTAGAGCTGAGCTAAGGGGTGCAGGAGACGTTCAACCTCCTCCACAGAGATGGGACCACTCAGGTGCTGGATGAAAGATCTATCATGTTGCAAATGCTCGACCTGACTTAATACTTATTCCACCCCCAGTACAAAACCATCCAGAGGGAATGGAGAAGGTTGGCCTAATGAGACAAACCTCTTTATACGTTGTTTGATATCTGGGACAAAGATTTGCAAGGGCTCAAGTGTCGCTACTACATGCATGATCACTCTATGATGATTGATGAAAATATTCGTCTTCTTAATCAATTGTCAGTGATCTGCTATCCCCTTTGCTCTCAATTATTCATTTTGGGTTGCGTATAACATTTGGATTAGGTCATGAGCCATGGGGATCTTAGGACTGAGGATGACCATAGAATTGTTGCCAAGGGCTCCTATCTTGACGTAGAGGGATTGCGCTTCCCAAATGAATCTCAGCATGGGCTACAGTGAGGGGCTATACTGCTTAATTATTTCCCAATGGGAAACATACAATTCGATTAGAATTGATGAAAAATCTTGAGAAACCTGCACGGGGGGAGGAATATTTAGCAACTGCAAAACCTCTTCGCTCTTGGAAGCTACTTCATGCTTTAACTCTTTGCACCTATTTTGCTCGATGATCACCTGGCTTTCCAGAGCGAGGAGCCTAGCGCTTCCATCTTGCACTACTTGTTGGAGATACACTGAACCATCTCATTCTTGCTGCAACAAAACTTCTATGTCTAGGAATTTCCTTTCAGACGATTCTAGACTATCCTCCCTACTCTGGAGCTCTACTTCAAACCTCGCTTTCTCTTCTGAGAGCACAATCTGTGCATCACTCAGCTGTCGGGTGTACTCTTATTTTAGACGGACTTCTTCATGCAATTGAACTTGTACTTGGGTGGCATCTCTTGAAGCTTCCCTTAGTTGCTGGATCTCTAGGTCTTTCTCCTGCAATTCTTTTAAGGTCGCACTCCTTGTCACTTCCCGACCCTTCAATTGGGTGCTCACACTATTAAGGGCTGACTGTAGCTTTCCCTTCTCTGAATTGGGTTGTGTCAACAAACCCTGCAAGCGATTAATTTATGAGCTTCGTGCCTTGTCTTCCTTCCTCTACTGGTTCAAGGATTCTCGGAGACGTGCATTCTCTGCTTGTATTTTTTCCAGGCGACGGGTCTTCCTAATGAAATCTGAAGACACGGCCTTTGAAGTTTCTTCCATCATCTCCACCTTGTCAGATGTCGTAGCATTTTGAAGGTCGATGCCAATAGCATGCAAGGCATAGTCATTTGGTCTCATTTGGGACTCTACCTTGTCGACTTTGGGGAAAAGGTTTGCAAAGAAGAGACAATCTTTCTCTTTGCTGAAATGCATTTGCAGGTGTCGACCGGCTAGATGGGAACCTTCCTTTTCTTTTCGCTTTCCTATCTTACCGATGCGAGCAGTCATGGAATGGGCGACTTGCTACTAGAAATCATATGGGTTATCAATAGCCTGCCCAGCAAAATCGGTGCCTGGGGGAACTACAAAGGGAAACTGGGAAATAGGCCCGCTGAAAGTGGTCTGAATAGGCTGGGCAAGGGTTGATGGGGAAAACAATGGGACAAAAGGAGAGGCTCCAAATGGAAAAGGAATCATGGATGTTGACCCCATGATTTGGGGGGGAGTGGACTCTCCAAAACCAAGCCTACGCGACAGGGAGGTTGCTTCAGACATCTGCGTGGGAAAAGCTGCAGGGATGAAGGTAGGGGCCAAGAAAGGGATGGAAGCCTGCAAGAATATATCTTGGGGTTTGACCAGCGTCCCGGCGATTGCCAATGTAAGGGCAGTAGGTACCTAGGTCTGCATTGTGGCAAGAGGAACAACAGAGGAAACAGCTTGAGTAGGAGACAAAGATAAAGAAGGACGTACCTAAGCCGTGGAAGTCATCGACTGCAACAGATCTGCGGGCACTCCTAGAGTTGAGAAGGTGAAAACCTCTATGTTGAACTCGGATGTTGCCTTTTCCTTGTAGGGAAGTTGCGCGACTACTTCTCGGCATGTCTTTTACCAGCTTGGGAACGGGGCCTGCGAGTGGAACTAGCTAGAGGGAGGAGGATTTGAGGCTCTAGATTTTGATCTGTGACATTTATAACCTCTACCACCTGTCAAGGGGCCAGCTCGGGGGACGAGTCCCCACGTGGGGAACTGTCACCTATCTCTTCATCGAATTTATTTAGCTGACACCATTCTCGCTCGAAGCGCTTGTCGTAAGGGGCATTTCCAATATTAGCTCTAGGTTGGCTTACTTCTTGCCAATAAATCCAAAACTCTCCCCTCTTTTTCCTAGGCCAGGCTTCCACTTTCATACTTTCTAACATCATATGAGGAATAGGCTTTGCAGGGTTGTACCTCTACAAGACTGAATAGAAACTCAACCACGGGGGGCGCTTAAGGATAGGGAAATCATCAAGACCCACATACAAACCTGGGTCATCAACCTGAAGGGTTTGTGCGCCCCTCCCATGAGCTTCGTGGCTCATGCTTTATTGCATTCTATCTCTTACTGAGGCAACCATCAGGGTCATAGCTTCAAGAGTCATCAATCACTACCAGCCCAAGCTGCGCTAGCTTAGATGTCAAGACCTCTTCCGCAATGTTTCTTCGTACCAGAGTGATCGGACCTATGGCTTTGTGGTCTTCAATAATGGAGGTATCATTCTTTCCTGCTCCTATAGCCCTCTCAATTCTTACCAATTATCGTGCAATCTCCAAAGCAAGGGTCCTCTTGATAACATAGATGGGCAGACAGAAAGGCTCCTCGGAAAACCCATGCACTCGAACAAAAGAAAAAACATGACCTATGAACCAATCGTAGGGAGGGCGCTCATTCTGCATCCAGTTCATCGGGACTTGAGAAAAGAAGGCTAATGGTTCATCTGGACTTGAGAAAAGCAGGCTAATGGTTCATCAGGGATTGAACTGAAATCTTTGAGCACCGGAGTCAGGAAGAGCTCAGAAAACTTATACACATCGAAAGAAGCTAGTAGCAGGGGTGTCCAAACCGACACCGGCATCCTATTTCCCGACTCATCACATGTAGCCAACCGCATGTGCTGGCTGAAGAAAGCCTCGTTCTGATGCAAGAGCAGGTGGACTAAGACTGAGGAAAACTTGAATCATCGAAACTGTTGAAACTCTAATAATTGTTTCACCATGGCCCCGGCTATGGTGATTGAGAAGTCAAAATGAAAGGACTCTCTCTACTTTCTGCACTTAAAAAGAAAACCCATCATTGTGGTTGTAATGTCTCGATCGGTATCATAACCGCATAGCCAGGTGAGGGTAGAAGAAATATCCTTGAAGTCATCATGCTTTAGATCATTGTATGACAATGGGAACTTTGGAAGCCTGGAAGATAGACTTCGGCTAAGTGCGCTCTTGCAAAAGGTCAATGCATCTCTCTTGATATTCTAGAACTCTTCCATTGAACTCTTTGAGAATACCTATGTCCCTTCGAAGATAGGGTAGCACATCATATTCCTAACAGCCTCTGGAGAGATTACCACCTTCAAGGAAGAGCCACTAATAAAACAGGTGGTAGGGTCGAAAACATCGGCGCAAACCGCTATGAGTTATGGGCAATATGGAACAATGGGGACCACAAATTGGGGGGCACCACTACCCCAAAAATGAACTGCCATTGACTGTGATTCCGCTCTATGGTGAAGAATTATATTACATGCGGCCTCTCCTAGGTTCTTGGGCTGCTTGCGGACCTCTAGCTCAAAAACGTTTTCAAAGGAATCAAGCACAGCGGATGTATTTTGAGTGACCTTCTTTGCCTTGACTTTTGTCCTTGGGTACTCTGCTTTGGAAGGGATGGGGTGCGAAGAACATGAGAGTTTTTCGAAAATGTTCACCCAGAATCCTCCATGAGTAGAGCCTGAGGATGTTGCTTCGGCCTCCATTTTCAAGTTGTGACTTTACTTCTACCAAACTTTCAAAAACTAAGAGAGAAAAAAGCACTTAGGTTACAAAATCATAATGAGATGAAAAAGAGAGGGTAACCTTGCTCTTTAAATGTACTGTATGCCTAGATTTTCACAAAAGTGAATGCTTAATGGCAAGCACCCACCTACATGCGTGCCAGCTCATTTTGCAACTACAATAAACTTAATGGAAAACGAGGATGAGCGTTGCCATTCTCGCTTTCCAAGAAAGTGTTTAATTAACCCGTCGTTACTTGAAAATGCTTGAGAGAAAAGGCATGTCCGAATAGATCTTTTCTTTAACCGAGAGAATCAGCAAGCAGTGAAGCTTGCACAAGTTGAGACAGCATTGCGGAGGTTGAGTTTTAAACGTGATGTACCTGCACATACGTGTGGCATCCACTTACATAGACTCCTTCTTCGAGGTACCTGGCAGGACATTGCCAACTTTGAATCCAGGATCATTCCCTTGTGTGAATTAATGGAAAAATGGAAGGAGCATTGGAGTTTGGGAAGGTTGGCGCCTCAAGCATTCGTCATCGTGAGCTACAATTTTGCTATAAATATATCTTTTTAGACATTCTTTTGTACAGCGCTAGCTTCAATGACAGAGTTTCTTCAACCATGGATACTCCCGTTAGGCTTGTTAGCAGCAAAGCGCGGGTCACTTTCCTTGGAAATATCTCTGATCGGAGGTTGTAGCTGATGACGGGGCAGAATAATCCTCTGATAATCGCTGCTATTAAGTGGGTTCTCAAAGAAGGACTTCATTGACAATGCAGATCAATACTGTGTTAACATGGATATTTGCTCGCGCTTCATAGCCTCACTGCTAGATTGCGGTCTGTTTGGGCCACTAGCTTCATAGCTTACCAAGGCTCTCTTTTCCAAGGACTATCTAGGCGGATTGGAGGAGGAAATTGCATATCATGTCCCTTTCAGGGGGATCCCTTTATCGTCTGACCTAAGATGTTTTATTTTGTCTACCGATAAAGTACCCTAGCATCCACTCGTTAGCAGAAGACAATGATGTTGTCTTCTCATCGGTTTCGCAGTGAGCTTGCTGCGAAATTCCTCTTGCAGGTCCATATTATAGTCCTTGTCCCTGAAGGGATCGAATGGTATTCTAATTTTAGGGACTATATCTTCCCTCGAGTCCTAACACCACACATACAACCAAATCTGGTTGTTATCTTTATGGCTGGGGTGCTTGGAGGTGAATATGACCACGAGTGGTCGAAGGAGGAGGATGATCCTGATGATAGCAGAGACCCAGACTTTCTGATGGAGGATGACGAGGATAGGGAAGATTAATGAACCAGTGATGGCCCACCTTGTAGCTTGGATTTTGACTTGTTATTTTGTAAAAAACAGGAGGGGGCCAGAAGCCTTTCTCTTTAATGTAAAAGAAAAACAAAATGCATAATACGATAAATTTTCTCTTTTTGTTCAATCATGGCATATTTTTTTATTTCTATTACCTTGCTTGGATATGACTAAGAATAATTAAAATAAATAAGGCACGTGAAAGCACTTTTTACAATATATACATTTGGAGAGGAAGAAAACTTTAATAGAAAGGCTTAAGGTGGAAACCAATAACTGGGATCCAAAGGGGGTCTCTATTCATGTCTTTGAGGTCGAATCTGTTAACACCCCTGCAATTTAAAATGTGGAAAGGCCCCTCCCACAAACAATCAAACTTGGCGTGTTGGCCAAGCTTCGCCGCCCTTTCATTGTATGTCAGCACGAGATCTCCAGGGCTGAAAACTGCATTAGAGCTCTTTTTACTATCCAACCAATTTTTGATGGTTTCCTGCTTGTCTTGGAGAGCTACGAAGGCTATCTCTCTAGCCTCTTCCAGCTCCATAATTTCTGCCAATCTTACGGTCATGGGGTCATTCTCTGCCACCTCGATAGACTTAAGTAGCTGCAACGATGGAATCTCTAAAGAGATAGGAAAAAGCGCATCCTTCCCATAGACCAGCTTATATGGGGAAGTTTTTAGGACCTCCTTGGGTGTTATTCAATCCACCCACAATGCGCTTCTCAAATGATGGTGCCACTCCCTCTTATATTCTGAACCTATCCTCTTGATAAGCCTGATCAAGTTCTTGTTGGTGGACTCGATGAGTCCATTCCCCTGAGGGTAGTAGTTGGAAGAGGTTTTGAGATAGATACCTATGTTGAGGGTGAATTGGGTAATTCATGAGCCGGTGAATGTGCATGCGTTATCTAATGTGATGGTTTTGGGAGGACTGTATCAGCATGTCAGGTCTTCCAGGAAAGCCAGCACTTCACTTTCTGATGATTTTTTTAAAGGAATGGCTTCGGACCATCTGGTAAATTAATCAGTGGTGGTCAGATTCCACTTGTGTCCAACCGAACTTGGGGGATTGATCATCCCGATGAAATCAAATCCCCACTGGGCGAAAGTCTCTTCTACTAACACAGGCCTAAGGGGCATTATTGATTTTCTGCCTCTACCAGTATAATACTGGCACTCCTTGCATTCTCTTACCAAATTGTGTGCATCCTTAAACATGGAAGGCCAAAAATATCTGGCCTGGGTAATTTTGATGATGGTTGTGGGAGTGGAAAAGAGGCCTCCTAATGAACCATAGTGAAATTCGTGTAGAATTTTATCCACTTGTCTTCGATCTACACAGCGGAGCAAGACTCCATCAAAATTCCTTTTGAAAAGTACTTCATCTATTAAGCAAAAAATGATGTGTTGGAGTCTATAGAACCTTCTCTTTTCAAGAGGGAGATCCTCAAGGAAAACCTCAGTCTTTATGAATTGCTTCTTGGCCTCCATCCAGCATGCTTTTGGAAACTCGAGTGAAAGCATAACGACCTCTTCTGCGGCCATTTCGTCTTCGCGGGGTTTGCACCCCTGAACTATGTACTCACATATGCCCTTGCCACAAACAAGCTTGGTCGGCCTGACCTCAACATCATACTCCAGGATCTTAGTGATCCATTTAGCCCTCTTTTCATTGATGTCACCCTCCATGATGTATTCTCGAACTACAGGATGAGCTACGTAGACCTTGGTTTTATTGTAGGCAATGAAATGCCTAAATTTCTTGAGTCCCTTTACCACGGCCAAGGCCTGTTTTTCAACAAAGTTATATTTGGCCTCATATTCCTTGAGGGTATTTGAATGGAAGGCTATAGGATTCTCACTTCCTTTGTTGGCGTCTTTCTGGGTCAAGACCATGGCAATGTTATATTGAAAAGAAAAAACATACATTATGAAGTCTTTTGACATATCCGGGTTAGACAACACAGGGGCTGAACAAATAGCATCTTTGATTATATCAAAAGCTCCTTTGGACTCAGGAGTCCATTTGAACTGTGTATCCTTCTTGAGCATTAGGGTGATGGGCCTTATAATTCTGACAAAATTAAAAATAAAACGGCTAACAAAATTGACCTTTCCTAGAAAGGACTGGACTCCTTTTTTATTGACCAGAAGGGGGAGGTCTTTTATGGCCTTGACTCTGTCTGGGTCGATGGAAATACCTTCTTTGGACACTATATGTCCAAGTAGCTTTCCTTGAGGGACACCGAAGATGCATTTCTTTGGGTTTAGGTAAATCCCAAATTTGAGGCATTTTTGGAAAACCAGCTGAATTTGAAGGCCAAATCCATAGCTCTTTGAAAATTTACTCTGGCATTTGACAACCCGAAAGGCATCTTCTGGTACGCGAACGTTCCCCATTTGGTGGTGAACGTTGTCTTGTGTTGATCTTTTGGTTTTATCAGGACTTGGTTGTATCCTGAGAAACCGTCGAGCATTGAGAATATTTTTGATCCTGCCACCATGCTCTGTAATTTCTCCATTGACGGCAAGGGGTAGTGGTCTTTGAGAGATGCTTGATTTAGATCTCGAAAATCTACACAGAGTCGGATATCTCCATTCTTTTTCCTTACAAGCACTAGATTGGATACCCATGTGCTATGTTTTATAGGGTAAATGATCCTTGATTCGATCAGCTTCCTTAACTCTTGAGCCATGAGGGACTGGATCTTTGGGTTGACCAGCCTTTGCTTCTGCCAAACTGGCTTAGCTCCGTTAGCAAGCTCAATGGTATGCTAAATGATGTTGGGATCATAATCTTTTAAATCATCATAATACCAAACCAAGACATGAACGTATTCATCACAGTATTGGGCCAATCTCTTCCGGTCCTCAGGAGAAACGCCTTTTCCTACTTTGAGTACTCTCCCATTGTGTAGGAGAAAAAGTGAGACTAGGTTAACATGCCCTAATCCTACCTTTTGACACACATTACGGAATATGAAAGAGCCTAGAGGTATCACACAATTGGCTACTTCTTTTTGTGAAAGAGAGAGCCATGGGCTACCTACTAGGATTTCTATTCCTTTGTTGAAATTGAAAGATAAAATGATACAAGTTCAAGTCCTAATCCCAAAATGCATGTATGAACTAATAACAAGATTGCAGAATTGAGATTAAACAATCAACAACTGTAAACACAAGGACAAAATAAGAATGTAGATGCGTACCCGGAGTCAAAATCTGAGTGAAAATGTTCGAGATGGGGGCGTGGGCGCCACTATCCTGATACTGTGCCAGAAACTGCTCCTGAAATTGCTATCTTGCACTCTGGAAAACTGTCGGAAATGCTGTCTGTCAGGACGACCAGGGCACCTAGCGCCTCTGTCCCAAGGACCAGGGCGCCTAGCGCCCCCGTCCTGGTAGGACCAAGGCGCCCCACGCCCCTGTCCTGGTCTTTTGCTCTGCAATTTGGTGGGAAGGTCAGTCTCAGTCTGCTTCTCCCGGATCTGCAACCTGCGGCGTCGTCCGAGTCCCGAAACCTGCACTTATATCTGAAAAGGGTGTGGGCGGCTATATAGGGTTTTTCCTTAGTCAAACCCCTACTTCAATGATTTCCACCTCCACGAATAGCCAAGTTGTATTGTAAAATGTATTGTGTGTGCAGACCTTGTGTGTGTGCAAGATCCTAAAATGCAAGTAAGCAAACTAGAGCAACCTAGAAAGTAAACCCTAATTGCTTGTAAATGATAATGTAAATGCTCTAAATCAAGATGCAAAGTGATCTAAAGCATGAATAAATGATATATTGAAGCTTATGCAAAGACATGAAAACAACATGAAATCATACCCAACCCCCAAGGGAGGGGTACAAGCCAATCTTCAGTCGGTAATCTCCTATTGTTCTTCAATGTCTTCCAAGCCCTAAATGGATGAATGAAATTGATAAATGCTTGATAGAGGGATGTTGAATGTTGTTGAAGTCTTCAAAGATCTACTCTTTCGCTGCATATGAGGTTCCTGAAAACAAAAATCGGATCCTTTCAAATGAAGAAAGAGAGCTCTTATGTATGAAACCCTAGATCGTAATTTCATCTTTTGGCCGACCTAGAGATTGAATCTCCTGCCAATTTCTTGGGGTTAAGCTTTATTTTATGATTGGATTGTGCTCCTAAAATTTTGAGAAAAATGTCCGGGACCATGTGCACTCCGGGCGCCACGGTCTCAACAACTTTTCACCAAATTTTCAGGGCCATCGGATATGATGATTTTAGAGAGAATCCCGAAGTTACAGGTGATTTCGAGATGTTCTGACCCCCAAAACCAAGCCTTCAAGTTCAAAATAGGACTTAATTAGGGTTTTTGATTGAATGATGTTTTGGAGGAATAAAATGAAAAGGGCACACTTTAACGAAAGGGCCCAACTTTATGATGTGGAAGATGATGAAATAGGACCTTAGACCTAATTAATTTGATTAATTAAGTGCTAAAGGAGAAATGCAATGCAAAATGTAAAATGCACCAAGGCGGGTGCTAAACTAGGTGTGAAATTGTACCACCCTAGCAAGTGCGTACAATTTACGATGCTACACTTAGCCCCCACTTTAGCGGTCATATGAGTACTACGTGCATATGCAAGCTAAAGCACAAAAAAGTAAACATCATTTGAAAAAGGATATATCCATAAGTTGTCGGACGAAGCCCCCAGCGATATCTGCAGTACACAGTTAGGAACCGCACCCTACAAAACACATGTTAGATCACAAAATCACCTAATGCTTACTAAGGAAAGTGATGAAATTTGTGAGTAGCTATATGCCCCCCCTGTTTCGACTTGCTTATTAGGGAGGTGAAACAGGGTAGCATGTTTACTTACGACAAATTGTGTAAGAGAGTATTGATGAGGGATGTTCACTGAAAAGGCTTCATCAGAGAACTTTTGGGAACATCCTGAGAGTAAGTTAATGAAAATACAATTCCTACACAACAAACGGTTCGAAAATCGCATCTCCCAAACTCAAGTTATGATGAAATGAGTGATAGAGGAAAATTAGGGTTTTGAAAGTAAAGGTAAAGGAATGAAAGTATATACCTTGAAAGTGACATTTGCATTTGTCACTTTGTTGATTTTTGAATATTGTTCATTGCAGCGGAGCCCACATAGCCATCATCATGCCTTCATGACGACCGGAGCGTCCCACGAGGATTGAGATCCTACGACAGGCCGTGATCGATGACGAGCCACTGGATGAGGTGAGTTGACTGAACATTGACTTTTGATTTTCTGCATTTGACTTTTTGTGATCGTTTGCGGGCCCTGGAGTCTGACCCTGGGTCCCACCCAGGGCGCCATGGTCCCTGTGGGGCGCCATGGTCCCCTCAGGGCGCCATGGTCCCTGACAGGGTGCCATGGTCCCAATCAGGACTTGGCGAGAGATGTCAGGGTTAGCATACGATGTTCAACAGTTTGCATGAATGATTTTGATGATTGAGTACTGATTATAGTTATGTTTTTGTGTTGCAGGGTCTCCCATACATGAGAGAGCATACGGCAGGGCAGATTCTTCGCAGTCTGCGAGATCAGATTCCCCGACTGACTCATGCAGAGAGAGACACATTGTCGATCATGGGTTTATGGTATGCGATCCTCATGCCAGCCATTCAGTTCCATCCTGCGATGCTGATGGCACTGATGGAGCGATGGGATCCTGACACATGCACATTCCATCTTCCAGTAGGAGAGTTGACGGTTACACTTGAGGATGTGTACCACATACTTCATCTTCCTATCAGAGGAGCTACTGTGACATACGCGACCGACCGGTCAGCGGAGGACCATCAGAGGGAGCAGGTATACTGCATAGGGAGAGTCATGCCAAGCGAGACGAGAGGTCGCATCATGGTCGGCTGGCTCTTACATCCTACAGGAGAGGTGCCCCTTGTGAGACGTCTTATGATTGTCATCATAGCACTAGTCGTCTGCCCTAATGGACGAGGTACGCACATGCATGGGGGTCTCACATGGTGCATCAGAGCTATGGAGAGACACAGGAGAGTATATGCTTGGGGTCGGAGTATGCTTGCACATCTCTATCACGACCTTGAGGAGTATATGTTTGGACAGGGTTGCAGCTTGATGACATGCACACTTCTGCAGGTGTGGATATTTGAGCACTTCACATGCACCAGGCCTGTCGGCTTTCCGATGAGTACAGCTAGCGAACGACCTAGGGTGTTTGCTTATCCACTTACCAGCAAGTGGAGATTTGGGGATCTGCTATATTGGAGAGTGATATTTGATAGATTGACAGCTGAGGTGACAGTATGGAGACCATATCTACGGATGCACAGGTGGGATGGGATGGAGAGACAGTTAGCATGCTTACAGAGGAACCGCCTACTATGGGGATGATATTCACATATCATAGTCCCATTCTACTTCGACCGAGTACGGAGGCAGTTTGGGCTAGAGCAGTGTGTTCCAGCCGATGTACCCATCTATACTCGACACTCACGAGTCCTTCCCAGACCTAGAGCAGTAGCGAGACCGACGATAGATGACATTGAGACTACAAATATAGAGGGATCTGATCAGGATGTAGTCACTGATTACTTTGCAGAGCCTAGAGCACAGCGCAGGTATGTCTCATGGTTTATGAGATCATACCCAGGGCCTATCTTTCCACCAAATCACCCGACAGGCCATCCAGGCCCATGGAGACATGGAGACCGAGATGAGGATCAGGGATCCAGGTCAGAGGAGCCAGGGGAGGGAGAGGGTCATGAGGAGGCAGGAGATCCTGATCCACCCACAGGAGATCAACCTAGTGCCGAGGAGGAGGAGGAGGGAGAGGAGGATGACATAGATAGAGATGAGGAGAACGAGGATGCAAGTGAGGATGCAGACGAGGACGAGGATGAGGATGAGGAGGAGGATAGAGATGATGAGGAGGAGTCAGATGCAGCTCCCCACCATTCAGGAGATGATACCATAGCCCTAGATCCTCCTCTTATTCCCCAAAAGGGGGAACATGAGGCGATATGGAGACCTGTTTCTAGTACGGGCCAGCCTACACCCATCGTGCACAGATTATTTGAGCGTGGGGAGCCTAGTAGTTCCTAGTCACAGATGCTACCATATCATGATCCCTACTAGCATGAGGGAGATCCAGGTATAGTAGGTTTATATTGATTGATTAATGTTTTGATGATATAGAATGGTACTAACACAAAAATCTGTTCTACTGCTACAGCTAATGTGCAGGAGTGGCGTTCCCTGATTCAGCAAGCAGTGACAGACATTTCCACGATGGCACAAATCCCCAATTCCTCACAGATTGCTTATAGGCCTCAGGGGAACGTGGGTCGGCATGAGGACTTGTTTTCCCCATTCCGAGTACAGGTGGACATATGGAGGGAGAGAGAGAGAGTTCTATCAGAGAACCTTCAGCGGGCACAGCGAGATCTAGCAGCAGCTCAGGCCGAGGCTACTTCTTATTGCGCGATCCTTATGGATAGGGATCGTAGGAGTTCCTCTCGGAGTCACTCGCGGTCTATATCGCGCTACACACCTATGGGTCCACCTGCACGGCCGGATCAGGAGGGAGCATCTAGTCGTCACTCTCTAGCCACCAGCCCTAGGGATAGGAGATGATCTTATGATGTAGGATAGGTCACATTTTGAATGTATAGTGACCTATATTTGTATAGGATCCACATATATATATATATATACATGCTTCTCTTTGTCTCAAATGTGTTATCTTTAATGCTTAAAACAATGTATATTTTGCTTTGATTAAATCTAATACATTTGGTAGATGTACATGTATATTCAGGATTTAATTTCCATGTGATTGATTTCTCAATGCTCAATGATTAAATTGATACATGTGTGACTTAATTAAAATATTTAATCAAGTACTACATTGATGATAAGAACGAAATATGCCTTAAGTCTAAGAATCATATAACTAATGTGATTTAATTTTGAACTTAAACACAACATGATATGATTCTACTTAACGCATAAGACATTGTGTAATATGCTAGCATAACGGAAATGTAAATCTTTTACAATTTACATAAATGAATTCAAGACAAACTATAAAGTAAAGAAACACGCTTGTCAAGAACGAAGCAATATAGATTAAACACCATATCATTTAATTCTATTTTGCTCTAATTAGGATATACTAACATATTACCCAATGTTGAAGAACCGAAAAGAAGATAGATGAAATGAAAGATAAGGAATGAAGAATTAAGCATAGTATCTACGCAAGTGCATAGCATTGACAGGTTCTTTAAGAGGCGTACCGTCTACATCCGCTATTTTGTAAGCACCTGATCCATAATCTTCAATAATGATATATGGTCCAAGCCAATTAGGACTAAATTTTCCCTTTTCTGCAGGTAAGGCATTCACATTGCGCTGATTCTCATAGAGGACTAAGTCACCTACTGAGAAGGAACGTTGAATAACCTTATCATTATAGCTTCGTTGTAGAGTTTTGTGATACGCTTGAATATGCTCAAGAGCGTTTATACGCTGTTCATCAAGCATCTCAAGCTATTGAAGTCATTGTTCTCTATAAGAGTCATCATCTACTATACCTTTGAGAGAAACCCTAAGTGATGAATCTCTAACTCTAAAGGCATAATAGCGTCAGCACCATAAACAAGATTATAAGGGGTAGTTCCTGTAGCAATTCGTACACTCGTTCGGTAGGCCCAAAGAGCATAGATTAGCTGATTACTCCAATCCTTACCATGCTTATTAACGGTTTTGCAAAGAATTTGTTCAATTATCTTATTGGATGATTCGGCTTGACCATTTGATTGAGGATAGTATGGTGTAGAAAATCAATGTTTGATATGATACTTCTCGAGGAATTTATTCACGTCCTTGTTCTTAAATGATGTCCCATCATCTGAGATTATAGTGGAAGGTATCCCGAATCGAGAAATGATGTTTTCTAGAAGAAATTGACAAATCACTTCAGCAGTAGTAGAGCGAAGGGGAATAGCTTCTACCCACTTCATACAGTAATCTATTGTGGTTATAATGAAGGTGTGTCCTTGAGATGAAGGAGGAGAGATTTTACCAATGAGATCCAAACCCCATGCGGAGAAAGGCCAAGAAGCTACTTGAGAACGAAGTTCTTGGGCAGGAGCATGAATCAGATTATTGTGTTGTTGACATTGATGACATTTCTTAACAAATGAAAAAGAATCCTTCTACATAGTTTGCCAATAGTATCCCATATGAAGCAATCTTTGAACCAAGGATTTGCCTCCAAAATGCCCCCCACAGGCACCTGAATGTGCCTCTTCAAGAGCAACGGGGATTTCTGATTTGTTAAGACAGCGAAGGAGAAGACTATCATAACCCCTTCGGTAAAGGACATTAGAAAGAATGATATATCTAGCAGACAGCTTGCGGATTCTAGCCCTAGTGTTCCTATTGGCGGAATCAGGAAAGGTACCATCAGTCAAATATCTTACGATATGCAAATACCATTCATCTGAGTCTATAAAGTCACAACATGTTACCAAGCTAAAATCGTCTACAATAGCTGGAGAAATAAGGTTGTGAATAACAAATTTAAGATCAACCACAAGGTCCTCTAAAGATACAAGAGAAGCCACACATGCCATTGCGTCCGCATGTCTATTATCTTTTCGAGGAACAGGTTCCATGGTATAAGAATCGAATTTTTGTAATAAAGAGATAGCAAGGTCTTTATATTGTGATAATTTGCCTTGTTTTGCTTGATATAGTCCCGTTACTTGTCTTATAATCAATTGAGAATCTCCATAAATATGTATGTGCTTTATATTCAGAGCTAAGGCTGCTTTTATTCCTGCTATAAGAGCCTCATACTCAGCAATGTTATTGGTACACAGGAAATTTAGACAATAGGATAAGGGAATGGATTTCCTTGTAGGAGAAATCAGAACAACACCTGCCCCTGATCCCATACGACACTTAGAACCATCAAAGTATAACTCCCATGTTTCATCTTTCTCTATAGAAAGAATGAAGTCATCGGGGAAAGACTCAAAATTAGGGAAGGAGAAAGGCGAAGGGGGCTCAACTAAGTGATCGGTCAATGCTTGCCCTTTAATTGCTCTTTGTGAAACAAAATTAAGGTCAAATTCAGTTAACATCATAACCCACTTAGCTAGGCATCCTGATAAATCAGTTTTAGAGAAAAGATGCTTCAAAGGATCAAACTTTACCATGACGTGGACTTCTGAATTTAAAAGATAATGTCTCAATTTCTGAGTCGCAAACACCAAGGCCAAGCATTGTCTTTCTATCGTAGAATATCGGGTCTCATAATCGAGTAAGGTACGACTTATGTAATAAACCGGACATTCCTTACCGTCTTTATCATGTTGTGCCAACAATGCTACGAGAGCATGAGAGGAAGCAGCTGTATACAGAAGGAAGGGTTTAGAAGGTTCGGCAGGTCGAAGAATAGGAGGACTAGCCAAATACACTTTTAAATCTTCAAATGCTTGCTGACAATCTTCGTTCCATTGAAAAGTGATATTATTTTTGAGAAGTTGAGTAAAAGGAAAGGTACGATCCGCAAGTTGAGATACGAACCTACGGATAGCTTGAATCTTTCCTTGTAAGCTTTTAAGTTGAGACACATTTCTAGGAGGTGGCATGTTGACAATAGCATCTATTTTCTTAGTGTCCACCTCAATCCCACGATGCGAAACTATGAATCCTAATAGTTTTCCACTATCCACACCAAAAACACATTTTCGAGGATTCAAGCACATGTGATATTTATGAATTCTTTCAAAGATTTGACAAAGGATTTTAATATGATCTATGCGAAGAATGGATTTGGCCAAAATATCATCAACATAATCCTCTAAAATCTTATGCATATAATCATGAAAGATAAGGGTCATCACTCATTGATAAGTTGCACCAGCATTTTTAAGTCCAAAAGGCATCATTATCCAACAAAACGTACCCCAAGGAGTGGTGAAAGTGGTTTTGAATTGATCTTGAGGGTTAATGAAAATTTGATTGTATCTTGAAAAACCATCCATGAAGGATAACAAGGCATGTCCTGCCGTAGAATCAACTATCATGTCAATGTTTGGAAGAGGGAAATCATCTTTTAAAGAAGCCTTATTTAAATCTCGAAAATCGGTACACATTCTTATTTTATTATCTGGTTTAGCCACAGTGACAATATTTGAAATCCACGGGGAATAATCAATAGGGCGAATAAATCCAGCCTCCAATAATTTTTCAATCTCAGCCTTAACAAGCAAAGCCACCTTAGGATTCATTTTTCGAATCTTTTGTTTCACGGGCTTAGCATCGAGAACTAAGACAATATTATGAGTGACAATCTTAGGATCTATACCAGGCATGTTAGAGTATGTCCAAGCAAAGATCTCAGGGAATTCATGCAATAAATCTTCATATTGTTTTTGTTCCTCTTCATCCAAACATTTTCCAATTTTAATAACTTTTTCTTCCTTGCAAGGATCCATCTTAACATCAATGGTGTCACTTATAAGAAGATTACTTTGTTGAGGAGTATCCTTTAACTGAGGGAATTCTTTCACAATCTCATCAGTAACAATCTCTTTTCCAAAATAGGCTTCAGTGTTCAAACAATAAGGGAGTCCCCTATTGTGATGATAACGAGGAAGAGTATCATATGCTCCTAAAAACTCAGCTAAAGCATCATCGGTAGGAAAGATATCCAAAGCACAGTCACACGAAGAATCCCCATCAATATACTCGAGGTGTTGCATTGATAGAGATGTAGAAATAGCATTAACACTAATACATGGTCTCTTAGAAGCTTTAGTGCGCTTGCAGGGATTATAGCCAAGTCCAAAGGCATAATTATGAAGATTATTCTCTAGAGGAACCTTTATCCCTTGTTCGTGAGCGCCACAACCATTTCCATGATACCCATGCTTAGTAAAAATGCGAAAACCACGACCATAACGATCAGCCATTTCAGAAAGAGAAGGCGGTTTTTCATAAGACAAAGAATCAAATTCTTTAGAATTAGAGGTGTGAGGAGAAGAAGTTTGAGAAGCGGCCACAAAATTATTGCTCATAGGTTCAGGTAAGATTGACTGATTTTTAGCTTCTTCCTTCTTTTCAACTTTAAGCTCTCTAGAAGGAACCTTATATTCACCTACAAAGGTGGGATTAAAATCAAGAGATCCCCAATTGTCTTCTGCAAGAACCTTCTCAAGATCAAAATCCTTCTTATGTTTAGATTCAAGTCGAGAAGAATCTTCTTCAAGAGCTCCAGACTCATCCAAAGAATTTTGATCATCAGAGAGCGAGGATCCATCGATAGGTATCTTGTTTAAAGAGTCATCACTAGACAGGGATGGCTTAGAAGAACGCCCTTTGGAAGTAGATGTTTGTAAACAAGCTTGGAAATTAGTATCACCTATCAAGGTATATGTCTTATTGTTATAGCTAAATTTAACTTGCCTATGCAATGTAGAGGGGACAGCTTGCATACTGTGGATCCAAGGTCTCCCTAATAACAAGTTGTATGTTAAATTTCCCGACATAACATGGATAGGAGTAGGCAAAGTAACAGGTCCCATTGTGAGGGGTAAGGTGATAATACCTAATGAAGTCTTAGCCACATTGTCAAAGCCTCGAATGGGACGAGAGTCAGGCTCAATGAGGGATGTATCCACATTCATTTTATGCAATAGATTAATGCTACACACATTAAGGCCAGAGCCATTATCTACTAGTGTTCGTCTTATAGCAGTGTCTTTCATGATAACCACAATCATCAAGGGATCATATTGATGTTGAATTTCACTGGTAGGCAACTCATCTTGGGTAAACACAATTAGAGCTTTAGGATTCATCACAGAGTTAACCAAAGATGCTATATTACTAGATGTATTTGGTGGAGGAACATTCAAATCTTTCAAGGCATCTTGTAACATTCCATGATGAGCGGAAGAAGTTTGAATCAAATCCTAGAGGGATATCTTAGCAGGGGTAGCTTTAAGTTGTTCTATGAGATCATATTCCTTACCCATAACTTGCGAAATACGGGAAGCTTGTGGAAGAATTGGTTGAGGATTAGGAAGAGAAACTGGAATAACAGGAGGAGGATTAGGCTACCTATTATTTCTGGTGTGATAAGTATGGGCAACCGCATGATAACTCTCTCTAGTTAATTGCTTGGCATAACTATAAGGACTTATAGGTTTTCTTCCTTGCACAGTGATGATTGGTTTATTCGGAGTACGAAAGGAATCATGATCATACCCTCCTTGAACAGTAAGGAGAGGTGATTTAGGAACTTGAAAGGTGGGAGAAGGATAAGCACCTTGGACTTCAAAGAGAGGCTTATTATGCTCATTCAAGTTTATCATGTTAACCAATTTAGAAGTCTTGTTCTTGTTTAAAGATTTTGATAAAGCCACAAAGTCATCAAGAGCATCATCCAACAAAGTATGATCATAGCTATCAAAAGGTTTATCTTTTGGTTCAAAAGGAGATATCTCTTCATAGAGGGGATTGTTGAAAACAACCATGTTACTAGATTTAGTGGAAGAGTTGATAGGAATGTACTCTTGAGAGGAACCATTCGACTTATCTTTCTCATCACACCTAAATGGCATAGTAACAAGGTTTATGAGTCTTTGGTAAAATGAAGGTTTGGCATCTTTAGGGTTCAAAAACTCATCTAAAGCTTCATCTAATTCATCTTGGCTATACTCATAATAATCATCATAAGCATGAACATGTTGCAAATAAAAATCTGACATTTTGAAATAAAGGTTGCATAAAATTTAAACACACAATGCAAAGAAACACACTCTTTTTCTTTTTTTTTTTTCTTTTTAATGAAAATGAAATGAAAACACACTAAATCTAGATCTAGATCTAACAAATGCAATGCAAGAGGAAGCAATGATAGATTCATGTCGGGTTCACCAAAATGTGTAGGGGAAAAAGCGAGACTAGGTTAACATGCCCTAATCCTACCTTTTGACACACATTACGGAATACAAAAGAGCCTAGAGGTATCACACAATTGGCTACTTCTTTTTGTGAAAGAGAGAGCTACGGGCTATCTACTAGGATTTCTATTCCTTTGTTGAAATTGAAAGATAAAATGATACAAGTTCAAGTCCTAATCCCAAAATGCATGTATGAACTAATAACAAGATTGCAGAATTGAGATTAAACAATGAACAGCTGTAAACACAAGGACAAAATAAGAATGCAGATGCGTACCCAGAGTCAGAACCTGAGTGAAAATGTTCGGGATGGGGGCGCGAGCGCCACTGTCCTGATACTGTGCCGGAAACTGCTCCTGAAACTGTTGTCTTGCACTCTGGAAAACTGTCGAAAATGCTGTCTGTCAAGAGGACCAGGGCGCCCAGCGCCTCTGTCCCAGGGACCAGGGCACCCAGCGCCCCTGTCCTGGCAGGACCAGGACACCCCACGCCCCTGTCCTGGTCTTTTGCTCTGCAATTTGGTGGGAAGGTCGGTCTCAATCTGCTTCTCCTGGATCTGCAACCTACGGCGTCGTCCGAGTCCCGAAACCTGCACTTATATCTGAAAAGGGTGTGGGCGGCTATATAGGGTTTTGCCTTAGTCAAACCCCCGCTTCGGTGATTTCCACCTCCACAAATAGCCAAGTTGTATTGTAAAATGTATTGTGTGTGCAGACCTTGTGTGTGTGCAAGATCCTAAAATGCAAGTAAGCAAACTAGAGCAACCTAGAAAGTAAACCCTAATTGCTTGTAAATGATAATGTAAATGCTCTAAATCAAGATGCAAAGTGATCTAAAGCATGAATAAATGATATATTGAAGCTTATGCAAATACATGAAAACAACATGAAATCATACCCAACCCCCAAGGGAGGGGTACAAGCCAATCTTCAGTCGGTAATCTCCTATTGTTCTTCAATGTCTTCCAAGCCCTAAATGGATGAATGAAATTGATAAATGCTTGATAGAGGGATGTTGAATGTTGTTGAAGTCTTCAAAGATCTACTCTTTCGCTGCATATGAGGTCCCTGAAAACAAAAATCGGATCCTTTCAAATGAAGAAAGAGAGCTCTTATGTATGAAACCCTAGATCGTAATTTCATCTTTTGGCCGACCTAGAGATTGAATCTCCTGCCAATTTCTTGGGGTTAAGCTTTATTTTATGATTGGATTGTGCTCCTAAAATTTCGGGAAAAATGTCCGGGACCATGTGCACTCCGGGCGCCACGGTCCCAACAACTTCTCACCAAATTTTCAGGGTCGTCGGATATGATGATTTTAGAGAGAATCCCGAAGTTACAGGTGATTTCGAGATGTTTTGACCCCCGAAACCAAGCCCTCAAGTTCAAAATAGGACTTAATTAGGGTTTTTGATTGAATGATGTTTTGGAGGAATAAAATGAAAAGGGCACACTTTAACGAAAAGGCCCAACTTTATGATGTGGAAGACGATGAAATAGGACCTTAGACCTAATTAATTTGATTAATTAAGTGCTAAAGGAGAAATGCAATGCAAAATGTAAAATGTACCAAGGCGGGTGCTAAACTAGGTGTGAAATTGTACCACCCTAACAAGTGCGTACAATTTACGACGCTACACCCATTTCCTACCGACATCTCGGTATAATCTCCTTTGCTGGTTGTAAGCTTTTGCTTATCATTTTTGGCATCATCATGGTCTAACAGATTCTCCAGAGTGATCAGACCATTAGGAAGTTTATTGGATTTCAACTGGATGATCTGATCTTTGTAAGCCTCTTTCACCTTAGGTTGCAGATGATCTACAAATTCTCTTGAGCTTTGGATGAATAATGTGATCTTCTCGTCACTCTCAAAAACCTGCCAGTGGGTATCATTATCAAAGATAGCCGGTCGGATGACTACACAGACTGCTTGGGAGCCGGTGAGTAAATCCGTGGTGGGATCAAACTGTGATCCGATCGTGGCCATCTGGTCAACAATAGCGTTTAGTTTCTGGGGAATGCTCACAATATTGAAAGCGTCAAAGCTTTCGATTAAATCCCACGTTTTGGCATGGTAGGATCTCATGCAGACATGTTTGGCACTGGACATCCCTCGAACTTGGTGGACCACCAGCTCAGAGTCACCCAAAACCTTCAAATTTTTAATGCCCATTCTTTCTGCCAAGCTCAAACCCTAGATCAATCCCTCGTACTTTGCTTCATTGTTAGAACATACAAATTGTAAATGGAAAGACTTCAGGATTTGCTCGCCTGAGGGTGGGGTGAGGCAGATTCCGGCCTCGGAACCTGTCTTGCATCTTGCACCATCAAAGTGCAGAGTCCATATTGCCGAAGATAACTGATCTTCGGAAAATGGTTCTTTAGTAAGCTTTGGGATGGCCTGGTTTTTGTCAAACATGCAATATGTACCTAGGCCAGTGGTGTGGTAGTTGGAGTAGGGATCAAAGTTTATGAATTCGTTCAGGAGAACCTCTTGTTTGGGTGAAATCTCCCCAGTTACTTCTCCGTCTTCCAGGAGTTTTACAACTTTCCTTTCCTTATTTGAAATAGAAGTGTGAGCGGGCTCGAAATTAATCATGGCCTGGTCCGCTACATGTTCGGGATGGAGGGGTTCTGAGAGAATTTTGAGCTTGGCGCCACGCTGAATGCAGAGGATGAGGTGGGACCAATCTAAAGACAAGTAGCCTCATGTTTTCGCAGTGAAGTCTAGGGAAAGGCAGAGCCCGAAAATAGGCGGGATGTCAATGACCACTACTTCTTGGGATACAATAATGTTGGGACATGCGAATAAAGTCAGAGGGAGACTTCTGATAAGACCTATGGTATGGACCTTGTTCCCATCAAGCTGCATAACCCCTCTATTTAAAGGTTCATACTTGATATTCAAAACTTCAGCGATTTGTTTAGGCATGACGATGGTGCTAGCTCTGGAATCTATCATAGAATTATGCAAGAGTTTATCCCCGACTATAAGGGTAAGATAAAATGGGTTCAGCTTGGGCTTACCTTCTAGTTGAGACTTGGGAGGCGAAACCTCATTGGTCAACACGGCCGGAGAGCATGACTTGTTGGCAGCGGGTTGGAAACCGGTTTCGTTGGTCCGTGGAGCTTTGGTGGTGCCCTTGCTTGCATCTCTCAAGCCCTCAAACAGGGCTTCCTTCAGTTGGTTCTTTTGCTCGAGAATACTCAGGAGATCCCACAGGGAAACATGAGTCGAAGCTTTCTTCAGCTAATCCACAACGTCTACTATTGTGGGTGTGGGCACCTTCGTCTCTTTCGACTTATAGGGGATGAATTCTTTCATCGGATATGTGGGGCCAATCGCCGGTTGTTTAAGAGTTTTATCTACGGGCGCTCATCCTGAAGTGCTGGTATTCTCCCCGGTGGAACGTCTTTTGGAGCAGAGGTTATAATCCGACTGCATGAAGGGGGCTCCCTCCCTTGAAGTGGATACACCATTGGTGAACACTGCACCCTCGTCCTCCATTAAAGAAAAAAGTGCATGATCTAGGGCGATCTCTCTCTTCTTGCAACGACATGCCCTGCATTTGAGCAACAAGAGATGCATTATGCATACCCGGAGATGTATAAACAGACTCATCAAGCGCCATGCCTAGACTCCTTTGCTCTGCAACTTTCTACTGCAAATTTCCTCTCGGGCAATTCCTCGAAGCATGAGCGTTGTTACATGGAAAGCACCAAGAATTGGTATCATCCGCAAGGTTATTCTGACCTACTGCCAACTCTTTACCAGTGTTTGGATAGACAGTTTGCAATGGATTCGGGACTGGGACTATTTGACCATTCAGCTAGGTGGGTTTGTCAATATAGTGATTTGCATGATGGTTATGCTGGTATGGAGGTCGGTTCCCTTGGAAGTTCTCATTGGAGAAGGATCTCAGCAAGTTCTTCATATCGCTAACTTCGGCGGCCAAGGATGATGGCGGGGGAATGGGATACAAGTACATAGACTATGGGGTAGATGTGCTAAGAGAGGCTTCCTCGAGAATTTGAGGGTATATCTCAAGGAAGACTGGCATGATGGGACAGAGGGCGAGCTTTTCGACGTCAATCAAATTATTTTCTGCTTCCTAGGGATTGAATCATCACTGATATATTTATCTGCAGGAGGGCGGGTGGATAGAGGTATCCTCTGTCAGGTCCTCTAAAATCTTAGATTGAAATCAGTCAGTGCTTCTTGAGGGGCTCTCTTTATTGTGATCAATTGATGCATCAAGGATGATCTGTCAGCCTTATCGAAGAATCTCTGGAAAAAGCGGTTGCCCAACTGATCCCAATCTCCTATAGTATTAGGACCCAAAGATCTGAACCAATCCAAAGCTCTTCCCTTGAAAGAAGCTATGAGCAATCTAAAGGCCGCATTTTGTTCAGTAATGCCATGGACAGTGCAAACAGTGGCTACATCTTGTAAATGTTCCCTAGGGGTTTTATGACATTCTCTAGTGAAATTGGGCACGGCTTTCAGTGCAGCTGGAGGGATGGGTCCCCAAAACATAGGCAGGGTTGGGGGAATAAGAGGGCTCTCGTTATCCCAAGTCACGAAATTCCTGGGGGGAATATGTGCCATCACTACGAGGGAGACTGCAAGGAAGACGGGCAAACTCTGCAAGGATGAAGATATGGCCGAATGAATGGTCACTAGAGGTTGTAAGAGTAGACTGGGATTCGAGGTTGTTTGACTCCTGGTAACAGGCCTGTGAGTCATAAACTGGCTCAGAGTTTTATTTGAACTTTAAGTGGTCCCACCGGGCGTGCCAGAAAAAGAACTGTTGACTCTAAATTTTACTCAAAGCAAACAGCCTTACGGGAAATTCAGTGATGGGGTATCAATTGTGCGAGACTCACTGAATGACCTTTGGGTTTAAGAAGTCGACTCTTCCTTATGGTTTTTAGAAAAGAGGAAGAGGGAAAACTCAAAACAACAAGACCTAAACTACTGAGGCGAAACGCCAAAGCATTTTATAAAAAACATAAACAGCATATAAAACTCAAAGACATGTGGTTTTAAAGCCCATTCAACAATCTACATATCCAGACAGAACCAAAACTAAAATACAATCAAAAAAAATTTGCAACATAAAGAAATATCAATCATGCATCTACCAAATAACAAGTGCAAAACATAGTTTAATTGACAGTCTTAGATATATATTTCCAAAGTTATCAGAATCACAATGGAAAGCACAGAAAACCATCAAAGGATGTTGAAAACAGGCATCACAAATGCCTCAGGCACAATTTGATTAACCTTCTTCAGAAAACAGTAACAACTAAAAGGCCAAAATTCTCACTAAGAAAACTTAATTGTTTCTTTCTGAAAGTTTTGAACCCCCATAATAGGGAAAAAACAAACATAAATAGAGCCCATGGCTCTGCTAACAGCCCAAACATCCGCCAGCCAAGCACAACCACCCCTGAAACAGAGATATCATGTCGTGGTACTCCGCAGGAACACACCTAGCAAAACGGCCTCCGAATTTGTTACTCCCACCTAGCTGCGACGATCTTCATACCCGCCTGAACAGAAAAGCCATGTCATGGCATTAACTGGCAGACCACACATGTTGAAGGACACGCGGAAGCTCAGGGGCACCTCTTCTGAGGAGACTCCCAGCCGAAATATTACCAACAGCGTTGAGATGCCAGGTGTCTCCATCTTTCTCAAACCACAAGGCGGGGCCCAAAAGAAAAGTCGAGTCACTAGAACCGATCCATTTGTCACCTTCGTGCTCTTTGAGACTTCAAAACATAAAATACGGGCCATCGGGGCAATGCCGAGATGACACTTGGCTCATACATCGAGCGCAGCTGGAAAGCTAAAGAAAGAAAAGAAGCATCCCGACCAAAAATTCGCCCGCGGACTTTAACTGAAAACAATGTGAACAATATGTTGTCTATAGATGGTTCATTCCCATTTGCAGAGGTTTGCATGATGTTTTGATTAGTTTATGAGGTCCGGTATTATGGTTGGATACTTAGTTATTCGTGTTATTCGGATGCATGGGATCTATTCTAGGCATTGATGTGTGTCCTCAGTTCGATTGGTTCATGATTTGGAAATCCACAAGCGAATATTTCAAGTTGACAGTCATTTATGGTGGTGTTCTTGAGTTCTGGTAGAGAGATGATGATGATTCTAGTAATCCGAGTTGTTGCGATTGTTGTGGTGCAATTCACATTGCTTGTGAATGTTTCTAGATCGTGTTATCTGTGTATTGGCGTTCTACATTGATTATTGTGTGTGTTATTGAAGATTCTCCTTGTCCGGTGATGTTCTTCATGTTATGCGACATTCATGATGTGGTAGCATGTTGCGGATGATCAAGGCATAAGTCTAGGAAGTGTTTCATATTTGCGGTGGTTGTTTTGGTCCAGACTATGTCTTAGCCAACATTGCTTTGGTTTGCATGTATTGTTATAGCGTATGTAATTATATTTTTGTAATAGGTAGCATGTGTTAAGCCAACCTATATTTCATGGGTTGATGACTTGTATAAATGAATGTAATAATCATTGAGAGGTATCATGCTATGTGCAAATATTGTATCAATCATTCAGTAGCAGGGAAGTTGTTAGAAGTTGTGCGAAGAAGTGTGTTGCAGAGAAGATTTGACAATGAGCTTAACCGGAACTGTACTCAAGCATATGGAGATGCTATTTTCACAGTTCGTGTGATCTAGATTGTTGTTCGAATGCTTTTGTAAGTCAGTAAGACTTCCTGTAAAGCAATGAGCCTTCCCTAAGGGTTGTAGCCCTTCTGGGTTTCTTGTAAGTGAGCAGTGAGCTCTAGGCAATGTGCCTGAATGCATGTGCATTTCTCATTGTAATATGTCACCTACTCCTTATAGGGTATTATCTTATTGTGGGTAGGTTTCCATCATGGTTTTTCCCTTAACCAGGTTTTCCATGTCAAAAATCTTGGTGTTATGTGTGTTATTGATGTGGTGTTGTTTCATGCTTTAATAATTAATTATCAGATCTGATTTGTGGTTTAAGTTGCAGTAAGTTTTTGAGCAAACTGATTCACCCATCCCCCTCTCAATTTGTTGCATTGTTGCCAACAAGTTGTTTGTGATAGTAAATACGTTAGTGGATCCACTTAGATGAGCTTGACACTATGATTGAGCAAGTAATGCCTAAGTTTTTTAGAGCTAAAGATAATTGTCAGGCATGCTTTTTCCACAAGTGTGTGCAATTGATGTAGTAGATGGCTCGTTCTTTACCTTTATCATCATTATAGGTAAGAAGTGGCAACTGATGTGGCAAAGATGTATAGTATCAAAGGCTTCCCAAGAATGGGAGGCATTAGGATGGTTGGATTGGGCAAATGATCCTTAATTTTTTCAAAGCCTTGTTGGCATGAAGAATCCCATTTGAAAGATGTATCCTCGTGGAGTAAATGAGTGAATGGCTAACATTTATCAAGAAGCTAAGGTATGAATCATCATCTGACAAATTGAAGCTTACCTTGTAAAATTATTGATTGCATGAGGATCGTGAGAGGAGACATTTCCATGGCCTTAACCTCGACGAAATTGACCTCAATGCCTCTCCTACACACAATGAACCCAAAGATTTTTCTTGATGTGACACCAAACAAGCACTTCCTGGGATTAAGTCTTAGCTAATATTTTTCTAGACACTCAAAGATATGCTCCAGAATAGTCATATGCTCTACTCTTGCTTTTTATTTCCCAAGTAAATCATCAACATAATATTCCATTATAGTGTGAATGATATCATGGAATATGACTATCATTTCCCTCTAATAAGTAGCTCCTTTATTTTTAAGGCCAAATGGTATGAACTAATAATAGAATGTACCCTATGGATTTGTGAAGGCGATCTTGTGTTAATCAAATAGCAATCTTGATTTGGTTGTATCCTAAAAAACCATCCATGAGTGACATCTCATGTTCCGTTGTAAATTCTACTAATAAGTCAATTTTTGGTGGTGGGAAATCATCTTTAAGACGTGCTTTGTTCAAATCTCTAAAATCATTAGAGATACAAATGCCCCCAATTGTCTTGGAAAATGGGACTACGTTGGAGATCCATTCAAAATAGTCTATGGGGCATATGAAATCGGCCTCCAATAGCTTCTCTAGCTTTGATTTGACTAATAGTGCTACTTGGGGATGCCTTTTCCTAAAAATATGCTTGATTGTCTTTGCATCTAGATGCACAACTAGATGATGCACCACAAGTACGGTATCCAATCCTGGCATATCTAAATAAGACCATGCAATGCTAACAGATGTTTTCTTGTGCAATTGGGAGAATATAAGATGTTCCTTAGCGGACAAGAAAGCTGCTACATATGTGATCCTAGGATTCTCCTCAATTCCCAAGTTGATCTCTTCAATCTCTTCTATTAGAAAAGATAATTGTTTGGGTCATTGAGTGTCTACAGGGGGAAGAAGAATGTCCTCGTATTCTAGCACCTCATGGAGGTTTTCACTAGGAGATATGTTCTTTATTTTTCTTTTTTATGATCTAAGAGTGTCTTAGACATCCTTGATTTTTACTTTTGCAACTAAGGGATTCATCTTCCCCAAAGTAATCATGGGGATCAACCTTGTAAACACAATTTGCATTTTGTTCTTAGTGAGACACATGCTCATTCATTCCCATGAATTCGAGGATAGCTTCATTGCTTTGAGAGACATCGAGATGATTGATCTCACATTGGTCTCAATCAATTAATTTGAGGTGGTGAAGGTAAAGTTACAATTGTTAGGATTGAATTGTCAAAGAAAGAGGAGAAATCCACATCATCGTATGCCACTTTTATGACTATTTTAGGATGTCATCAACCGCAGCAGAAACAATCTCAACATTTTGGGAAGAACCATTGAAGTCAACGCCCCATTTTGTTTATTTCCATATCCAAGTCCTTGACATTCAAGATTAGCAACAAGCTTGCTCATAACATCCTAAGCCTTTACCTTGATAATTCCACTTTTGAGCTATTTGTTGTGAAGATGGTTGTCCATATGCATGGGGGTTTATGGGCATAGTGCCCACATTGAAAGCATTGTGTAACTTGTACTCTCCACAACCTTTGTTGTTGATCTTTATCTTGGAGAAGGTGGATTCAAGAGTGGTTTTTCGTTCGGTGGTTGAAAGAAGTGTTTTGAAATTGATATAAAAAGATGAAGATGTTGCATAGGGAGTCATAATCTCTATTCTCAAGCAATTATGGGAATGAGGAAATAAAGCCTCGAGAGCTCGACAATACTCAAAGGGATGGGGATCTACAGGGATGGTGATTTCAATACCATTATGAGGGAATTTAGGCACTGATGGTATGTGGAGGGCATGGCTTGGATCCATGGACAATGGAAACGGATGTTGTAGGGGAGATCAAGATCCACAACATGACATGACATGTTTTAGTAGAGGAACCCCCTGTATAGGAAGACAAATGGTGTCTTCCAAGTTTCTTTCTATATTGTCATATGCCTTAATAGCAATCATTTGAGATTCCAAATCAACTTGAGTATACCCCACTTGTTTTATGAATTCCAAAGTACATAAGTTCAAGGCAAAATCATTATCCAACAAGACTTGTTTCACTTTACATTTGTTAATGCGTACCTCAATGTGTAGGGGACAATTGTGATCAAGCTCAACAAATGGATGAAAGGTAGCCTACTAAAGCTTGGAACTATGTAGGATCAATATTTGTAGACACAGAGGTCTCAGGGAATGCTCTTGTGAGAATCTTCTAATGGATGGTTGATGTTTTGAGAACCAAGATGGATATGTGACCAGGTGTTTTCCCAAGGCGATCTAGATTTTATACAAGGAATTGACTTGTGATGGATTGTGTGGACCTTAGACATGATTCTCCCACATCGAGTAGTCACAGCACATTGGGGCTCTTAGGCCTTGATTCAAATCATGTCCACATGGGTGTCCACTTGGGTAATACTACCAACTATATTGTCATAATTAAATGGGACGGTGTTGTTGATTTGGTTCTAATTTCGATTACAGGTAGACCCAAGATTGGTATTGGATGAGCTAGCACCTTAGTTGTGCTTGGGAAAAGCATTCTGATACATCCATAATTGAGCATAAGAGGATGCATTTTGAGTAGGATCTATCAGAATACCACCCTTATCAATGAAATCTTCAATATAATTCTTAAGCTCCATACACTTATTTGTAGTATATCCCTTGATCCTATAATAATCACAATACTCGTTATCCTTAAACCATGCAAGTTTGGGCTTGGACTCGTCAAATGGTTAAGTTTGTGGAAAGGTGACCATGTTTGCTTGAGCCAATTTTCAAAAAACCACACCTAAGAGAAGGGAGTGTAACTACATTTGGTGAGATAAAAATATGAGTCCAAGCCTCTTTGATGGGTCATCTAAAATACGTACACTACAAAATGTGGTTGGTTTATTTGGTTTTCTATGTTTAAATTTTAATATTGTTAGAAGAAACAAATCTTTGAAGTCCATATAAGCCTATATTGTTAAGTTTATGAATTCTTTTATATACCATATTCATAACACAATGATATTTTGGAGACGAGAACAACATATAGTTCAATGGTTGTGCATAATGTGTAACTTTTTTCATGTTTTTTAGCTATTTTATTCAAATTTAAATAAAACTTTCTTCTTGCTCCTATTATGTTTGATAAATTTTGCCCTTACAAATTACTCTCACTTTCTATGCAAATATTTTACTTTGTGATATCAATTCATATTAAATGCTCCTACAAAGTATTTTGTGTGGTTTCAATTGGATGAACACCATATTCGTCAACTTTTATAGCTAAATTCAACTTTTTACAAGAGTTCGTTGCAATTATTTTTTCTTTCATGGCATTTAAAAACATTGAAAAAAAAGAATACATCAAGAGGTCTACAAGCTACAAGGAAAATTCTTGACATGTACTACAACAATAAAAGTGCAAAAAAAATATATTTAAATGTAATGACAATTCATCTAGCATCAATTACAATCCCAAGTTATACGTTGAATGATTATACATGTTTCTTTCAATAAAAGTACATTGTCAAACCTTTACCCATCTTAATAGAAAATAAGACTTGCATTAATTATGAAGGTGGTTTGGTGCCAACAAAGACAAGTCAAACATTCTCATCTATAATGTTACATGATAATTTTAATGCAATTTCATCTATGTCACCACAATGCTTATCATGTTTTGATATCAATTACCAATTTCAATGTCTTCCAATAGTCTTGCATTAATTCATGACTTGTAATCTTGAATATTTTTGTGTTTCAATTGTGTCAAAGATACTATTATTAAGATAATGTTTAGTTTACACAACTAATTATAATATAACTTCTTAAAATGATCTATAAAGTATAGGATGTAGCTATTCTAACTCCAAAAATGCCCCAACCACCCCGAAAATAACTTTCGTGTTATACAATAGGGGGAACAGTGGCTGCAGCGCTTTTGTTGAGCCAACTATTTTGCAATTTTTCTATCTACATAACATGAAAGATGCGTTGTACGACATTGTGGTTTTGGAGCCAAATTAACCACGTCCTAAAGTATAGTCATAATATTTACATATTTTTTTGATATTATAACATGTCTTTTATTGATTTGAATGTCTTCAACCATTATGTATTCAATGTTTATATTATACACAACACATTGTAACAGTACAAAGTGAGATTGATAATAAAATAATAATAATCATCCAAATGCATTCAATAAATGACTCTCTTAAACTATCACCTCTTGGAACTAGTAACAACATTTAAATGTACTATCAAATAGCCAATAGGCTTAAATAATTATAGTCTTGTTGGTTACGCACTCCATAAAATGACTCAAAGAATATAAATATGCAATACTTGGTTGAGGGGACTGAATATTTCTGCGCCTATCAGCCATTTGATAGCACCTTAGCACCTTTGGGTAATGTTACTAGTAGGTTTCATACACCATTATCCAAGGCCTCCAAGCCACTAACTAGACATATATTTATCTACTCACTTATACTATTAGGAGGTACAATGTTTGCAACAATAAGAAAATGATGGTATTATTGACATAAACATATGATATAGATAGAGATGAAACACATCATTCTCATTGTTTTTTTGCCATTTGTATTTTTCCAATATAAGACCACTTTCTGAGGTGAGACATTTTTAGGATTGAATTGATTTGAGCTTGGAAGCTCATACAAATAAACCAAAAAATTAAATTAAAAAGACATGAAAAATACAAAATAACATAAGCCATATAAAATAAATCAAAACATACCAAATGGGATGAAATAAAAGGTAAGATGCACATATCTAAACAAAATGCATGTTATCGTTATATAACACAAAAAGAAAAACCTATTTACATAACATGATATTCTTGTAAATGTTAATAAAAGAAAGGTGGTATTTGTTTGAGCAGGCTCAAGGCATTTAGCCCTAGCCTCCTAGGATTATACCGAGTGAATGGAGAAGCTGGAATCTAATGCCACGTGTCTAGCATAGTTGCACAGTTGGAAGTGACTGAAAGAATTTTTCATGTCGATCTGCTTTTCTTTCGTTTGAAACCTTTAGACTTTGTTAAATTTCTGTCTTAGCATGATAAAGATGACGTTGATTTATGCAGATGCAGGGTTGCCTTTGAAATAGGTTGAACATGAGTCTAATTTAAGCACCAATGTGTACAGATTACAGTCTACTATTAGCTGGCAAGATTTGTTTAAATTTAAGCCCCAATGTGAACAGATTGCAGTCTACTATCAGCGGGACCTTTGCTGGGAATTTTGCAGGATTTGGTGAATTGGTTTGTTAGCTCCTCGTGTTCTCATTGAAAAAATATATCTTCGCATGGTTAAATTTGAATTCACCTTAGCCCTAAAAACTTATTTTTTGGCATTAAAACTTAAACCCTAAACACTGTTTTTACATTAAACTTAAAAAAAAAAACTAAATATTTTGAGCATAATTACCTTCGATCCTAGATACTTTCAATGCATGCATATTAAATTTCAAATTCTAGATCCCGAACTTTTGGAATATGTTCACATCAAATTCTTTAAGACTTTAAATGTATCGAATATTCATATTAAATGAGAATCTTACACTCTAAACATATTCACATTTAGCCTTAAAACACATAAAACATTGAATTCTAAACTTTGAACACTTTCAATATCAAAGATCTCAGGTTTGCAGAGCTCATCTTAAATTTTTTAATCGTGTAAATTGCATTACACCCGTGCTGAACTACAAATATTAATCACTTCTAATTTCCAGAGCATCGATTTGTCTAGCATGTAGCACAATATCAATCTCTACATAACCTGTGTCTCGCCTGAAGCAAGATTTTAATGTAGCTCAAGAAGCAAAAAGATCCTCATCCACATTCCAGAGTCCATAATACTTAGGAAAAACTTTTGGGAGAAACTGTATTAATACTTGGAACTTATTTTTTTATCTTTAAAGTTTAAACCCTAAACATTTTTAATATATTCACATTCAAACCTAAAACACTAACTCCTAAAGCCTTAATTAAACTGTAAATTTTAATTGACTGTAATAACAAAATCCTAAACCAAAAATATTTGCATTTTACCAACAACAAAAAAACATGAATAATTGATTTTTACCTTGAACAAGAAACAAAAGGGTTTTGAAATCTTTGAGTGTCATTTCCCAGAGGAATTTTGCAGGAAGAAGCTATGACAGACTGATGAAGCAGGCTGCCACCTGCTTCTGCAACTGGCTTTCAATGAACGAATTGCAAACTTAGAAGACTTGCAAAAGCTCTGCAATTAGCCGTCATAAAGAGTATTCAAGAGATAACAAAGCCCACATTTTTTAAGTGAAGACCATTTTTCAGGCATGAGACAACATTTCTGGGACTGGCTATTTTTTGAGGTGGGGAGGGAGGTTTGAAAGCCCAGGGAAACAATTGGCCAAATATAACAATTTAGCATAATCTTTAAAGTGGGATCTTTTACTTTTTTGAAGGAACTTCCCGACCACATCTTACCATTCTAGGTAATTATACGAGTTATTTTCCTCAAACTTCATTTAGTATAATGTAAAATTATACTAATGAGTTGTAGTCATGGGCCCTTAAAACTATTACTTATAAGATGTACCCACGGCTGCCTATGTTAAATAGGGATCAGTTAGTAATTAAATAGTGGATAAACTCTCCTTTGGTAGAGCTTTTCACTATTGTTGTGTTCAAACTTCAAACTTTGAAGATGGCTTCTAGAAACTTTAGAGTTCATACATGATGCCAGTATTTTGGCCACGGATAGTATTGGAAAGGAAGAGAATTGGAAAATGGAACATTTAGAAAAGGTAACTTGCCCCAATTGTGGGGTAATGCCTTTATTTAGAAGGTAGCCACCCCACTTGCAGAAAACAGAGCAAACTCAAACAGACCTGATCACGTGCTGTAAAACTGGCTTTCTAGAAGCCAACATAGAAACCTAACCAGCTGCTCTAGCAGCCCAATTTTTCTTTATTTCACAGAATTTTAGGAATTCTCTTGAAATAAAATAGTGTCTATGATCTGACTGCATGCAGATTAATGAAAATGATGTTACCATAGCATCCTAATCTAACTCTCAGAAAGAAATTGTGTAAATGTTCCCTTAAATTTTTTCTTTTTTTCATTGGTTTTTAGGAAGAACTTGCATTGTATCTTGAAATAGAATAGTGACTATGATTTGATTGCATGCAGGTCGATGAAAATGGCCTTAACATAGCATCCTAATCTAGATCTGAGAAAGAAATTGTGTAAATGTTCTCTTGAAATTTTCTTTTTTTCATAGGTTTTTAGGAAGAACTTGTAATGTATCTTAAAATTATCATGGTTCGATTGCATGCAGGTCAACAAATGGCCTTACCATAGCATCCTAATCCAAATTTGTAAAAGAAATTGTGTAAATGTTCTCTTGAAATGGCCCAAATCTGATATTTGATCCTAACTACTTATTTCACCAATGGTGACAAGACAATTGATTTGTCTGAAGGTTAAAAACTGATAGAGCGAGAATCTACAACCAGCCTAGATCACCACTCTAAATTGGTTAATATATTATATTTCAGTTCATTTCTCATGCTTTCTTGGGTGCTACTTATATTGGCTGTAGCATTGATGCCACAACCCAAATGTTGTTAAGTAAGCATTGCATTAATGCCTAATAGCTGAGAGCTGAAGACCAACTTATATGTCAAATTGCTTGTACAAGAGAAGCCTGTGTTAAATTCCCCAAGTCTAACCTTTCCGGATACTCAAACAGGTTCATTCCCCAAGTCTAACTAGCCCCTTTACATATCTTGAGAAAAGTAGATTACAGCAGCAATTCTAGACACACCACTTCCATTTTGCAAAAAACAAATTGCTCTGCTCTTGAAATCCCCATCCTTTGCATGAGAAAGTAAAATGGAAAATATTCAGTCAGTTTTTAAGTAATCATTACTATAATAATAATAAATCAGGTTGACAACTCAAGACCTGCATATAATGCTTTTAGAGCCATCAGATCTACATCACAGCCAAAAGCTTAGCCATACTACTGTATTGCTATGAAGGCATCATATTTACAAGAAGCCAAAAATGGATGTTTGCACAATGCATCATAGGAATCACATACTCAAACAAAATCTCAATCTATTAGGAATGGAAATGATTTCATACTGCTTGTGGTAATTTTTCATACTCTATTTCTACATGGTTTCCAGTCACTTACAGCTTACGCTTAAAATAACAACCAGTTTTTATTGTAATTACTGTAAGACATCAATATCAGCTACATCTCAAAATCACCAATATGAAGGAATGTATATGGGCTCTCCAAATGAATTGGCTTACCATTATACCCACCAAGAGACATGGGGTATGGCAGGGATGAATACCATTTTCAAATTAGGATAAGGATGCATGGATGGGGAAAATGAGGACGGGATACCATTCCTGTACTCATCCCCTAGTGATTATGGATGCTGTCAAACCAAATGATATTAAGATTTTGAACCTAATGTTTGTCCAGGTTTGTATATCTAAGACTCCGGCAACAAAGATCCACTTATATATCTTTGGTCAATATCCAACATCAACTCACTGGTAAAAAAAAAGGACTTAACTTTAGAGGGCAGGACAACCATCATGTAATCAGCAGTCTGAAACTATTTAAGTGTATCAGTTAGCTCAAAAATGTGTATACAGCCAGAGTAGCATCAAACAGAGGCCAAAACAGATACAAAGCCTCATTGACACTGCAGTGATTAAACTATTTACATCAGTGATCAAATAGAAATGTTTAAACCATGAGCATTAAGAAACCGACCAAATGGGATAAATGTCAATTTTATAGATTAAGCTTGATCATTTAAGTTGAATTATTATGCCAAGGTTAAATGTAGGTGAATGTAAAATACAATGATGTATTGATTCTTGAACAGAAAGCTGTATTACACTACAAAATCTTCTGGGAATTAGTAAAGCAGAAAATAAGGAGAGTATTGTTGTGATGTTTTCACACATCGCCCAATTGCAAATAGGGACCCCCACTTTCTCACTTTTTAGGTAGATGGTTTGCTTAAATTGCCTTAGCTTAGCAATAATTTCCTGGTTTTAACCTTTGCTTGTGAGAGGGTGTCTTACTTTTAGTCTCCCGTCTCTTGCCTATACAAAGTGTCAAGTTTTGTGGGTTTTTCATCAGATTCAGAGATATCATCAAATCAATATTTCAATGTCTTGACTAACTAGGAAGGACAAACAGGTCACTCTCACAGTACTACAGCAAATGTTGGTCTTCAGGTTGGTGCCAGCATGGTTGGAAGGATATTCTGATGCTACAAATGTGTTCAGATAGGTTAATGAAGAAGAATGACCACTTTCCGGGATGATTTCGAACAACTTTCTACTTTTAGAAAGTTCTTTTTTGCTTTATCTATTTTTAGAAAGTGTCATCTTTAGCACTGATTGGTCTGTTGATATTAATTAGGCAAGGGCAGATTCATATTGCCTTGGGCAACATTGGAATCCGCCCAAAAAGGGGCTGGCCCCTTTTCCCTCCAACGTGGCCCTATCCCCCACGCTACATCAAATAAACATTCAACGTGCTGTCCAATAGGGCCGACCCTATTAGCAAAGGCAGTTAAAAAGGAAATAATTAAAAGATTAATTATTTGAAAAGGCCGACCTAGTTAAGGGATTCGCTCCATATAAATAAAGATCAAGATTCATTTGTTATTCATCTCAAGCAAACATAAGCTCTCCCATCCAATGCGAAAATTCATGTCTACATAGTGCGAACTTCAGTCAACTTCAAGCAGCAACCTCATTCACCATTTGAAGATGCGAAATTCACCTTAGGGTATTTGGCAACATTCAGGGTATGCACAGCAAACTGATTGGAGGTCTATCAGCCATCAATATCCAGCGAAGTACTAATTGAATGACTGTCAACTTAAGGTCATACACAGCATAATTCTTAGAAGCCTACAATCTGAAGAAGGGAACAGCAGTATCTATTCTGCATATGACAGCAAGTGAATGTTGAAGGCACCTCCTGGACAGCAACATCTGAATCTGCAAATACAAGAGATAAGTGTTGTAATGATTACATAACTATAATCCATAATCAAATCTAAGGATCTTTTCTGGCTGGGTTTTTCCTCCTAGGAGGTATTTCCAGGGTAACTGTGTCTTGCTCTCAATTTGTTCATTTCTATATTGTCATTTTCTTTCAGTTAAACTAACTAATTAGAAACTAAGTCTAAATTCTAAGTTATATCAATCTGAAAGCATTAAAATTAACATGGTCAATTGGAGATGTTACTATTTTTTAGAAAATGTCAGTATCAGAGGTTGCTACTGTGAAAAGGTACCGTGCAAAGAAATTCCTCAAGTGTGTGTAGAAATTCCTGTTCCAAGCATGAACCCAATTAAGGAAAAGAAAAAAATCCACTTGAGATTGAATTTCCCAAGCTAAAAGAGAAGTGGACAAATCCACTTGGAGGTCAACTTTCCAAAGAGAAAAATCCACTTAGAGGTAGATTTTCCCAAGTAGAGGCAAGCAAAACATTTCTAAGTACTTGAAAATTCCTTGTGAGGTAAAACCAATTCCATCATATTTTTCCCTAAGAGTGCAAGGTAAAATGAAGTGCAAAGGAGAAAAATCCACTTAGGGGTCGAATTTCCCAAGTGAAGAGGTAATAAAAGTTCAATGTAATAAGATTAATTCCCTCATGAAGTCGAATTCCCCATGTGGAAATAAGGTTGCAAAGGTAAAGTGAATTTCATAAGGACAAATTAATCCCTATGAGGTCCGATTCTCCACTCAGAGCTAAAAATCAAATTACCTATGGGGTGTCACATCAAATGTTGGGATAAATGTTGGGATAAAAGTAGGGGCAAAATTTATCCCTATGCAGATCGAATTTCCACCAATTGGCAACAAGTATTCAAGACCAAACAAGTGATACAATCTTTCATAGTGTGAATTCCTCAAGGGCAAAAGCAAAGATAAATATAGGGACTAAATAGCCCCTATACCAATCATTTTCTACCATTTCATTTGGTGGAATGAACTAAGGATAGTGTGAGTTCCATAGGGATAAGATATGTCCCTATACTAATCAAATTCCCACTCTTGCAATAACAATTCCAAAAACCTAAAGCGATACACATTAAAGAATTATTATTTGCTGGTAAAATCACATGAAAGAAGAGGAGGTCGGCTTAATTATTAAGTGCTAAACAAATGCAAAATTTTAATTTCAAACAAACAAAAAAGTTTTTTCAAGGCAAATCTGTGTATCAAAGTGAAGAGGTGCAATCATTGAATGGAAGACATATATAATGAAGAAGGGAAGCGCTCCATCACAAATCAAATTCAAATCTGCTTAAGACAAATTCGCATCCAAGAGAAATATAAACAAGTTCGCAAAAAAAGGAAGAAGATATTCAGCATAAGGAATTCAGACCATGAAAATCATACCCAAGGATAGAAGAAAAAGTGAATTTTGCTAAAACCAGATCTGGAGCAAAGTAGGTCATAATTGGAAAGAATAGATCAGAGTTTTACAAGCATATCTGAGTGTGTCTACTAACCCTTTTGAGTGTTTTCAGACCTGGAACATCATTTCCAAAAAGTTTTGAGAGGACAATTTCCAGATTTTTGAAGGGTTTTAAGAAGCGAGCTTTGTGAATTATCTTGCATTTTGCATACTTAAAATTTCATTCATAATCAAGGTTTAAATATTCTCTGTCTTTTTCAAGTTGGATGCAAGCAATGTGATGTATGGAGAATGCAAGATCATACAAGGAAATGGATGAAGATGAAAGCCTACCAAGGACATAAGATGCACAAGATCAAAGTGAAAGCTCAAGACATGAAGAGGACTTCACCAAGGCAAACAATTTTCAACTCAAGGATCAGTTCAAGGGACAAGTCAAATAAGACAACATCACAAAAGCGAATGAGGATCAACATGTCAAGCCTTGGATGAAGAAGTAAAAAAGACAAAAGGATGTTTTACAATCTTGAATTTCCTCCGGAAACTCAAGAATTATTGCTAGAACTCCAAGGTGAAGGACTTCAAGGTGAAAGATTGAGTGGAGCAAGACAATCTAATCAAGTCTACAAGGCAAGCTGAGGTGGCATCCCGGTCGTCATTCAACCAACCAAAGGGCCCCAAGTTAAAATGTCCAAATACATTGTACCTGACTCTTTCAAAGAAGGATCACCTGACACAGCAATTTATCACATATTGTTTTATGTACCTAACCTCAACTCTCATTGGTTGGAATTCAAAAAAAGGACGTGTCCACATCATTGTACACAACCAAACACAGAATAAAATACCCAAAGGTACCTTATCCTCTCTTGAATAAAACTCTTGAATGCTGAAGATATCGCAGAAGGATCAATCGGAGAAGCTTCAAGGTTTTGTTATGTAGGATCTCTACTCGTGGACAAGCTATTTGCGGTACGATGTGATTTTGCTGGAATCAAAAGGGGACTTACATTCGATGACCTGAACGTCTAATTTGCTGGAATCACAAGTCCTATTTACTAACTGGAAGACAAACAAATGGCAAAAGATACAGGGTTCAAGAAGTCTACTCTAAGACCTAGAATGCGAGAAGATGGATGAATGACTAGGTGGAATCCTACTGGGCCGGGTCTCACCATCAAGTTGAACAATTCAACACCAACTCAGTGCGATCTTCTAAGGGATGCTTCAAATATATCCAAATTGTACATCATTAGATACCGATCACCATTCAAGATAATGCGTGAACAACAGAGGTGTCATGACTCGGGATTAAGCTCGTTCTATGCCAGTTGACCACGCAAGGCGCTCTTACAGTCAGCAAAAGGCTAGTGGTTTGGACTAGGTAGATTCCACGCGAATACATTCAATAAATTCTTTCATTCAATCTAATCATTTATCATCTACAATGAAGATTCAACAAGAGACCATGCGTATTGCAAAGAAACGACACATTTCACCATATCTTCAATGAAAAGGGGGTTCATTTACAATCAAGGCAACAATTTCTTGCCTTCTCTTCCTACTTTACTCTAATTTCTATTCTATTCACTATTGATCCTTAGCTATTCTAACCTCTATGAACTAACTATTAACCAACTATTCCTTTCTACAAAATGAAGAGCTTGATTTTATAATACTCTCAATACAATTCAATGGCTTAGATCAATTTGAGATCAATGGCCGAGATTTTACAATGAAAGCCCTAATTAGGGTTTATTACAACAAACTCAATTCTGGCCAATGAAATAATTGCATTATTTGGACACATGTCTTCTCTGGAATATTCGACCAATGGATAACCGGGGTAGGTACATCAAAGTTAGTGTCATCTTTGATGAGTCAGGTACATTGAATCTAGACACACTAAGGTGGACCAATCCGACTGGAGGAGTGATGACTGGGATGCCACCTTGTCTAACACTTGTAATTTGGTAGGTGTTCAATTTGATGATGTTGAGAAGCTAACTTTAATTAACTCTTTTGAAACTATCTGCTTCTTAAACGGACCCTTGCACTGACCTTGTTTGATTCTCCTCTGTCCTTGACGTGATGGATGGGTGGTGTACCTTTCCTTGAAATGCTGGTAACGCCCTTCATTGTCATCTTGTGGTTCTTTAGTGTGGCAAAGTGAAGGTTCTGGAGGTAGCTGGCAATTCCTTGAACACCTTGAGTCTTCCCTTTCGCCTGTAGAACGTCCTTGACAAAGATAGATTGGAATTGGTCGTCCTTGATGATGCTGGACTAGAAGAGCTCGCCCTTGTCCTGGCTTGGTCTTCTTTCATCTGCAAAACAAACCAAAAGATGATTAAGGACACATAATAAATTCATTTCAACATAACATTTTCAACTTAAATCATCAACAAGAAGATATTAAAAAGAAGCTTGCTCAAGATTCTCCCCAGGAACAGGCCCTATAAGAATTTCGCCTTGGACCCTTCAACATAGCATTTTCACCTTAAATCATCAACAAGAAGATATTAAAAAGAAGCTTGCTCAAGATTCTCCCTAGGGACAAGCCTTATAAGAATTTCGCCCTGGACCCTTTGGAAGGGTCAAGAGCGAATTTTGCATTCCCGGCTCAAATTCTTCTCACTTTGTAACCGTACTTGCTTAGATACATGCCCAAAGATGCCCCCCTTCTCAACCAACACCAAGCTTGATGTAAATTTGGGGCAAAAAGAGAGGTTTTAAGAATTTCGCTCTAGACCATTTGGAAGGGTCAGGAGCAAAATTTGTAATTTAGGACAAAATCCATTATGTCTCTACTCCAAAATGCCTTCCAAGGCAAGCACACACCAGTCTTCTCTCCACCAAGCCTAGGAATCCATCACTTGATCTTCATCATGAGCAATTTAGGTGAAATTTAGAATTTCGCTCTGGACCCTTTGGAAGGGTCAAGAGCAAAATTCAAGTTTTACGCTTGATCTTACACTTCCTTTACTCAATTCACCCTACAAGGCAAGAATACCTCACTCCACCTTCAACCATGCCATAGGTATCAAATTTTTAGCTTCACTCAAGGGGAAAATGGTTGATTTGGAGAATTTCGCCCTAGACCCTTTGAAAGGGTCAGGAGCGAAATTCACCTTTTAGCTCAAAATTTGCATTTTTAATGGTCAAAAATCTTTCCAAGGCATTCCAAATAGCTTCTCTCACCCTAGTCTAGGCCTGACTTCACTCAAAATTTGGAGAAAAGGATGATTTTAGTGTTTTCCGCTCTGGACCCTTTGGAAGGGTCAAGAGCGAATTTCTCTCTATGCTTGTTTTCCCTCACTCAACTCCATTTCTTTCACTTTCTATACTTGGAATCTCATCCTTGGATCGCTCTCCCATGCTTGCAACATTTTGTTTGACCTCAAAATGACTAGAAAAGAGAATTTCACTAGGAATCATGGCCAGGGACAGGACCTATAATGAATTTCACCCTGGACCCTTTGGAAGGGTTAGGAGCGAATTTCTTCCTCTAACCAAAAATCAACATTTTTGAAGGCAACAAACCATTCATGGGCAATCCTAGGAGCATCCCCAACTTGGTCTAGGCCTAGCTTGGCACAAATTTTTGGAGGATAAGATGGGTTTTAAGGATTTTTGCTCTCTACCCTTTGGAAGGATTAGGAGCGAAAATCTTGTTTTGAGCTCATTTCTTCATATTTGATGACTCTAGGCAATTCAAGGACATGCCTAAGGACACCTTTAATCTTGATCCACACTAGACTTGGCATAAAATTGAGGAAAAAAGAGAGGTTTGGAGAATTTCGCTCTGGACCCTTTGGAAGGGTTAGGAGCGAAATTCATGATTTGAGCTTATTCCTCCATCTTTTCAACTTTAATTCTCCTTCAAAGGCAAGGTCAAGCCACCTCCCTTCTATGTATGCCATGAAAGCCAAGGATTTAACTTATTTTGAAGGGAAAATAGGTGATTATAGGAATTTCGCTCTGGACCCTCTGGAAGGGTCAGAGCAAAATTCAAGTTTTAGCTCAATTCCTTCAAGCTTGATGATCACCAATAAGTCGAAGTCATACCTCAAAGCATCTCTTGACAATACTCTAGCCCACATCTGACTTAAGCATAAAATTGGGAAAAAAGGTGTTTTTGTGAAATTTCGCCTTGGACCCTTTGGAATGGTCAGGAGCGAATTTCCCTTTCTAGACTTGATTCTTCATCCTTTCAATCCCAATCTTCATTGCAAGGTAAAATTTCATCCTTCTTCACCCAAGGAACAAGGTTTTAAGCCTAAGCAAGGTCAAAAACTAGGCTTGCAAGGAATTTCGCTCTGGACCCTTTGTAAGGGTCAAGAGCGAAATTTCCTTTCTTGGCTAAAACCCTCACTCTTCAACGCTTTCAAACATTCCCAAAGGCAACAACATGTCCATTCTCCCTTCAACATGCCTTGGACATCAAAAATTGGTCAAACAAGAGAGGAAATGAGTCCTAGGTAGATTTTCGCTCTGGACCCTTTGGAAGGGTTAGGAGCGAAAATCATGATTTGGGTTTGATTGCTCACTTTTCCAACTTCAATCTTCTCTTGGAGGCAAACATAGATTGTTTTCCACCTAAGGAACAAGGTTTCAAGCCCAAACAAGGTAACAAATGAGGTTTATAATGAATTTCGCTCTGGACCCTTTGGAAGGGTCGGGAGCGAAATTCACCTTTTAGGTTAAAATCTTGATCTTCCAAAGCATCCAACTCCCTCTCAAGGCAAGAACATACCAATTCATCCTCCATCATGCCAACGCCTAGCCAAAACAAGGAAGAAAACAAGAGCTATAAGGATTTTCGCTCTAGACCCTTTGGAAGGGTCAGAAGCGAAAATCTTGTTTTGAGCTTGATTCTTGCTTCTTCCAACTTTAATCCTCTTTGGGAGGCAAACATAGACTATTTTTCTTGCATCTCCATCTTGGCCCTGAGTTTGGCAAAGGGGAAAAGGAGTGTTTTCAAGAATTTTGCTCTAGACCCTTTGGAAGAGTCGAGCAAAATTCAATTTTTAAGCCAAATCCTTCATATCCTCCACCTCAAGTTACTCCCTAAGACTAGAACATGTCAAAACGCTTCCATACATGCCTTAGGAACTATGAACTTGGCCTTGATAAGTGAGAAATTGAGGTTTAAGGGGATTTTTGCTCTAGACCCTTTGGAAGGGTTAGGAGCGAAATCCCTATCCTTGGCTAGTTTCTCACCTAGGTTCACTTCATTCTCCTCCAAACTTGATCAATTCAACTTCCTTTCATCGCAATCAAAACAAACCTCCATCCAACTGGGTCTAGGCAAGGTTAAACTAGGTTTTAAGGCCAAAGGAAGGCAAAAAGAAAGATTTCGCTCTAGACCCTTTGGAAGGTTCAAGAGCGAAATTCTTCTTTTAGGTTGATTTTCATTCTCCCAAGGTCTAAAACCTCCTCCCTAAGGCAAACATGCATCAAACTCTTTCATCTATGCCCCAAAAGTCAAAAAACTTGATCACATCAAGAGCAAAGTGGAGAAAAATGAATTTCGCTTTGGACCCTTTGGAAGGGTCAGAAGTGAAAATCATGTTTTGGTCAAAAATCCTTCATTCTTTCACATTCTATCACCTCAAAAGGCAAAGACATGTCATTTCCTTTCCAAATATGCCCAAAGAACAAGAATTTCGGTGCCAACAAGGAAGAAAAAAGGGGTCTTCTAAGAATTTCTCTCTGGACCCTTTGGAAGGGTTAGGAGCGAAATTCTAATTTTAGCTCAATTCCTTCACTTTTGGTGATCATAAGCAACTCAGAGCCATGCCTAAGGACTTCTTCGACCTTGATCTACACTTGGTTAGACACAAAATTGAGAGGAAAAGATGGATTTTAGGAATTTCGCTCTGGACCCTTTGGAAGGGTCAGGAGCGAAATTCTAAATTTGAGCTAATCTTTCACTTGCTTCCTCCTTTTCACGCCTTGGACACACTTTGTTAGGCTTCCTTCCATCATGATCATGCAAGTTTATCCTTTAGCTCGACATATAGCTCCAGTTTTTGGTGAAAATAGGGTTTTACATGAATTTCGCCCTAGACCCTTTGGAAGGGTCGAGAGTGAAATTACTCTTTGAGCTCAAGTCCTGGCTTCATTTTCTCCTTTCTTCATTTACACAAGTGTTTTTACCTTCATTCAATCCTAGGAAAAGGTTAGCTCAAAGCCTGGGTTAAGGTGGAGTGTCTTGTGGAGAAATTCGCTTTGTACCCTTTGGAAGGGTCAGGAGCGAAATCCCTCTTTTAGGCCTAATTCACCTCCTTTTCCACTTGACTTTGCCCTAGGCTGGGTCCTTGATCCATTTCCTTCCATGTCCTAGCCAAATTTGCCCAACTCAAACCCTAAAAAGACAAAATTCCCTCATCGAGATTCAGTGACCTCCTGAAACCATAAGCAACAAGAGCAGGAACTAAGCTTAAGAGAGACTTTCAAAGAAACCCTAATTCTGGAGCATCGTGGACTCACCCTGACTGAAGCAAAGCCTTCTATCCAGTGATCCCCCTGACAACACTCATCATGCAAAGGCTAACAGACAAAACCCTAAAAGACCTAGAAAACAAACCCTATAAAGCAAAAAAAGTAGGGGTCCCCATTGAAAAAGGGCGATGTGTGAATACGTCACAACAAAACCCTAATTTGGGTTTCATTGTATAAACTCAGCCATTGATTGGAGAATCAATCAGAGCCATTGAAATGTAAAAAGAGCTCTCTATAAGGCTCCGACCTCTCATTTGTAAAATCTTCGAGTGATGTAGTTGCAATGTGAAAATCTTACATTTCCTTATAAAATTGCATCAGTCTTGAGTAGTTGTAGTCATCTTGGTGAAGCAAGACTCGATTTGAGAGAATTTGTCTATCCAGGTAACATTCATCATAATCATTGACCTTAAAGTAGCATAGTCTTTCTCGACCCTTTATCCTTTTGCCCTTTTTTCAAGTCAATTACAGTCCATGTTCCAGTAGAGTTCAAGCATGTTCCAATAGAGTTCAAGCAAAACATAAGTCCCTTTGTGTACCCAGCAATATCACATCAAACCATTGAGCTTATCAACATGCCAAGACCTAACAGTATAAACCTTGGAGTCATCTCAGTTGATCACATAGTTCAGCATCTGAGAAGTCTTTGTTCAAGAGAGGATAAGATACCTTGGTATTTTATTGCATTGCATAGTGTCATAAAAAACACACCAACAAGTATGTTCTTGAATAATGAACGTAATTCATAGCCTAGGCCCCTAGAATGTATGTATGGTTGCTGTATTGATGTGATTTATTTTTATAGCGGAATTTTAAATAGGGTTGACTTATGGCATATTGACCAAATTTAAATCCCCTTTCTTAAAGGTAGCCGTAGAACATATCTAAAATGAGACCATATATGCAAAATTGCAAGTATTAATGCATTAATGATCATTAAGGTGCTAGTGGAAGTAAACACATAATGCAAAACTAGAACATAAGTTTCAAGCATGTAAACAAGAAACAATATCCAAAAAGGTAAAAGCAAGTGATATCTCAAATTCTCGAACACAAATAACCAATCCATGAACCTGATGCTCTACGTAGACTTTATTCCAGCTTTTATCTTGTGACTTGATGAAAACAGATGAGAAAGCACAAATAATAAATGCCAAGTCAAATCTATATGTGTGACAAGAATTTTTGTATTTTAAAATCATTAAATTGATTACTAAAAGATTTGCTGTGTCATACAAAACTCCCAAAAAGATATCATATTGTGCTAAAACAACTAGTTCCTTATTCCAACATCTAATTGCTTAAAAGTTGTTTCAACAAAGGAAAGGCTAACTAAACCAGCAATCTGATCTGAATATTTTATTTGTGAGTTGTTTACTTCTGCCAAGCACAAAATTTAAAACTACAAGAGATGTATAAGGATCGCAGCTTATGTTCAACTTACATTGTGCATTATTTTCTTCATTAGATAACAAACAGCATAAAACCCAAATAAGAGCAAACAATTTTACAGATAATTCCCAACTAGACTCAAAGATCAGGTTACTTCTGCCAAATGGGTAAGGCCTTAACACACTTACACTCATCAAAATCATTGACCTTAGAGTAGCATAGTCTTTCTCGACCCTTTATCCTTTTGCCCTTTTTTCAAGTCAATTACAGTCCATGTTCCAGTAGAGTTCAAGCAAAACATAGGTCCCTTTGTGTAACCAGCAATATCACATCAAACCATTGAGCTTATCAACATGCCAAGACCTAACAGTATAAACCTTGGAGTCATCTCAGTTGATCACATAGTTCAGCATCTGAGAAGTCTTTCTTCAAGAGAGGATAAGATACCTTGGTATTTTATTGTGTTGCATAGTGTCATAAAAAACACACCACCAAGTATGTTCTTGAATAATGAACGTAACTCATAGCCTAGGCCCCTAGAATGTATGTATGGTTGCTGTATTGATGTGATTTATTTTTATAGCGGAATTTTAAATAGGGTTGACTTATGGCATATTGACCAAATTTAAATCCCCTTTCTTAAAGGTAGAACATATCTAAAATGAGACCATACATGCAAAATTGCAAGTATTAATGCATTAATGATCATTAAGGTGCTAGTGGAAGTAAACACATAATGCAAAACTAGAACATAAGTTTCAAGCATGTAAACAAGAAACAATATCCAAAAAGGTAAAAACAAGTGATATCTCAAATTCTCGAACACAAATAACCAATCCATGAACCTGATGCTCTACGTAGACTTTATTCCAGCTTTTATCTTGTGACTTGATGAAAACAGATGAGAAAGCACAAATAATAAATGCCAAGTCAAATCTATATGTGTGACAAGAATTTTTGTATTTTAAAATCATTAAATTGATTACTAAAAGATTTGCTGTGTCATACAAAACTGCCAAAAAGATATCATATTGTGCTAAAACAAAGAGTTCCTTATTTAAACATCTAATTGCTTAAAAGTTGTTTCAACAAAGGAAAGGCCAACTAAACCAGCAATCTGATCTGAATATTTTATTTGTGAGTTGTTTACTTCTGCCAAGCACAAAATTTAAAACTATAAGAGATGTATAAGGATCGCAGCTTATGTTCAACTTACATTGTGCATTATTTTCTTCATTAGATAACAAACAGCATAAAACCCAAATAAGAGCAAACAATTTTACAGATAATTCCCAACTAGACACAAAGATCAGGTTACTTCTGCCAAATGGGTAAGGCCTTAACACACTTACACTCAAATAAAGGCAGTGATTTTTCTGCCTGAGTAGAAAACAAATATCTTCATGAATCAGTCACCTGCTATCTTCCTCTTCACTACAAGCTACACAAAACAATTTGAATATCATGGTGAGAAGACTTACATAGAAACTTCAAACCTATATAGAAAATTATCCAAGAAAAAGTAAGAAGAGAGAGTTTCTTTTATGGAATCAATTCTATTGAAGTGTGGGACATGGTAAAAAGTAAAGAATATTTTTTTTAATAATTGAAGGCATTGAAAAACTAATTCTGGATAAGCATCGGTGAATTATTTCCAATGCACTAATATTTAAAGCTATCATGGCACAGTTACCTTGCACTACCATTTACAGCTATCATAGCACCTAAAGTGAATTCAAAGAGAACCACTGCACAAAGGGATTGCTGAGAAGGTCAAGTGGCAAGTTGTGTAGATGCCCACACCATCAAGAAAGTGGACAAATGTTGTTGGTCAACAGTGGGACATAGGAGCAGATGACTAGAGCACCAGATCAACAATTAAGTGACGGTCATGGGCATTAAAGAAGGAATTCGGATGGCTAGTGAAATGGATCTTATTGTCAGATCTATAAGAATTTCCTTTTCCTAGCTAACTTTTTCAAACATGATAGTCATAGTTTAACAAAGGATTGGCACTTCCCCGTTTTGGCTAAGGAAAGAAAGAGGATGGCTAAGGAAAGAAAGAGGATGTTAGCCTCTTGTTAGGTCTTTGAAGTTCTAGTATAGATATCTTAAATACATCTATCTAAAGAAATGTTGAGAGATATCAATTGGAACTATTTTATTTACCTCAAAATTATTTTATTTCATTTTAAGTTATATTTACTACATACAAAAATATTTACATTATATAGTATCTACATTATTTATTTTTTCTTGATACAAATTTTTTATTTGATAATTGACATAATTTTCTATATTTAAATTTCTGAGGTATTTGAGCACAAATCTGCATACTGCTGATCATATTCATCTCAAAAAAATAATGTAAGTTACTCTGAAAATTCTGGGCAGATTTGGAGTGTTTTCTGTAACATTTTCATACTCATGAATATTCAGAAATTTCCTTTAAATTAGCAGAAAAATCAAATAAATATTCTGAGTATAGATCTGAGTTTATTGAAGGGTTTTTGTTTGCAAATGAAATTTCAGAATTTTCTGTTGCATATTTTTGGAAATATTGTTGTTTTTCCTTTAACCCTATTTGGGAATATTACAAACTGCCAAGATCCTGTGTTTATAGCCTGGAGCCACAGGTTCAAATCCAGTGAGGGGTAGGGTATCTACTTCCTTTAGTAAAAGCACAACCATCTGAGCACGGATTCTCATATGCACAAGCATTGTCTTCTTGTGAAAATTTTCTTGCCATCATTAAATTTGCAAGCATGGGTGAGAGTATTTGTTCCTTTTATGTAATGAATTATGTGTTTCTAATGTTTATTATTCTATAACTGCCATGGCTTCAAGACCAAACAGAGCTTGTGTGGACACAAACTCCTCAAAGAAGAAGAAGAGGCTAGTGATGTAGTTTGTAAGGAATAGGAAGCTGTCTGTAATAATGGTCTCTCTCAAAATGATGTTTTCCTGAGTTGATCTGAAGGAGAGACCTTGTATACTTTCCTTCCTTTTCCTGTTGTGAGTAATTTTTGCTATCTTTCAACGTACAAGCATTGGTAAGATTGGTTAATCCCTTTTGCATCCTTCAATTTTCAATTTTTATTTGCTGTAATCACAATAACTTTAATTCCAAATAGAGTTTGTGTCAAAGGAAGCTCCTCGAGGAGAGTGGCAGAGGCTGTATATGTAGGTTGAAAGGAATATGAAGCTGGACATAAAAAAGGCCTCTCTCAAAATGACAATGTTTATTTTACTGAATGGATGTATGGCGAGAGGATACCCTTCTCAGCCCAAGTAGTTAATACAATGTCATTGATATTGCTGACATTGACAGGAATGTGGACAGATCCTGGTTATATCAAAAGTAGAAACAACGCCTATAAATTTGGTGTCTGGCCTGTGTCATTGCAAAAACATTGTTGACCAGAAAATATAAGCTTTTGTCAGTGTTGTGAATAAATACCCATTGTCATGCGCATGTTTACTATGCACTGTCAGAGTGGTAAAATGTTACTTCTGTCAGTGAGAAAACTTATGTCATCCTGTCTCTGCCAGCTTCCCCTAGCTTTTTTGTTTGCAAAGGATGGCTATACCCAGTTGGGGGTGTTGAAGAAGTTGAAGAACCCTTGCTTAAAGGAAAACACAATAGCTATCATCAAGTGAGTGTTGATGGCTATGCTTAGCAGTACAAATGCTTTGCTTCTTTATCTGCAGTGATGAGTCATCTTCATCTCCTAGAACAGAAAATTCAAAACTGATATTATCCAAGTTGAACATCATCCTGAGGAGCAGCAGCATAAAAACAAAGCCATACTTCTTGCTTTATTGCAGTGGCTCAAAGGCAGAGTATAAATGTATCCAAGATGTCATTTACAATGGTCCCAATGACGAGGATACTTGAAAAATTTTAGAGAGGGAGCCTTTTCTTTCTTTGAATAATTGAATCCTTTTGAAATTACCCCTGATACAGATTCAGCTGCTTATCCTGATGTTGAAGCTATCAGAATTCAAAGGATTGCGGAAGTGTCCCAGCCTCACAATAACCTCTCCAATTCTCTCTGTGCAATGCTTGTGTGAGAGGGATTGGTGGTGTTTTTGCAGGTTTTGTTAATTTAATTCAGTATTTGAGAGAATCTAAATGATGATACCGGGACAGGCAAATAACATTGCCCATTGGCTGACATTAATTCATTACTCTTCGAAATTGGCAATATCATATTTGATAATGTTCTTGACATACTGAAAGTGATCTAAATACGCTCTTTATTACATACAATGTAATGTCCCTTTTTGTAAAAGCCCTAGTTTTTGTCCTAAAATCACAAATGCAGAATGAAACAAGGGCAAACATAGTTAGGGATATAATCTTCATTTAAGACTAAGATGAGATAAACCTATTTTTGGAAACCCGTAATGAGATTAGACAACAATGTAGATATATCTCATGAAATACATCCAATTCTAGGGTAAGGATATGTATAAACCCATATCAATAATTCCATGGAAAATCAACCATAACAAGGGTTGAGTTGAGAGATATGATGAGGTGCCCCAAGTATCCTCTACCCTAGGCCCAACAGCAAGACCTTATCCTCTATCGCCTCATGTGGTCCTTAACCGATGGTCCTTAACCATCATCATGAGGTGGTGTACCTAGTGAGAGCTTTACACCATTCCCTTCCATCATATCAACCTCTCACCTCTTATGATTGATTCACTTCAACAATAAGGTGCCTTTGACCCACATCTAGTCATTGTCCTAATACCTTAACAATTTTACTTCTTGTATTTGTGAGCCGTGGTGGAGAAGAGGGGAGAGACTGCAGAGAGTGTCCAAGAAACCATCTCTTCCTAGACCCAAAGACCATATCCTTTGTAATCCTTTGGCCTCTAAGGGCTCATCTTGTCCCACGTTGAGGTGGCGCATCTAGAAGAGTGTCCAGACTCCATACACCGTACCCCTCTCACAATACTCTCACACTTCCCCTCACCATGTTTTAGAAATGTTGTGATAAATATTTGCATTCACTATAATATTAATGAATTATTGTTAACCATATTAGGTAATGTCTTAACAGCATTATGTTGTATTATCATTTATGCAGTGAATGCTATTAATATTGACAGTGTTTTAATGTTATCAGCTTTATCTTGTATTAACAGTATTAAATTCATATAATAGTATTAATCGTATTAACAACATTAAATTGTACTAATGGTATTAACTGCATTAACAATATTAAATTGTATTAACTATGTAAAACAGCAGCATATGATATTGTTAATAACCCTCATATTTATACCCGTAAAGTTACCCAGACAATGTAACTGCTGACCCTTTCTTTCTTTCCATATTCTCTTCTTCTTACTTCCCCTCTTATGTCATATTAATTGTATCAAATTAACAATATTATATTATATTGACAGCATCACATTGTATTAACAATATTATATTATATTATTTAGCATCCTATTATATTAACAATATTATATCATATTAATAGCATCCTATTGTATTAACAGCAATCTTATACCTTATATTTTTACCATACTTATTTCCCAGGCAGTGACTGTATTAACAGCAATCTTATATCCTTATATTGATCGTACTTGAGTGCGTGATTGAGAGGGATCAATCCCCTTCTTATACTATGCAAGTGGGGTATGATGCCTCCAAGAGACATACCCGATGTCTCTTCTTAACAAATGGATGGTTATCATAAATACCAATTAGTATTCTAATCGATTGTTACTCCTTTTGCCTTATTATTATTAATAGATGCTACTTTGATTGTTGCTTATCCCAAACATTGCTCCTTCGAATAGCACCACCCCTTATAATATAATGCTGCGTTTCTTACTAAGGAGGAACATATATCTAATCTGCTGTACCCTACGACATGAAGTTATTTGGTGTGATGTCGCATTTAAGAAGTTCTAAAGGTGGGTGATGAATTTTATGAGTTTCCAAGACTTCTCAAACCTTCATCATGGCCTTTGATACTATTAATTTATTTTATCAAAACTTTTCATGAATATCATCATTTAATTATAATAAATATTAATTTATTAATAATAATATCAAACAAACATACATTAATAAATATTAATTAATTAATAGTACATAATGAATATTAAAATTAAATATTAAATTAATAAATAAACAATTAACAATATTTTAATTGCTATATTTAGGTTATATTCCTTGTTTAGGAAAAGATATGATGATCAAGGATGAGGCATGACAGCCTGCCCTTCTTGAATTTGCTTGTCCCCAAGCAATTTTCCAATTTGAATGGTTAAAATTTCTTCTTACTCTTGTTTGTGTACATTAATGTTGACCTAGGGTCGATAAAGAAAGTTGTGAAGTCTTTTGAAAAGACAATTTTCTTTGCTAGGATTTCCATTGGTTAGGCGGACTATGGCGAGCAACACTTTAGGTTGCCTCGCTGATTGCCCAACATTGTAAGTGTTTCTTAATGACAAGACTTATGTATTAAGATTAGAAACATGACACTATTGGTGACTTCAAATGTAATGTTCTCTCCTAAACAAATTCATATCCTCTTTGATTCCTTCTTGTTATTCACATATTCTAGATTAACTATAAAAAAAATTGAGTCAAAGATGGAGTATACACTTGAATGTATGAAGACACGGAGCATACATGAAGAATACACTCAATACACATATTCTCAAATTCCTTCTTATTGACTAGAATTATTCATTGTATCATCTTTTAGCCAGCAAGATGGTAGGATCATGCTCTGATACCATTTGTAATGTCCCTTTTTGTAAATGCCCTAGCTTTTATCCTAAAATCACAAATGCAGAATGAAACAAGGGCAAACATAGTTAGGGATATAATATTCATTCAAGAATAAGATGAGATAAACATATTTTTAGAAACCCGTAATGAGATTAGACAACAATGTAAATATATCTCATGAAATACATCCAATTCTAGGATTAGGATATGTATAAACCCATATATTATACATCCAATCATAAGAGGTGAGAGGTTGATATGATGGAGGGGAATGGTGTAAAGCCCTCACTAGGTACGCCACCTCATGATGATGGTTAAGGACCATCAATTAAGGACCACATGAGGCCACAAAGGATAAGGTCTTGCTGTTGGGCCTAGGGTAGAGGATACTTGGGGCACCTCATCATGTCTTCCAACTCAACCCTCATTATGGTTGAGTTTCCATGTAATTATTGATATGGGTTTATACATATCCTAACCCTAGAATTGGATGTATTTCATGAGATATATCTACATTGTTGTCTAATCTCATTATGGGTTTCGAAAAATAGGTTTATCTCGTCTTATTCTTAAATAAAAATTATATCCCTAACTATGTTTGCCCTTGTTTCATTCTGCATTAATGATTTTAGGACAAAAACTAGGGCATTTGCAAAAAGGGACATTACATACAAAAAGGCTTCTAGTAGCTTGATGAGGAGTCCTTCCAAGTTCTTTACTATTAAGAGTAAAACTATTAATTTTGGGTCTCCCATTTGGACCACCTCCTTATTTCATAGGATCCTATCGATTTTTAGAAAACAAGGAGACACATCTGTCATGAAATCTGCTTACACAATACCTGCTAATTTTTTTAATAAATATGGTTTCTTTTGTTTTTGATCAAAAATAAGCAGAAAATTCACAGAGAAGCAAAACCCAAATTCAAGTCCCTCTATTAAGAGCTTAATCACTACCTATGTTAATTTTAACACTTTCAGATTAACTAAAATTCAGAAAATCAGAATTTGTTCACTGATTAGATTAATTAGATTAGAAATTTATAGTTTCAAATTTAAAAATAGCAAAGAAAGATAATGAAATAGAGACAAGACACAGTTACCCTAGGAAAACCTCCTAGGAGGAAAAACCCAGCCAGAAAAGATCCTCAGATCTGATTATGGATCATAGTTATGCAAACATTACAACACTTATCTCATGTGTTTGTAGGTTCAGATGTTGCTATTACAGGAGGTATGGCAGATCGAGGTGGCTGCCTTCAACATTCACTTGCTGTCATGTGAGAGATGGATGCTGCTGTTCCCTTAACCTAGATTGCAGACCTTCAAGGAATTCGCTGACTCCTTATGATGGTTTCGCACCTCCTTCTAATGGCAGATGTATATTGCTGCAGATGTCATGTATTTTGCACCTCCTAATGGCAGATTGCTGTAAGTGCAGATATCATGTGTCTCCTTGAAGTTCGCATTAGGCACGCATGCAAGTTTCGCATGAATGAAGAAGCAGATCGAATTGAGTGAATAATAATGGGTTCTTGCCTTTACTTATATGAGGAGAGAAACCCTTTTGGTTAGGTCGGCTTCCTTTATAATTAACTTTAATAAATTATATTTGTTTTCTTAAATGCCTTGTGAATAGGGTCAGCCCTATTAGCAACACGTTAGGTGTTTTAGATTTGTGAGGCAAAGTTTAAGGTTGCCGTGAGGATAGGGCTCTACCCTACACATTTGAGGAAAGGGCCTAGCCCTTTCGGGCGGATTCCAATGTTGCCTAAGGCAATTGGAATCCGCCATTCCCTAATTAATATCAACACTCCCTCTTAATTAGGGAGGAGAAACATAACTATAATCTTCCATCTTGCATACAAGCAAAGAATGGAATTACATAATATAATCTTCTAGCTTGCACACAAGCATAGACTGGATCCACCTTACATTGCCCGCAAAGGGTGGAGAGGATCTTTTCTACCATCTTACATTACTCGCAGAGGATGGTCAACAATTACACTTCTCCTTGAGAAGATTACAATACCATCTTACATTGCCCGCAGAGGATGGTTAACAATTACACTTCTCCCTGAGAAGATTACAATACCATCTTACATTGCCCACAGAGGATGGTTAATATTTACACTTCTCCTTGAGAAGATTACGATACCACCTTACATTGCCCGCAGAGGGTGGTATGATACAATACAATGTATCACTGAGATTAAGACTCCCTCTCAATTAGGGCTTCATTTTCCACAATACCAAGTCTATCCCTAAAGTACACAAACTTCACTTTGGATAGAGGCTTGGTGAGGATATTTGCAACCTGTTCATCAATGCTGACGTACTTCAACTGAATAGCACCTCTTTGCACCATATCCCGAATGAAATGATAATGGGTTTCCACATGTTTTGACCTATCATGAAACACTGGATTGATAGACATTTTGATACAACTCTGATTATCACAGTGAATAACTGTAAGATTCCAAGGCTGACCAAACAACCCAGCAAGAAGCTTACGAAGCCACACAGCTTCTCTAGAAGCTACACTTGCTGCAATATACTCAGCTTCAGCAGTACTCAATGCCACTGAAGATTGTTTTCTGCAAGCCCATGAGATCACTGCGGATCCCAAGCTAAAGCAAATACCAGAGGTACTTTTCCTGTCTTTGACGCTTCCAGCCCAGTCTGCATCTAAATAACCTTCCAAGGTTATTGAAGTGTTAAGTGGATACTTCAACCCAAAACCAACTGTGCCTCGCAAGTACCTTAGGATGTGCTTGGTTGCAACAAGATGAACATGTTTGGGCATGCTCATAAACTGGCTAAGAGCATTCACAGCAAAACATATGTCTGGCCTAGTGTTAACTAGATACATCAGTGATCCAATCAACTGCCGGTACTCTGATGGATCTGCAAAATCAGAGTTAACTACAGAAACACTTAACTTCTTTAAGTTAGATTCCATAGAAGTAGACATAGGTTTACAATCCATCATTCTAAATCTTTTCAAAATGTCAATAGTATACTTACCTTGACTTAGAAAAATTTCGTTAGATCTTTGCCATACTTCTAGACCTAAAAAATAATGCATTAGACCTAAGTCTTTCATTTCAAATTCTGAAGCTAGTTCTTCCTTGCATCTAACAATAAGTTCATCTTTACCAGTAAGAAATAAGTCATCCACATATAGAACTAGAATTAGCATTTCATCATTGGCTAACTTAAAGTATATGTTAGAGTCAACATCATTTTTATGAAAACCTAGACTTAACAAGTATTTATCAATTCTTTCATACCAAGCACGAGGAGCTTGTTTAAGGCCATACAGAGCTTTCTTCAACCTGCACACATGAGTTAATCTATCCTAAATCTCATAACCCTTAGGTTGTTCAATATAGACCTCTTCCTCAATGACACCATTAAGGAAGGTAGTCTTAACATCCATCTGATGTAGTTTCCAGCCTCTAGCAGCAGCAATAGCTATTATTGTTCTAATAGAAGTATATCTAGCAACAGGAGCAAAAGTTTCTTCATAGTCTATGCCTTCCTTTTGAGAAAAACCACGAGCAACAAATCTAGCCTTATATTTTTCAATACTACCATCAGCATTATGTTTAATTTTAAATAACAATTTAAAAAAAAAAACAGATTTACCTTTGGGTCTGGGCACAATATCCCAAACATCATTCTTGATGATTAACTGATATTCTTCATCCATAGCAAGCTTCCAAGCATGATGATTCAAGGCTTCTTCAACATTGCAAGGTTCAGTTTCGATGAGACTACACGTCAATGCAACGTAGTTGGAGAATACTTGTGGTCTCTTAGTTTCACAAAAGGTGCCACTAGGGGCAGCAAATCTTTTGGTTTCTTAAATGGTGTTTCTTACCCAAAGAGGCCTCTTTTTGGTAACGACAATGTCACTAGGAATATCAATGGGATTCATGGGTTCTAGTGGATCATGATCTTCATCTTGAAGTGGAGGTTCAACCAGCTCCCTCTAAATCTCAGGGTTAGTATCAACATTCATATCTTGATTGTCATTAGCTTCATCAATAACACAAGAACCTTTTGATTTCTTAAAAGCAATATCTTCTTCAAATGTAACATCCCTACTTACCTCAACATACCTTTGACCCGGGATGTATATCCTGAATGCCTTGGAGGATTCACTGTAGCCGACTAGCATGCCTTTCTTTCCAGAGGGTTCCAACTTGGATCGCTTTTCCTTGGGCACATGAACATAAATGAGACTTCCAAAAATTCTGAGGTGACTGATGTTTGGTTTGGATCCTGTGAAGGCTTCTTCAGGGGTCAAGTTCTTTAGAACACGATGAGCACATCTATTTTGGATATACACTGCTATTCTAGAAGCCTCAACCTATAGGAAGGTCTACAAATCTTGATCGTAAATCATAGCCTTTGCAGCCTCAACAATAGTCCTATTCTTCCTTTCAGCAACTCCATTTTGTTGAGGATTGTATGGAACACAAAACTCCCTCTTAATTCCTAACTCAACACAAAAGTCATGAAAGCTACCGGAGGTGTACTCACCTCCATTGTCAGATCTTAGACATTTAATTCTTTTACCAGAGGGGTTTTTAGTTAATGTTTTAAACTCTTTAAATTTACTTAAGACTTCATCCGATTCTTTAGATTTCAAGAAGTAGATCCAAGTTTTCTAGAGAAATCATCTATGAAGATTGCGTAATAAAGAAATCCACTAGGAGATGCTGTAAACATAGGACCACATAAATCAAAGTGAACAAGTTCTAGTTTGTCTCTAGCTCTATTTTCACTTTTATAAAAAGGACTTTTAACATTTTTACCTATAGCACAACCTTTGCAAGTATTATCATGAATTTGACTAAGTCTGGGCAAACCTTTGACTAACCTTTTAAGAGAGGGAAGAGCTTGATAATGCAAGTGTCCAAGTCTTCTATGCCATAGCTCACAGGATTCAGGAGCCTCATTAATGAGGGCTTGAATAGGGTTAGTCGAGAGCTTATAAAGACTATCATATCTATGACCGATTATACGAGCAGATTTAACACTAGATTTCTTAGGCCAAGCAAGAACTTTTCCCTCAGAAAATGCAATTTGATAACCTTTATCTTCTAGAGCAAAAATGGAAATTAGGTTTCTTTTAATTTCAGGAACAAACAAAATATCACTAAGGTGCAGATTAATACCAGAGTTTAAATTTAAAAAAGTAGAGCCAAAACCTCTTACCGAATAACAAGCATCATCACCGATTACCACGTGAAGGCTGGTATCCTTTTCTACTAAGTCTGAAAGATGATCACAGTAGCCTGTGATGTGTCTGGAAGCACCACTTTCAATCAACCATGTATTACTCTCTGTAGGAATACTGGTAGACAGAGCGGAGATGAATAAGAAGTCATCATTTTGTTCTGAGACTTCATTTAGGTTGGCTTCTCTTTGGGTAGGGTTATTCTGACATTCTTTAGCATAGTAACCAAATTTGTCACATCTAAAGCATCGGACACGTGAGGTGTCTCTTGGTTTCTTCCAGGGGTGCTGGGAACTAAATGGTCTGAATTCCTTATTTCTTTTTGGATAGGGCTTCTTCCAATTTCCCCCTTTCTTGCATTGGGCTGAAAGCATGTGTTGATCATCTACATGGGTACTTTTGGATTGCCCTCTTGTGATGAGGCGAGACTCTTCTTGGATGCAATCATTCTTAAGGCGATCAAGGGTAGGAAACTCAGTTTTACCACTTATGGTTTGGATAAATGACTCCCATGAGTGAGGTAGACCACTTAAGGCAATCATGACAAGATCTTTGTCTTCCATGTTATGACCAATTAAACCTAGCTGATTCTTTAGTTCTAAAATTCTCATAAAGTAGGAAATAACAGAATCTTCTTTTGCCATTTTGATATTAAGTAGTTGTTGTCTTAAAGTAATTGCCCTACTGAGATTGTTAACTTCATATGTACCTTGTAGATGGCTGAACATTTCCCTTGCAGTAGTAAATGAAGCAATAAAGGTGACTAGGTGGTCTTTGACTGAATCAATGAGAATCTTCCTGACCTTGACAGCATCCTTTTTTAATTGTTTTAGCTCAACTGCATCCGTAGGTTCAGTTAGCTCTTTCGCTTCTATGCATTGGAGAAGATCTTCTTCCTCTAGAGCCAACTTGATTCGAACCTTCCATACAGTAAAATTGAGATTCCCATCAAGCCTATCTTCAACTTTCAGCCCCATTGACCTGACCTATGAATGCGACAACAATCTGGAAATAAAGGAGTACTAAATTCTAAAATCTGAAAGTTGATCTAGCCTATAGCTCTGATACCATGTTAATTTTAACACTTTCAAATTAACTAAAATTTAGAAAATAAGAATTTGTTCACTAATTAGATTAATTAGAGTAGAGATTTATAGTTTCAAATTTAAACATAGCAAAGAAAGATAATGAAATAGAGACAAGACACAGTTACCCTAGGAAAACCTCCTAGGAGGAAAAACCCAGCCAGAAAAGATCCTCAGATCTGATTATGGATTATAGTTATGCAAACATTACAACACTTATCTCATGTGTTTGTAGGTTCAGATGTTGCTATTACAGGAGGTATGGCAGATCGAGGTGGCTGCCTTCAACATTCACTTGCTGTCATGTGAGAGATGGATGCTGCTGTTCCCTTAACCTAGATTGTAGACCTTCAAGGAATTCACTGACTCCTTATGATGGATTTCGCACCTCCTTCTAATGGCAGATGTATATTGCTGCAGATGTCATGTATTTCGCACCTCCTAATGGCAGGTTGCTGTAAGTGCAGATATCATGTGTCTCCTTGAAGTTCGCATTAGGCACGCATGTAGGTTTCGCATGAATGAAGAAGCAGATCAAATTGAGTGAATAATAATGAGTTCTTGCCTTTACTTATACGAGAGAAACCCTTTTGGTTAGGTCGGCTTCCTTTATAATTAACTTTAATTAATTATATTTGTTTTCTTAAATGCCTTGTGAATAGGGTCGGCCCTATTAGGAACACGTTAGATGTTTTAGGTTTGTGAGGCGAAGTTTAAGGTTGGCGTGAGGATAGGGCTCTGCCCTACACGTTTGAGGAAAGAGCCCAGCCCTTTTGGGCGGATTCCAATGTTGCCTAAGGCAATTTGAATCCACCATTCCCTAATTAATATCAACAACCTACAGAACTTAGTTACAAAGGAACAAGACCAAGATAAACCCAAGGACTTTTCTTTTTGAGGAATTCGCTATATTGGTCAACAATCATTAAAAGTATTTCTCAAAGATAGATAACAGACCATTGTGTTCAAGGAAAAAACATTGTTTCGACATTCCCCTCTTTTACCCTTATTTCTTCATCTAGCTTTTGCCATAATTCAAATTTCAAGGCAACAGCAAAGGATCTGTTTCCTCGTCTGTTTCCCTTCTTTTTTAATTATTTAATTTATTTTGTTGATGGAATTTCAATTAATGTTATCTAGTCAAGAAAAACCAGTCATGTTTCTCAACTATCAAAGAGATGTAAATGATACGCTTTATGTAGGGATAATTAAGCACTCTAAGAGGAAAACGGCAAAAGACTTTCTATCACAGATGAAAGGGAAAAAGAAGAAAATTCTTGGGTGGGGAAACAATTGTTTTTAAGGCCTAAAATAGACAAAATAACTATGCTTTCCATATTATCAGTATCCCTCTTTTCTAAAAATCTAAAATGATGTTTATAAATTCATATGCTTGAAATTACAAGACTGCCAATGAAAACCTGGAAAACTTGATAACATGAACAGATCTAGACTCCATTTTACACCTACTAAAAATAAACTGAAAATAAGATGGGTAAATCCATTACCTCCACAGCAAAAGCAAGTACAACAGCACAAGATTAGCAACAGTACTTCACAGCATGCTTCTATCTGTGAATTATTGGACGTTGATCCACCATTCTTCTGTGTATCAACTGTTTCACTTTCAGTTTCCTCAGCCTCAGCTTGATTCTGTAGTAAGCCTTGTCTCTCTGCAGCCTCATTTTTCATTCCTTGAGTAGCTCTATCAAGTCTCTTAAAATAAGCCAATTTGAAAGAGTTGCGGAGCTTCAATGTAGGCCAAAGATGCATGTTGATCTAACTATAACAAATACAGGCCTAATAGGTCAATTTTACTCCAATTTTCTTCAGAATTTCATAGAATCATCCTTTCTTCATTGTAGAATCTGGGTTCCAATATGAAAACAATATTAGCATTACAAAATGGGCAACATGCAATGAACATATTGCAGTAAGTATAATACAGTACAAGTCAAAACTATATACGGCCACCAAAGGCTATTTATAAAGAGACATAACAAGCTGCTAATGTGAAACCACTTCTGTCTGTAAAAAACGCATCTAACATAAATTTAACTTCCTGCAAATCCTTTAATTATTAAAACTCATTCTACAACCTTCAAATTCTTTGTTTAACTTAAGTTCTTGGAGCTTCTTTATTTAGCCGTAGGCTGTAATTCTGTCTTACTTCAGTCGTCTTTAATATTGCATAAGATTCCATACACCTGTTAATAATTTAAGCTAAACAAAAGAATAAATAAGTATTTACACTGCAATCATTCATTATATTCTTTGCTCAACTTAAAGTCCTCCAGGACCTTTTTCTGGTTCATTTTTATTTTTACAAATCACCATGTATAAAGAACCTATGTCTGATTGTTCCAAATTTGAGTACGTGCCAACAGAAACAGAACATGAATTATTTCGTGATAACAATTGTGCACTCTAATTCTTATAGGCATGTATATAAATATATTCATTATATATATAAACAATTAAAATTAGGAACTAAAGAAACTAATGTTAACATAGGGTTCAAATTGAATAACAGAAAAGGAAAAATAACCAGTGTTCCACAGGGACGCATCCCCCAAAAAAAACCAAGTCCCCTGTAGGGGGGCATTTCCAAGACTTGGGGACTTGGGGCCACACCCCCCCACAACACCACCACTTCTGCCACCTCTCCCATGGATGCTGTCAGATTGCTTGCTCTATGGCACATGCTGATTGCAACCTTTAACTTCGCGAAAACTACTTGGCCTTTCATGGGGCACTCACAGAGATGTTATATTTTTGGAACCATGAAAATAATATACAGACTAAGAAAAGAACAGCAACAAAATAAAGAAGGGCACAACAATGAAACTGAGATTTCACTTAAAATACTTGTGCCTGAAGTTGTTTATAGGAGACAGTGAAGCTCATGGTGATATCCCTTTCTTATACAGCGGAAAAACAGATCTGCACAACCTTGCAATCAGACCTTGGATCTCAACTAGTTTTGAAATATACAATGTTCTTCTTTGCCGCCTGCTGTGAACTCAAATGGGTTTTATTGTTATCACCATCGCTTGCACTACAGATGACAATAACATGCACATGTTAATTTATCATGGCTGTTCAAATGTGACTACAATCAGGGAAGCCCTGTCTGGAATTTGGAAGAACCTAGAGTACTTCCAACTCCTTATTTGAACCTAAACTGCATAAAAAAATCCGAAGCCCTTTCTTGAATTTTAGGGCAAATCGAAACAATTTTTTTAGATTTTCTTTATGTTCACCGAATTTTGATCCTCATGGATTAAATTCAGTGAAAACTGTGACATAGCTTATAAGTTATATCTATGAATTGCTATCGTTGTAGCTTTCTCAGAAAATAAAAGGAAAGAACTCAATGTAAAAAAAATGAAGGCATGGAAATATAAATAAGATTAATTTTCACATAAAAAAGCCTTTCCCTCTTCAGTATTTGGACTGACCTGTTGTGAACTGTAAAAATATAGCTAGTTTAGTGGGCACCACGCAAGTGTAAATTTGCGCAAGTTTGACATCCAAGAACTTATAAGTCCAAAGAGATCCCATGCAATACCAATGGTCGACACTCTTAAGTCTAAAGAGTATGACAGAAGTTCAAGGCACCTCACTGCAATGGTAGCTTTTAAGGTTAACACCAAGAAACCAATTTGAGTGTATGAGACCACAATTTAGAAGTCCTCAATGGGATTGTTTTCCGCTTACCTTTTATATCTTTAAATTTCTATACTGTTAAGTTTTGATCTTATGACCAGCCCCCGTAGTAAATTCCAAACCTACCAACGAGGAAGCCGGTAACTCTACATGAAATATGCTCAGGTTGTGGTGTAAAAGTTACAGGTGTGGCAATGCTTGAATTAGACACTCATAAAAAAACAATACTCTAAACAATTCAACAGAAACAAATCTCGTTTTTCAGTGACTTCCACAGTGTGCTGCTCCAGTTGGAGATGAGTTTCTCTCCTTTGAGATTGGGTCGTTTCCTGCTATGGCTTGCACAGAAGGTTTCAAGTCCTTTCAGATATATCCTAGGGTGTCCCTTAGAAGGAAAAATCCAACAACGGTTCCACTAACAATTATCCAAGTTTTACAAACTATGCAACTGATTCCAGAAAGCACACATGAAGAAACTTTATTTGACAGACATCTCGCCTCATTTGAAATTATAATAATGAAGTCCAAGGTTACCCACAACAGCAATACAGGTGCCCCGTACCTCATCCAAAAGATGTGAACAGATTAAAAGAAAAGTAATTTTGGGGTTTAAATCAACTCGAATTAAACAGCACTTCTTGCAGACTCGAAACTATCAGAAGATGATTGTGACCTGTCCAAAAAATTACATAAATAACCCACATAAACCAAGAGATGCCCTAACAAATACCTTAATTCCCTGAATTCAAGCTCTGCCCACGACGAAAATACACCCGTTTGAAGGAAATCAACTGCAACCCATTAAATTAAAACCTCTAATCCAAATTACGTCCATAAACAAAAGCCTGTACAGGCGAGAATGATACCCAGATGAAAATAGTTCCAAAAAGTAGCTTTCAATTGACACCAGTTAAGAAAAAGGATGTAAGTGAATATCCAACTGGATAAAAATAACAAACTGATTTTGAGAGATGCAATGCAAGGAAGCGGCAATTAAACGCTTTATTAGCAAAGATAAGCCAGAAGTCTACCTCTAAATAAATAACCGGCATTAAAAGATATATCGATGGCTTTGCTATCGGATAAGCATGCAGTCTACCTCTAAATTTAAAAAAAGGACTAAATATTCCAAATTTCCTTAATAATGTGATTAAAGCAGGTGTTCCTCTCAAGTTTAGCGGCTGTTTGAACTCTTAACATATGTGTCCCATCTTTTTGTGAATATGTATATATTTATATATTAATAGAATTAGACATATTTACTCATGTTCTTACTGGGTTATTTAAGTGCATTATTTACTTAAATTTCCATGCAGTTATTTAAGTGCATTATCTACTTAAATTTCCATGCAATTATTTAGGTGCATTAGTGCAAATTTGTATTTATAGGAAAAGGATAAATTGAAATCCCTTCCTATTTTAGCTTTGAAAAAAAGATATGTGGTTCCACGAATGTCTATGGGGCCACCAACTACATAAATTGCTCTTAAAAATATTTGAGCATGCTAGCAAAAATAACCTAAGCAGTTGCATGGGAACCTACCCTTATTCATCAAAAAAGAATGAAATAAAATATTAAAGATTTTTATTTGATTTAGACAATTAAGAATGGGAATGGAGATTGAATTAGTATAATATAAAAGAGAGGTATAAAAAGTATGTACAATTTGATTATTGTTGTTGGTGAGTCTATTAGAGGAAGAATAGAGATCTCGGAATTTTGTGTTTTGTCAAAAATCTATTCAAGATGAAAGTGCACGTATATGAGTCATGTAAATGTGATTGTGTTTAAAGCATGTAGTGGTGTCTTGTACTTATGCAATTAAGTCCTCTATACATGTTAATGCATTCCTACATTTGTTAACTTCTTATGTGCCTATTACAATACTTGGAAGCGTTGAAAGGGAAAAGTTTGGTGCCTATGGCACATTTAGGGGGTTGCCTCAAATGGACTCCTAGGCATATTCCAACAAAAGTAATTGAAAGATATTTTCAAATGTATAGACCTGCAGAAGTGTAGGAATCTAAGGTCATGAACATAGGTGTAAGAAGTAATGGTGAATGTTCTAGGTATCTAACAATTCAGAGGAAATGAAATGTGTTAGATGTTTTAAATTTTAGGGAGAACCACCAAAATAAATATTATTAGTGTCTATTTGATCATTAAAGATTAATTAGACTTGGTGTTGTGTGAAAAAGGTGGGCGTAAGGGCAAAACTAGCAAGTTTAAATGCATGGGACACTAGCATGTCCAAGTAGATGCTAACACAACATGTTTGTGTCCTATGAGATGAAGGCGCAAAAAAGGGGTTAAATAAGGTTCTTGTTGTGTGAGGAGTCATGTCCATGTGGGATGAAGTGTTTTTGGGTAAATTTATGCTCACATGGGATCAAATTCATTGAAATCATACTTATTGTAAGTGGGCACATGCTTTGCTTACTTTAGCATACATGTAAGCTACAATGCATCAAGTATGCTAAAGTAAATAAAATTATTTTTATAATAAATATTAAAGAGGATATAGAGAAAAGATATTGAAGAGCTTTGCTTGGTATCATTTGTCTTTTTTTTCTTAAGCATCATCTTCAAATCTACAACACACGAGATAGGAAATTAGTGTTCACCATGAAATATCCAAGAGAGTAAATGATACACATTTTTAAAATTATTTTCAATTTAACTTCATTGAATGTATTTTACAAGGACTATTGATGTGGCCTACATGATGTTACACCCAATTGTGATGCTACTATTTTCTTTTACTTGTTTTAGTTAAAATGTTTTATATCATGAATATGTTTTGAATATAAATGTATTTTGATTGGGAATGAATTGAATGAGTATGCAAACAATGTGATATTTGACGTAAAATATATAATGAATACATATATATGTATATTTTAATAACAATTGACTACTGTTGTGATGTACTAAGTTGGATGCAGGAAATAAACAAGCCTCCAAACGAGAGGAAGAGTATCACTCAGGAGAGGAATTTGGTTCGGTAATCTTAATATATGTACCTTATTGAGCTATCACACACTCACAACCTAGTTGGTCAAGTTGAGTTAAATTAGTTGGTTAGTGGTAAGTTATTTTATGTTGAATTGATTATGATTAGTGAAGTGTCGTTATGTCTTGGTTTGTTTATCCTTGTTTGAAATGTTGGCTTAAATCTCTATGATTGGTTTTAACCTTTTGTATATATAAATATGTGTGTGTATGTATGTATACAAATCGATCGATAAATATTAGTACTATTTGATTATCAAATATATATTATTATGTGTATTACATATGTGTGTGTATGTGTATGTGTATGTGTATGTGTATGTGTATGTGTATGTGTATGTAGTATGTGTATGTGTATGCGTATGTGTATGTGTATGTGTATGTGTATGTGTATGTGTATGTGTATGTGTATGTGTATGTGTATGTGTATGTGTATGTTTATGTGTATGTGTATGTGTATGTGTATGTGTCTATGTCTGTGTCTGTGTCTGTGTGTATGTCTATGTCTATGTCTATGTCTATTTCTATGTCTATGTCTATGTCTATGTCTATGTCTATGTCTATGTCTATGTCTATGTCTATGTGCACACGCGCGCGCACACACACACACACACACACACACACACACACACACACACATGTATGTATGTATGTATGTATGTATGTGTGTGTATTATCATCTTATCGCCCTACATGTTTTATTCCCCACGTTGCAGATTGACTTGGTCTTTACCCCATTCACCTTGAACTCTATGTAGAGGGAGGGAAGTAGCGAAGGAGAGGGGTGCCCACCATTAAGGGTGGTGCACCCTACTCCTTACGAGGGTGGTGTGGTGGTAAAACTGTCACCTCTCCCTTTACCTTATTAAATGCATGTGTTGTTTGTAAAGCATGATACATACATCAACCCCCTTCCACTTTGTAAGGTGGTGAATATAATGGATCAACACCTTGGATAATATCGACCCATTCCACATTGATGTTAAAGCATAGGAAGACTTGGTCAATAGTAATATAGTAAATAGGATAGAAGTTAAAACTAATTAGGTATGTGTAAGTTAATTATATTTGAATTAGTAAAGGATGATTCGTAGTATTATATTGGTGGGTTGATATATGTCAACCATAGAGTTAGTGAGTAGCCACATAGTCTTATTGGTGGCAATGAGTAAGAGATTTGTGGTAATTCTAAGAGCTTAATTATAGCCTTAAGTCTCATGCATCTTTTGTATAAATAGATGAGCCCTCTTGGAGCATAGGGTATCCATTCCATTTCATTTGTCTCATTTTGTCATTTCGCTTAGTGCTCGTATTTTCATTATTGAGAGAAGGAAATAGTGTTATTGTGTGAGAGGATAGGATAGATACTATTGTAGAAGGCTTGGAAGTTCTAAGCTAGTGGAATAGTGATGAAGCTAGCATCTTGGAGGAAGGAGTCGGTATTGCGTAATAGCTTTATCACAAGCATGGGGAAATTATTTCTTCTTATTTATTGATATGTTATTTTATGATGTTGCATTTGCTTAATTGAAACAATGAAAGAGATTGTGTTATTTGAAGTACTTGTATTCTTGTGTGATAAGAACTTGAAATCTTATTATTAGACTCATGCATGAGAATGATAAGCTAGAATTATGCTATTATGTGAAACTTCGAATATAGGAATGAATGAGTTGGTAATATAGGGTTAGATTATCTAGGGTAAGAATATCCAAGGTTGGGAATAACCTAAACTATTTCCTATTATTAACTCACGGGATGAATATGGGTTTAGTTAAATGGTCAATTCATTGAATAGAGCAATGAAGTGGGTGGACATACAACTCTCACTTGAAATACTAGGTGTTGAGTTATTTGGCCAAAGTAATGTGTGTTGCCTTTGTCTACATTGTCAGTTCACTGTGATCCAGGTTTACATACTAGGTAGGGAACATCGTACACGTAGGTTGTAGCCAATGTTTGATAGCTCTAGTTATGTAGGACACAACACTATGCTCATAAGGCTATATTATTGTGAGATTACCAAACCAAACTCTTCGTCAAAGAGTCGGGTTGCTTCAGTTAGAAGAGGCACAGGGGACTGTTAAGTCTTGGTTGGGTGGAAAAGCGCTTGAGTGATGCTCTTCCTCATGCAGGTGGCAGCCTATATTTGAGGATGTATGCCATGAAGGACATCTAGACCACTATGTATTACTTTTTTACTCTTTAAGCTTAGTAGAAACTTTATTTGAATTCAAATATTCCTCAAACAAATGGGAGTTTGAAAAGGACAATGTAAATGCATTCATATATTTGTGAATATGATATTGTATATGTTTCAAGATTAATGAAAATGAAAAAAGATTTATTTATTTTTTTGCTTGATAATAATATTTCTTTATCCATTTTCAAAAAGTACAGTAAAGTTCCAAGTGAATAGCAAAAAAAAAACACCATCAACTCGCTAACCACCCTACTAGATTTGTCAGTTACAGTATTAAACCAAAAAAGCCCAGTCAAATCCAATTACATATTTATTGATCATTATCAAAATTTCACTCAAAAATATACTATTTAATTAAAACATCATCGTCCTACTCTACCCAATTAAATACATTTGAAACAAAGTAATGCTACACCCCCAAAATGCATGATAAAACAACAAAAAAGGACTATAAATTTAGATACAAAGAAGGAAAATTCATTATATGTCTCCAAGCAAGCTCCCCTACTCCTCACCACCCATTTGCACATCTATCACCTTCCTCTTTCACAAACGAAGCACCCTGCGACCCTCACCCTCTTCTTTTGCCTTCACATGTTCAAACCCTGCATCCAACTCCATTATTTGCATGAAAACTTTTAAAGCCTCCCAGCCATGCCTTGTTTCCACTCTGCGATGTTCTCTGCAAAGCCCCTCTAGCCAATGAATGAAAGGAATGTAATTCCCCCCATATTCATGCAACATTTGCAACACCCTCTTGGACATCAAAGATTTCACTCGGTTTAGCCCATTCAATAAATATGTCCAAGCCAGTCAAATAATCTCTTAGTACAATTGCCTTCAATACCCACCTCATTGTATGTTTTGAATCACCCAATCCCAACCCCCAAGCCATGATTAAGGAGAAAAAATTCATATTTGTTATGCATCTATGCCTTACAAAACCAAAAACCTTGCCCGGAATTAGTTGTACACACTTCACCAGTCTTTCATCATTGGAAAGAAACATACCCCTCAATCTCCTATCCGACACCTCCACAAAGAAAGGACAGAGTTGCTTGTTTGTCTTTAAGGTGAATTTTTCCTCCACAATTTCTCTACATCCACAGTGTCACCACCCTTCACCGAAGTCTTAGAGGCTTCTCCAACACGAAAAATAGAAAGTTAAGGCATCAAAAAAAGAGGACAAACTAAATTTAAGTTTAACTGCCACTACAAAAATGATCATTAATGAAGGATGTCCTCTGCTCTCCGTCGCCCATCTTCACATCACATAATTGGATAGAGCATTAAATACATTTAGAGAAAGAAAAAGTTCAAAAAAGCTTCATAAAACCCCATGTTTACTCCTCTAAAGATAATTGCCCAAAATCATCAACTCTTAGTTTTCCAGGCTCACCAAAGGATAATGCCCATTTTGATAAGGTATCAAACTCCATGTTTCTAGAGTGTCTAATATGACTGATGCAAAAATATTTAAAAGCTACCAATTCTTCCAATATCTTCACAATTAAATTTTGAAGGTGCCATGCATCAATTCTCTCTTTCATTATTTCATGAATGGTTATGAGAGAGTCACCTTCCGGATGAATTTTTCGAACCCCTAATTTCTTACCAATTTTAACAATCATTAATGTTGCTAAAGCTTCAGCAACATTATTAGAACCATCCTCTAATTTCTTCACCCCCAAAGCCAAAACATCCCCTTTCCAATCACAAACAATGAAACTAACACCTAATGGACAAGGGTTCCCTTTAGAAGTACCATCAAAATTAAATTTCCACCATCCTTCTGTCAGTTTCTCCCAAACAATCTCCATCCACTCTTTCAAAACTGGATTAACCCAGCCTGGCCCCTTAACGGGTCAAAAATGAAAAAGATTTATTTCAATTATGTATCTTGAATTGAAAAGGAAAAGAAAATTTTCATTACTTGTATCTTGGCAATTTATTTCTTTCACTTCTGGGTTAAAACTTGGTAAAATAAAAAGGTAGAACAATGGGGTTGTTACACATGATACTAATATATAAGGTGTAAACAAGGGAAGGGTGAGGGGATAGTTTTGTAGGAAACAATCACAAATTTGTTTTGATTAATTAAAAAAATAGGTTTTCAGGACCCGAAACCTTTAACACAAGATATTGAGATAAGACACCAAAAAATTTAGTGCTTAAGAACCGCATACAAAAAGACTGGCAAAAAAGCCAGCGAACCGAAAGGACAACAAAACAAACAACAACAAAGAAACAAAGAAGGCGCTACACAGTAATTTTCTTCAATAGGTCCTCCAACTTTATCACTAGCTCGTCGTAAGTGGCCCCTACAACTTTAAGGTCTTCCAAATTCTTGTTAGGTTTTTTTTCCTTCTTTTTGCCTCTGGTATGGGTTCTGGGGCCTTGAGCTTCCCCTGTTCCTTCAGTCTCTGGGTCAATGTCCAGGATTTCCTTTTCTTCATCCCGTTTGCTGATGAGAGTGTTGGTGTTGTTAGCTGAAATCTTCAGGATGCTTAGGCTATGTTCAGCAATGTTCGTCAGACACTCCTCAATTTTACCCATTTTGCTAACAGTTTTCGAGAGAGTGTGGTCGTTAGTGTCAGCAAGATTTTTCCTTTCCAGCAAATCCTTCTCAATTTTTTCAAACCTAGGGTTGAAAGCATCTCTTATGTCTTCGGCTTTGGCAATGGTGCTTTTCAGGTCCTCTATGTAGTTGGCCATGGTCTTCCCTTCCCCAGTATTGATGGTTTCTAGGATCAAGATTCTGTTACAGAGTTTTTTGTTTTCATCCACAGCTTTCTTGTAACCATTAATAAGCCACTCCATAGTTTCCATGAAACCTTGCAAACCCTCGGAGGGAGGGTTAGAGGGGGGGTCAACTTTTCTAGGGGTTGCCTTTTCCTCTTTAGGGGTGTGTTGGGTGGTAGTTGTGTCAACAACCCTAAGAGCCTCTTCCATGGTCTCTTTTTCCAAATTCTAATCAGCTTCCGAGGCCCTTACCTGCTTGTGGGCTTCTGGTTCCTTAACAGTCTCCTCTTTCTTCTTGTGCTTTTTTCTGGTTTGGGTGTGAGCTTTTGTCTTATTCTTCAGCAACCCTTGAGGGTTCTCCTCCTCAGAGTCATCTAAAACCTCCTCTTTCGAAGAAATGCTAATTAGGGGTCTACCTTTAGGCTTATTTCCCTTAGAGGATGAAGGTCTAGTTTTGATGTATTTCCTTTTCTTCCCACTTTCATAATCTGAGACATCCATGTTGTCCTCAATGTCAGTCAAAGAGTCACTTTCAGACTCCTCTTCCTTTGAGAAGGTAGGGTCAAACCCCTCATCCTCATAATCCATAGAGGGCTACATCCAAGCAATTTGGTTGGCCTTAAGATGGTCATAAATTAGGACCATAAGGCCTTGATGTATGGCAGTATCACCCACTGGGTTCTCTTTGTAGGCCTTAAGGGACGCATTCATCGAATAGAGCAGAAAATAAGGGAAGTTAACCTTATCATTGTGCCTAAAGTGATTCAGTAGAACAAAGTGATAACCATAAACTTTTGTGAACCTACCATCTAGAGTGATATAACGCATTAAAACAAAGAGGACCTCTCGCCAGGGTTTGGCAAAAGCACTAGGTGGGTAGTAGGTTTTGCTCAACTTTACCAGTTATTTTTTCTCCTTCTCGGTATCCGGGTATCTTTCAATAGCTTCCCTACTGACTTTCCTATCTCTGTAGAAGTTGCACCCTTCTCTTGTGAGGCCCGTAGCTTGAGCAATTAAATCTTCATCAATTTCTACAATTTGGTCTCCCATTTTCAGCATTCCCTTTTTTCTAGTTTTTACAAAAAAAATTGGTGACCATGTCATCTCGACTATGGAGTCTCTCCATGAATTTCGAGAAGCCACCCTTCTGCAGAATACCCCAAACCTCCTCCTTCTATTTCCATTCTTTATAGGTACTTGGTTCATATCGCCTCCTGTTACCACCCATGTTGTCGCTGTTCAACACCAAATTTTGAAACTTGCAGAGCAAATTAGCCGGAAAGCTTTTTGGAACAATCAAAGTTACCCAGAAAGCATGAGAACTTATGGTATTGGTATTATAATGAATGAGTATCTCGTTATTATAATGACTCGAGGTACTCAAGTTAGTTCTTTTCATAATTATCCTGTCCATCAAGTATTTTTGGAGTACTTCTATAACGATCATTGCAAATGATTTGCCTAACATCTTAGGGGAGTCCTTGTTCTCTCATCCACATGGTAATTGCTTCTTTGTTAACCACTGCATTGGCATCCTAGTCAGCAGAGCCATTGGCCTCCTGATAAATGTGGGAAATGTAGCTTTTTTTAAAGGTGCTAATAAGGTCTATAGCAGATATGATTATGTTGTAGATTGACCGTGAAGGTTTTCAAACCCCCTTAAGACAATTTATAATATTGTTTGAGTCCCCTTCAATCCATAGGTAGGGACAATTCCATTTTTTTGCTAGGAGGATACCTTGGAGAGCTACCATAGCTTCAGCTTTATGGTTAGTTTGGGTTCCAATAGGGACAACTACCATTATCTTACAAATTCCTTTGTCATCTCTTAGAATAGCTCCACAACCTGAAGGACCCGAGTTACCTTTGGCAGCACCATCAAAATTAACTTTGAACCAACCATGAGGGGGGGTTTGCCATTTGGCTTCAAGACTTTTATTATGGATGAGGTTAGGACTGTCGGTACTCTTCATATTGCACACCCTTAAGATATTTGATTCCAGAGAGTTGTTTGAAAAACAAGGACCCTCAATGATCCCTATATTTTCCTGAATTGCCCATTGGATTTTCTGGAACACAATGTCCTGATTGAGGGAGACATCCCTGAAGATTCAATTATTTCTTTCTTTCCATAGTCCCCATAGGATGTGAGGAAGAGAGAGCTGCCACACAAATCTCAAAAAAGAATTAGTCCATTTTATGTTCCAGGAAGAAAACAGATCATTAATGGTTTTGGGAAACACCCAAGCAATGCTAAAACTTTTGAGAAAACTTTCCCAGATTGAGGCTGAGAAGGGACAGTGGATGGCAAGGTGGTCCACGGACTCTTCTTCCTGAAGGCACAAAGCACATCTATTAGGGAAAGCAAAGCCTCTGCTTTTTAGGTTGTCAAGGGTTAAGATTTTATTATGGAGGATGGTCTAGAAGAAGAAATTGATCTTGGGGGTAAGGCCTTTAATCCAGACTTTAGACTAGTAGGGATTACCTAAAGGATTGGGGGACAAAACACAATACATAGAGGAAATAGTTAGGGTACCTTTGGGATCATGTTTCCAAATCAGGGAGTCTATCTCTTTGTTCAACCATACTACAGACAAATGGATCTTGAGCTTAGAAAGGCTTGGATCGATGCTTTCAATATTCTGCCATTTGTTACCAGCCCAATACTCAGCAACTAAGGAGCCAAAAGATCTTATACAAGAGGGAGCATGGGGGGGTCATTCATTGATTTCTATCAAAGGTTTATTAAAAAGCCAGGGATCCTCCCAGAATTTAACTTTCCTACCATTACCAACTTTCCAGATCACTCCTTTGGCTATACTTTCTTTGCATTTAGAGGCATAATTCCATATGTGGGAACCATTAATACTAAGATCCAAATTGATAAAAGAAGAAAGGGAGGAGGACTGAAGAGAGTACTTCACCAAATTTTACACCATTTGGTATCTAAATGAAACATTCTCTGGACTTGTTTGGACAGAAGAGCTTCATTTAGGGTTCGTATCCTCCTCAGGCCCAAACCTGCATGGCTCTTCGGTTTACAGACCTAGTCCCAGGCCACCAAGGATATTCTTTTCTTGTCCTCAACCCCAGACCAGAGGAATCTTCTTTAAATTTTCTTGATAGCATCAGCATACTTAACTAGGATTATGAAAAGGCTAAGAGCATATATCAGAATACTTAGCAAAGAGGCTTTAAGAAGTTGGAGCTTTCCAGCCTAACTTAGGAGGGCTCCTTTCCAGCCAGCTAACTTTTTCTGGAATTTGTCCACTAGAGAACTCCAAAAGGAGTGAGGAGGAGCAATACCCATTGGGAGACCAAGGTAGTTAGCAGGAAGATCAACAATCCTACACTCCAGGATTCTACTGATTCTCTGTTGTCTTCTCTCTGGGGTGTTGATGAAAAAAACTTCACTTTTTGTCCAGTTGATTAGCTGACCAGAAGCAGAGGCAAACTTGCAAAGAGTACTCTTCAAAATTTTAGCTTTAGAAATACTAGATTCCCCCATGATAATAGTATCATTGACAAATTATTGATGAGAACAAACAAGATCCACAGAGGAAGGGTGGAGACCCTTAAAGGAGCCTTGCACAACCAAATTTTCCATACTCCTTCCAAAACATTCTGCCATAATAATGAAGAGGATGGGGGAAGTAGGATCCCCTTGCCTTAGACCTCTAAAAGCTTGGAAAAAAGGAGAAGGGGAACCATTGATAAGGACAACAAAAGATGCTGAGGTGATAAGTTGGGTGATGAGATCCAGAACTCTAGAGGAGAAACCAAAAGACATGAGAACCTTCAAGAGAAAAGACCAGTCAACCCTATCATAGGCTTTGGAGAGTTCAAGCTTTAGGATGAGACCTTGCTTCTTAGCTTTAACAAGAGAGTGGATGTTCTCATGGACAGTAACGATAGAGTCAAGAATTTGACGACCAAGGACAAAACCATTTTGCTGGAGATTAATAAGAGTAGGAAGGACAGACAACAATCTGGAAGTTAAAACCTTAGAGATAATCTTATAAAAGGAATTGCAAAGACCGGTAGGTCTAAATTTGTCCATAGAGTCAGCGCCTTGAGATTTGGGAATGAGAGCCAGAAAAGCGCCATTGATTTCTTTCAAAAATTTCCTAGCCCCAAAAAATTCCTTGATCCCATTGGAAACATCATTCCCAACAATGTCCCAAAAATCTTGAAAAAAGAACATTGGAAAACCATTTGGGCCTGGCGCTTTGTTACCATCGAAGGAGAAGACAACATTTTTGATTTCTTGATTAGAAGGAATGGAAGAAAGGGAGGTGTTATTATGATCATCAATGAGACAAGGGATGTTATGAAGAAAAGAAGATTGAGCTTCAACATCCAACCTATGATCCCTCTTTAGCAGTTTTGAAAAAAACCTTTTTGCTTCATTCCTAATTTCATCCTCCTTGATAATCTCCCCGTTATCTACCACGAGTTTGGAAACCCTATTAACTACTTTATGCTTGATAGTCGACATGTGGAAGAATCTTGTGTTCCTATCTCCTTCCTTAAGCCAGATGCATCTAGATCTCTGCTTCCAAAAGGCTTCCTCTTTGGCAATGATATCATGATATTTTTTAAGAGTCTCATTTTCATTAGCAATGGACACAGTTCTAAAACCATCTTTCTGGATTTGAGTTTGTATTTCTTTGAGGTCTTCGTAGACTTTGCTTTTGGCCTCAAAAATGTTCCCAAAGTTGGATTTATTCCAGAGTCTTATGTTATCCTTTACACTTTTAAGCTTCTTAACAACTCTATACATAGCAGTTCCCTCAACTTGAATGCTCCACCATTTCTGGATATTACTTTTGATGTTTGGGTGGAGGGTCCACATTTTTTCAAATCTGAAGGGGAAGTTTCTCCTTCTGTTGATGGAGTCAGCAATGAAAGTGATTGGAAAATGATCTGATCCAACCCGAAAATGGGCCGATAGAGAATAGAAATAATGGCTATACCAGTCATCAGAAATGAGAGTCCTATCAAGACAAACTTGGATTAGATCATTACCAGTTCTCCTGTTAGTCCAAGTATAATTACATCCCTATATTTCCAAGTCATTAAGAGCCTGAGAGTTAATAAAATCCATAAGGGCCAACCTACTTTCCAGCTGAGGGGGGCTTCCTCCATATTTTTCATCCTCTCTCAAAGGAGTATTGAAGTCTCCCATAACCAGCCAGCTAAAATTTCTAAAGTTGTCCCTAGCTTGAATAAGTTTTTTCCAGAAGGAATTTATAACCTTCAAAGTGTTGGGGGCATAAATGTTGGTGAGGACCCATGAAGTACTATCTTTAAGGTGCTCAAATTTGATACAAGAGAAATTGTTGTCCTGGATGATAACATGCCCTTTGACAGAATTAAGATTCCAAATGGTAGCTATACCTCCTGAAGCACCTTCAGAACTACCGCCACTAACATTTCCATTTTTGAAAAACTTCAAAGATTCAAATTTTTCTTTACTCATTTTGGTTTCTTGAATTAGGAAGATATCAGGTTTACTGTCCCTTATCATGTTCATGATAATGTCATGCTTATGGGGATTATTAAGTCCCCTAATATTCCAAGAAATAATCTTCATAGTTACTTACCAATTCCTAACTCCTTAAGAGTCTTCTGGGTTCCATCTACAATGTTCTTGTCGGCCTCTTTGTTTCTGACCGTGTGATTAGAGGGACGACCTAGGGAGGAGGAGGTATACATGACATCCACTTGAGCTATTCTGCTAGATTTCCTTAGAAGAGAAGTTGAGGGAGTAGTTCCTTTCTTATTCCTTTGCTTTGGTATTTTCCACTCAGCATCTATCTCAGGAGCCGCTACCAGGTTGCTGAGGATTTTGGAAATTTCTTCTTCGTTTCCCCAGTTAGGGGTTCTGGAAGCATTTGAATCATTTAAATCACTATTAGCTGATTCTGAACTCCATTCTGAGTTCGAGAAGTTCAGGCCCAAAATTCAACATTTTTGGGCTTCTTGTATTTCAAGACTAGGCATGAGTAGAGAGGAATCAATCTTTTATTCTTGGGAGACAGGGATTTCTCCTTCCTCTGGTTGATCATTTTTCTCTTGCAGTTCCTTTCCTTCACAAGTATCAGCCACCACTTCAACTATGTCATTTGGGTAATCAGTCTGATCTTTCTGCTCCCCTATTTGAGAAGCAACCAGAAGGTTAACAATGGTTGAATCATTTCTCAGAGCTTCCTGGGTAGAAGGACTGGAGATAGAGGCTAAGGGAACTTCCTTCTTCTCCCCCAAGGGATTAAAACGATTTGAGTTTACTTCTTTATTCTCTGAGTTTTTAGCTTGCCATACCATTTTTTCTAGCACCCTTTGGTTCTCATAATGGGGCTTAGGCTACTTGGATTCTACCTTGGGTTTGATGGGACAAGACTTCGCCTAGTGACCTGCTTTCTTACAATGGAAGCAGGCAAATGGAATAGATTCATATTCAATATGTTGCTTCCATGTTCCCAACTTTGATACTAAATCTATCTGTTCCGACATATTTGCATCATGGGCTATCCCTACACAAAACCTAGCATGAGTGAGTCTCCTTTTTGAAGCTGTTACTGGGTCTATAGAAAACAGTTCACCAAAAGAGTTTGCGATTCTAGATAAGATACTTTCTACCCAATATTCCAGAGGCAAGCCTAACAACTTTACCCAAACTAGAACTTGTGTCAAGAGAGAGTCATTCATATTTAGATTCAGTTGCCATTTACGAAGAACCAAGGCTGTCTTTCCTACCAACCAGGGACTCCCACAAAGAATCATAAGTTTGTCTTCTTTGCAAGAGAAAGAAAAGGACATAAGGCCTTTAGGTAAGGCTGAAATTTCTACATTACCCTTAAGGGCCCATTTTCATTTGACATAGGCCCTAACAACTTCAATGTTAGGACGTGGTCCCATAAATTTGCCTACCAAGGAGTTTGACATACTATTTATATTATGATCCAAAACCAGATTAGGGATAGAGATAGTGAACTTACCTCCAGAAGGATCAGAAAATTTCTTGACAGGAGGAAATGATGATTTACCAGTTGGTATAGTTCCAAAGAGGGAAGACCATTTTTTTTTATTCTTTTCCGCTATCCCTGGAGCCGTCATGTGGGATGGGCCCCCCACTGGTCCCTTCCCCCAAGGGCCCAGAGGAACCCACTGTCTCCTCTGGCAGAGTACCACCAGTCTATTGAATAGCAGTAGCATCCAGAAAGTCCAGAGGCTTATCCTTCTCTCCTATTGGACTAGCTACAATCTGGTTGCTCCCACCATTGAAACTAGAGTTCCCACCTTGCAAAGAATTTGAATTTTGAATTCCCCCATTGCCGCTTACTCTCACCTTCCCCCATTGCCGCTAACTCAACAATCACAAATTTGTTACCAAGTTAGCCTCCATGAATAATATCATGCAAGATCATGTTAATTGAGAGTAGTATAAAACTCATGTAGAGTCTCTTTAACTAGGAAGATGTGGTGTAGAGTTGTGAACAATCCTGTTGGAATCCGAGAACACTAAGAGGAGGGGGGGGTGAATTAGTGTTCTACTGGAATGATCAATTTTAACCTTATTAAAACATTCATTCACCAACTGGTATACTGGTACATATAGAATTGAAAGAAGTAAAGCAACCAATAAGCCAATCATACAAATGAATACCATAACACACAGAATTATACGTGGAAAACCTCAAAGAAGAAAAACCACGGTGGGATTTATGACCCACAATATCAATCCATTGGCCATATGAAGAGATATTACAAAATATAGGGGCTTGCAATTGCAAGAAGGCTTACAACCTAGAGCACATTGCTCAATCACAAAAGGAGCATCACTGATTACATACAAATCCATACTACAATCTGGATAAATGATTGAACTGCAATGATAGAATCTGCTATGCCTAAATACTGTTTCGATTAAGCTCTGTTTGTTCCAATTTGAAACCCTAAACCCTTTACCAGAATACCCTCTTACATAAATATCCTCACATACATGATCTCTCTCATATGTTTTGCATCTCCACTACATTCCATAACCTTACATCCTACACATATTACAAAATGGTCTAATCAACTGACCTATATACCCCTTTACAAACTTCATGCCTTATGTCGGCTTACAAAGATAATTACAATATGGATATACATGTAGGCTCAATAACATAAATACATGAATAACAAAAGCAATTGCTGATGTTGTATCTCCCAAATGATGTCAGTCTTCAATACCGGTAACTTGAATATAAATTAGTCGGCCTGCATTGCCGGTAACCTGAGAATTCCTTCCAACCTATCGGTGTCGGTGAAGTGTCTGCCGGTACACAACTAAACCAAAATATGAAGTCGGAACAAGTTGCCATGTTGCCATCAATGACAACATATTGAAACCAACCAATTGAGTGTCAATTTCCAACATATCCATCGTAAGAAAAGAAAATCTTGATGTAGGTTTGGTAAGGATCCATCATAAGAATAGTAGATCAATGTAGAGTTGTAAAGGGGCCATTACAATCAAAGTTGAGCATTTTTAATTATGAAGGAACAATCATTTAAATAAAGTGTTGATATTAAATACCAAATTAAATTGGTTGGATGTAATATGATATGATCAATATATGAATAAGAGAGAGATATCGATCAAGGTTGTAGGAAGGTTTTTGTTGAGGAATAGGGAATGAGTATCTAATAGTAAGATAGGAAAACATAAAGGGGAACAAGAGGTGGCTTCCCCGATAGTACCCTCATGGTAGGGAAGATTAAAAAAAGGAATATAAATAGGCAATGAGAAGTATGATGGATATAGACTAGATATTAAGAAGGTGGTACAAGCGATGGATAAGAAATCTAGAGATGAGAGAGGTGTGGTACTGGAGAATAAGGAGCAAAATGTAGAGAATATGTAATAGGAAGCACAAGGGTATTATCATAGAGGAAAGGTAACTGACATAAGAGCATAATAGGAAAAATAAATATTGTAAAGATGGTTAATGTAGTGGAAAATATTGTGCATGATAAGGTTTCAGATAAGGGATAAAAGAACATACAGACAAGAGAGTATTCAATGAGATATTATATTTTTTAAATGTATGTGAGATTGGGAAAATAGGTATGATAAAATAACTAAAGTGAGGTATAAAGGATCAAAAGTAGAAGGGAAACATATGAAGGGGAAAATATATTTGTGTAAACGTGAAGTGTGTGTTTTTAAAGCACCTTAGTGCCTTACATCATCCTCAAATTATAGATACAAGCATATAAAAGGAATGTGTAAGAGGACACAACAAAGAAATAGAGACAACAAGGGCATGACATTGTGGTAACTATGAATTTTGGCCAACGTGACAAAAGTGGAGCACCATAATGTTTTACATCATCCATAATATCATTGAATAAGCATAGCCCAAGGAGAAGAGGAAATAGGAGGAAAAACAAGGTAAATTAAGGTTTCAAGTCAATATGATGAAAGTGAAGCACCTTGATGATTAGCACCATTACTAAATTTATAAGAAGAACAATCACAACGAATGAGTAACAACATAAATAGGAAATGTGCATGAAGAATAAATACCATGAACTTATAGAAGAAGAAAAAGAAGGATGCATTTACAGACAAACATTGTCCTTGGACTAATGTGTTAGTTAACAACACCCATAGGTGTGACCCTGTATCCCTCATTAAATGCAAGGAAGAAAATATAGGACATGACATTTACATATAGATGAAATAGTCTTGTTATGCCTTGCATATCTACCCCCCATTATTTTATTTGGAATTAAAATGCAGGTCCCCCTTTTCCTGTCTTTTATTTTTTATTTATTTTTTATTTTTTTTGCCTTCTCTCGTGTTTTTTGCTTTGGACACCTTGGAACCCCGAAACTCCGAAGTTTCGAGGTGCCCTTTTTGTTTTTTTTTGTCTCTGCTTCTGAACCCCAAAGTTTTGAAGTGTTCTTTGTGCCTTTGTTTTTCAGTCAAGACCTTAGAACCCAGAAGTCATGTTTGCGTTGTTTTGTTGAAGACCCCAGAACCTCGGAACCCCAAAGTTCCGAAGCCTTCTTTTCTTTGTTGTGTGGAAGCTCCAAATTCTGGAATCTCGAGTTCTTCGTGTTTTGTTTGAGTTTCGGGATTTCAGAACCTCGAACTCCCAAACTCCCCTTGTGTTTTGTCTCAAAACTCTGGAACCCTGGAGTCCCGAGTTGTCTTTTTGTGTGGGCCTCAGAATCTCAGAACCCCAGAATTCTGAGCTTCCCTTTGTTTTGTCTCGCGACCTCGGAACCCCAAAATCTCAATGTCATGTTTAGTGAGGTTGTACGGTCACCAAATGGGGGGGGGTATAAACAGGGCAAGATCAGTGATTTTCATTCATTTGTGCACTCTTCCACTATGAAATTTGAGCACTCCCTCAACGTGTTTCGCTTCCTCGCTTGTTTGTGTTTTCCACATTATCTCCTTGCCAGGTTGGTTCGTTCATTTTCTTTTCTTGTCTTTTCATGTCTTTTAGCTAGGTTAGATTAAATTTTTCGTGCTTTCAATAAAGTTGGTCGATTTGATTTGTTTTTTTGTGAAACCCTAATTTTTGACATTTTGGGATTTTGAGACCCTGGAATCCCGAAACATCTAAGTTCTACCCCATCCAGCACCTCAGAACCTCGAAACCATGAAGTTCTGAAGTACTCTTTCGAGAGAGTTTTACCCACCTCAGGATTCTGAAACTCCAAAATCCCAAAACCGTTGCACCTTATAAATGCTTGTTTTAACTATCTCAGAACCCCGGAGTTCCGAAGTCTCTTCCTAGAGAGGTTTACCTATTTCGGGTTCCCGAAACCTCAGAATCCCGGAGTCAATTTTGAGACTGCCTTAACCAACCTCGGAACTCCAAAACTTTGGAGTTCTAAAACCAATATTTGGAGTATTTTACTTACCCCAGAACCCTAGAGTTCCAAAATTTGCCTTTTGAGGTCCTTTGCCAAACCTAGAATCCTAGAGTTCCGAAATTAGTTTTTTTGCCCTTTCATCAACGCAGGACCCCGAAATCTTGAGATTATCTGTTTTAAAGAGTTTTATGCCTCGAAATCCTAGAGTTACGAAATATGTAATAATTTGATAATATGAAGTAATAGTGGTATACACATAAAAATGGCTATGAGCAATTAAATAATTATTTTATATTTATTTAATGATTATTCTTCTATTAAATAGTTAATTTGAAAAGATTAATTTATTTAATTCATTTTCATGTCTTTCTATTAATTAATATTTTATTGAATAATTCATCTATCCTATTCCTCTAATTAATTAAATATCTAATATTTAATTATTCCTCTAACCAAGTTAATTAAATATCTAATATTTAATTATCTCCTCCAAACAATTAAATATCTAATATTTAATAGTTATTCTCCCATCCTATAGTCTCAAATGTTAAATAATTCCTAAATTATTTAAATCCCTTTTCCAACTCACCTTCCATCTCCACTTCATCTTCCCTTTGCCAACTCATCAAACATGTGGCTAAGAAAATTAATATTTCTTAAGTATTAATTGATCATTTATCTTCAACTTCCAAAATTAATGAAAATTGTGTATGTACACATATTTCATAACTATTTCCTATATTCTCTCCAACACCCCCTACATCTTAGGAAGGACTTGAGTCCACTTGTCCTATCATGCCTAAATTTCCTCCAACCTATTGGCATTACAATAGAAAAAGAGATTGTTGGCATTTCAATAAGGATATTGAGAAGGTTGTTGAAGATCATTGATATAACTGAAGAAGGATGATTACTATCTTAATAATATTATTTTGTCATTGATGTCAAGTAATTGATTTTCTGACTCAGAATGATGTTGCCATAGCTTAAGAAGTATGTTTTGATAAAAATTAAGAGGTCGGTAAGTGACTCAAAAAGAATGTGATAATGAAGGGGAATAATAAGTTATTCAATGGGCAACTATTACCGAGTTAGACAATGATGAGATCATGTTGTTTTGATTGTTTTGATATCCTACATATGATGTTTAATACTGTACTATATCACCAAGCAAAGAACCTAGTCGCTAAACCCTAAGGTTATCGATATCGGTTAAAGAAGGCAGAATGTCTACCGAGTGAAGTTCAGTATTTACCGAGTAACAACCAAGTTATAATAGATTGCATTGGATGGATAAAAGCATTATTTAATAAAGGATGCTGATGAGCTGGAGATGAATGAATGATTGGTATGTCGCGCATGAAGTATGTTGAGGATTGACGACATGGAAAATCAAAGAAGAAGATCTACAACATAGATTGAACCACAATAACCTAGCACAAGTTCCAAGGAAGGAATGCAAGCTCCAAGGCAAGGTAAAACATTTTTCAGATCGAAGGATACATTGAACCTGGTCAAGTTTGAAGATGTGATGGCTAAGATTGATCATGGGAAATATGATCAAGGAGATTTAGCGGTTAGAGATTGTTTATAAATAAGGAATTGTTGATGAACAATGGATGCGGGCAAATTTATGCACAATGAGGCTACAATAATGTTTACCGAGTACAGAAGCTTGAAGATCTGATTGAAGAACAGATTGAGAAGCCCAACAAGCCCAACAAGGGACAATATAAGTCATATGACAAGATTGTTTTGAGCAAATAGAATCTGCTTTAGCATTTCAGATGTAAAGTTGCAGATATATTTTATTATTGTTGTTTATTTTGTAAGTGACAAAAAATCTCTTAATTGAGTGGACTTAATAGTCTTATTTGTAAACCCTCTAGCAAGGTAACATTCTAAATGAGTGTTTGAAATCCTTTGACAAGGTCACTTCTAACAAAGTGCAAGACTCTAACAAGTCTAAGGGAAATCCCTTAACCGGGTCACATCTAGAAATGTGTTTGTAAACTTTAACAGGATTTGCTTTTAACCGAGCATACTCTAGAAGGGTATATTTCTTAGTGGGTCTGAAATCCCACATTGGTTTTTCCCTATTTGGGTTTCCATGTTAAATATGGTGTTATATGTGTTACGATGTTTAAGTGTGTCTATTTATAAGTATTGAATGATTTACAGTCTTAGTTGCATATCATTAAAGGCTACCAAGGTTGAATCTGTTGAATATATTGGATTGTAAGTTTTTATGATTCACCCCCCCCCCCCTCTCATCTCAACTAACAATTGGTATCAAAGCTTTGGACTCCGGAAGAAAAGTTTAAAGGTACTTGAAACAAAGATCCAAAGATGTACAAAAGGGATGCACCAAAGTTGAACAAGTCTACTTTATCCATATGGCAGAAAAGGATGAAGTTGCACTTATCAGGAATTGGAGAATATGCAATATATTATTTGGAGAATGATTACATAGCACCCAACACCAACTCGATGAAAATGGAAGAGATAAAGGCAAAGCAAGAACATATTCAAGCTACGATTGAAATAACATCTGCATTAACTGACTCAGAGTTTAATGACCTAGAAGGTTGTAATGATGCCAAAGTGATATGGAACAAGCTCATATCTGTGTATGGTGGTGATGAACATGTTCAAAGAGCAAAAGTAGATAGCCTAAGAGGTCAACTTGAATCCATGAGAATGAATGAAGGTGAGAACATAACTCAATATAGTACAAGGTTAAAGGAGATTGTCAATCAAATCAAAGGAGTAGGGGGAACTATTGAAGAAAAGGATGTAACAAGTAAGTTGCTTAGAACACTTCTACCTGCTTATGCTATTCGAGTCTCTGTAATCAATGAATTAAGATCTGTACCAAACATGCTGATTTCTTTGGATGCTACTATTGGTAAGCTACATGCATTTGAGTTAAGTAAGTTTGATAACAGTGGGTCTTCGGTAAATAAAGTTGAATCTGCATTCAATTCTTTTCATATTGGTGAATCTGATGATTACAGTGATAGAATGTATAAGTATACTGAAGGAAATCACAGTGGAGCAAATGAAAGATTTCGCAAAAACATGGAAGAGGTACACAAACTATATGAAGAAATCAAAAAGCAGGAAGAGTTTGAAGCATTATTATCCAGAAGTTTACCAAGAGGAAAAGGTAAGTATAAAGGAAAGCTACCTTTAAAATGTTTTAACTGTGATAGAATAGGACATATGGCTTCTAACTGCCCTAACAAAGAATCTAGTGAAAAAAGAGACTACCGAGATGATAGACAAAAAAACAACCAATACAGAGGACACCAAGACTTCAGAAGGAAAGATAGAAAGACATGTCTAGTAGCTGATGAGGAATCCAATGATGATAAATCTGATGGAACTGATACAGAGGAAGTTGTTTATGTGGGCATCAAAGATGGATCAGATGACGAAAGGTATGAAGAAAAAGTCCTAATATCTCACATAAATAAAAATGATTCTTGGATCATAGATAGTGGATGCTCACATCACATGACAGGTGATAAACACAAGTTTGTTAAATTAGAAGACTATGATGGAGGTTATGTAAGATTCGGTAATGATGCACCATGTCCGGTGAAAGGTAAAGGATCCATAACACTTTCTGACAATGCTAAATGTGATGATGTATATTGGGTTGAAGGTTTGAAATACAATTTGTTGAGTATAGCACAGTTAAGCAATACAGGATACCGAATAGAATTTCAGAAGGGATGTGTTAAAGTTCATGACAAACATGGAAAGCTAGCTGCTATCGAGACACAAACAAAAGGTAATACATTTCATCTTGACTCAACTAAGAACAATTGTCTATATGCTAACATAGATGATACCTGGTTATGGCATAAAAGGTTTTGTCATGTAAATTTTGATAACCTAATCAAAATAAATAAGAAGCACCGAGTAAGAGGTCTACCTAGCTTGGAAAAACCAGATAATGCAATATGTCGTGGATGCCAGATGGGTAAGATGACAAGGTCAAGTTTTACAAGTAAGTCCTACACTTCTAAAGGAATTTTAGATCTTGTGCACACTGATCTTTGTGGTCCTATGAAAGTTCAAAGTTATTATGGAGATAGATATTGCATATTATTTGTGGATGATTACTTGAGAATGATGTCAGTTATGTTTTTAAAAGAGAAATCAGAAGCCTTTCAAGTGTTTAAATGGTATAAGGCTAGAGTTGAAAAAGAAACAGGAAGATAGTTGAAATGTCTAAGATCTGATAGAGGAGGAGAATTCATTTCTGATAAATTTAACCTATTTTACAATGATCATGGTATAAAGAGACAAGTGTTTGCACCGAGAACAACTCAATAAAATGGGATAGCTGAAAGAAGAAACATATCAATTGTAGATTATGCCAGAACCCTGATGATAGAAAAGAGGGTACCTCAAACATTTTGGAGAGAAGTAATCAACACTGCAGTTTATACCCTGAACCAAGTACAACTGAAGAAAGGAACTTTGAAGACACCATATGAAATCTGGTATGATAACTGAAGAGGGGAAAACATATTTGAAGGTCAAATGATCAAAATATAATGAAATAAACATGCAGAATGCTAAAATATCATTAAAAGACCATTTCACCTTGTTATTTTACCTTCTCCTTCAGATTGAGCTTGATGAAGTGAAGGCGCCCCTTGATAATGCTCCACTTGATGTGCTTCTTTGATTGTTGGACGTGGATGGCTCTCCAATCTTGTGCACAAATGGAATGGATTTGAAAAATGATAAGGATGAGATGATCAAGTTGCCAAGATGATTTCCTGGGTTCAAAAGGGCAGCATAAACTTACTAGATTTCAAGATGTTTTGAATGAAGGGATGGAGCCCTATTTTATAGGAAGAGGAGAGGAAAATGGATGGCTAGGATGAATTCGAGATGAAGGGCTAAGATTTACTTGTGAGCTCACACAAGCTCCAAGAGAGGGTGTGGAGACCAAGAAATATGCCTTAAAGGCATTTTGTATCTCCACACTCCACAAGATGCATTGGAGGAATTAAAAATTCTCCAAAAAAGGATATCATGGGGATTGGAGGAATAAAAAGGAATTATAATTTTTTTGGGAGAGGGGATGCCTAGAGGAATGTGTGATTTCAAAAATCTTACATTCACCTAGGAAAAGAGCATTTAAAGCTAGTGGCTGGATGAAAAGGACAAAGAGTTGACTTTGTGGCTAATCATGATGATTAACCATTAACGACTCATTAGGAGGGGGATTAGAGGAAATGTTAGGTGGGATTAATGTTTGTAGGAGAATTTGACTAGGAGAGAGAATGAGTAGAGGGAATAGAAAATTAGAAGAATAATGTTAAGCGAGTTTAGGGAGTTAAGAGGGGATGCCTAGAGGAATGTGTGATTTCGAAAATCTTACATTCACCTAGGAAAAGAGCATTTAAAGCTAGTGGCTGGATGAAAAGGACAAAGAGTTGACTTTGTGGCTAATCATGATGATTAACCATTAACGACTCATTAGGAGGGGGATTAGAGGAAATGTTAGGTGGGATTAATGTTTGTAGGAGAATTTGACTAGGAGAGAGAATGAGTAGAGGGAATAGAAAATTAGAAGAATAATGTTAAGCGAGTTTAGGGAGTTTCTAGAAGAATGAATTAAGAAGATGATTTGTAGGAATCATGTAGGTTAACTAATTAATTGAAATTAATTAGCTAAGAGGAAGATTTGTGAGGATTTGATTTTTTTAGAAGAATAAAGAAATGGATTGATTTATTAAATAAATCAATCATATGCTATAGTGACAATATTAATTATATTTAATTAATATTGAGAGGAATTTGAATTAACATAATTAATTAATTAATTATGCGAAGAATTAAAAATAATTAAAATAATTATTTTTAAGTGTCTACATTTTGCCCCTCTTTGAAGCGAGGTGTGATGACACATTGATTCAAAGAATAATCTTGTTTTGATGTTGATATTGGTTTGATAGGATGCCCCGGCTCTTGATTGATAGATTATGGTATGGTGATGCCCCCTCGGGAGATCAATTGAGGTCTTTGATCTTTGGAGTTTTGCGAAATTGATATTTTGATAGATTTGATTTGATTCGATTGATAAAATCTAGATTCATTCTGGTTTCAAGAAGAATTCATCCTGTATAAGACAAAGATGATCAAAGTGTCTGGTTTCACGAAGGATTCATCCTTTATAAGACATGATTGATCACAATATCTGGTTTCAGGAAGGATTCATCCTGTATAATACATGATCGGAGTGTCTGGTTTCAAGAAGGATACATCCTGTATAAGACATGATTGATCACAACGTCTGGTTTCAAGAAGGATTCATCCTGTATAAGACATGATCGGAGTGTCTAGTTTCAGGAAGGATACATCCTGTATAAGACATGACTGATCACAACGTCTGGTTTTAGGAAGGATTCATCCTGTATAAGACATGATTAGAGTGTCTGGTTTCAAGAAGGATACATCCCGTATAAGACATGACTGATCACAACATCTAGTTTCAGGAAGGATTCATTCTATATAAGACATGATCAGATCACAATGTCTGGTTTCAGGAAGGATTCATCCTGTATAAGACATGATCAGATCACAACGTCTGGTTTCAGGAATGATTCATCTTGTATAAGATATGATTGATCACAACATCTGGTTTTAGGAAGGATTCATCCTATATAAGACATGATCGGAGTGTCTGGTTTCAGGAAGGATACATCCTGTATAAGACATGACTGATCACAACGTCTGGTTTCAGGAAGGATTCATCCTATATAAGACATGATCAGAGCGTCTGGTTTTAGGAAGGATACATCCTGTATAAGACATGAATCAGAATCAACATTGATTATGTGAGGAAAAAAAAAAATAGAGGAAGAAAAATTAAGGTGGAAGGGATAGATGAGGAACAAATATGAAGCAGTCGTGAGGTTTTTGGAAAGAAGAATACGAGATGCGAGACCACGAAGGAAAATGGGGGAAATTGAGAACTCCATGGGATTATTGAATTTAGGATTTGATGGAATGATGGTGAGATTTTGTGCACAACAAATGTGGAGAGCCAACCTAGTTTGATGTTGCCCTGAGTGACTTGCACCATTGATTATAGAAATCAGGATGCCATGAGAAATGCAAGGCATGGACTGACTCTGTAGTCAAACGGGAATTTCTTGCACGCAACAATGCAAGTGTTAAGAAACACTAATACAGAGTTGTGGGTTCGTGCAAGGAAACCCTCAAACACACTGATACCTCTTGTACACGAGAAGGTAAGTGTTGATAAACACTAGTACTAGGTCGCCGATTTATACAAGAAGGATCCAAAACATGCCATACTATGAAATATGCCCCAATATGCACCTATCATAACGTACCTAGATATGGAAGAACCTAGGCAGTCGTAAATAGTGGCAATCGTAGGTCAAAATATGCAAGCCTATATGAAAAGATCTAACAAAATCTAACAAGTCTCTTCCTTGCAAACACATTATACCTCTTGCCAAGAGTAGAAATAGGATGGACTTGGGATTGTTTCTCAAGACTTCTTAAAGTTTACACACAGAGGCATAAAATCTCAGTTTCAATGGGACATTCCTTGTTCATGACTCAGACAAAGACTTCATCATCATATGCATGTTTTATTGGGAGGTGGAAAAGAAGGAATGTTGCACATGGGTGGGCTGGATGGCAGATGATTTGTAGTATCGACATGATAGACAGTGGATCCGGTTATTTACCTTGGCATGTGCACAGAGATTTTCAGCAAGGTACTTGTCCATAGCGCCACCAAGTGGTTTTCACTAATGGATGAATTGTTTTTTTCTTTCTTTTTCTTTCTTTTTTTAATTTTTTTTTTTGTGTCATAAGGTGCCTGTTTGCCAAGTTTTTCACCAAAGTGATGATTTTTTCAAGATCTTTTTTTGATTTTTTTTTTTTCTTGATTTTTTTTTTTTTTGACAATTTAAGACTTTCTGAGAACTAAGCATAAAATCTTTTGAGGTGCATGATATTCATTGGATCATCCAAAGGATTGCTTTCAGGAGTAGCCAACTAATAAGCTCCTAATCCATATTTCACTGTAATTACATATGATCCAAGCCAATTAGGCTAAAACTTACCTTTCTTTTCTCTTTCTTGTAGATTTTTCAGATTTTCCATGAGGACAAGATCACCAACTTGGAATTCTCGGGTTCTGACTTTTTTATGATAACTCATGCACAGACGGTTTTGATATACTCGAAGATGATTCAAAGCCTTGAGGTGCCTTTTAACTAACAATTCTAGCTCTTGTAAGTAGGCAATTCTGTATTCTTCCTCTGGTAGGATGTTTTGCAGCGATACCCTTAGAGAGGGGATCTCGATCTCAAGGGGAAGGATGGCTTCGGAACCAAATACTAGGGAATAAGGAGTGGCACCTATGGGGGTGCAGATGGAGGTGCGGTAGGCCGACAATGCAGGATGGATTTGGAGGTGCCAATTACGGCCTGCTTCATTGACTGTCTTTTTTAGGATTTTTATTAGGGTTTTATTAGAAGCCTCAGCTTGGCCATTACCTTGAGGGTAATATGGAGTGGAGAAGCGGTGTTGGATGTTGAATTTTTGGCAGAGTTCTTTGACATCCTGGTTCTTAAATTGTTTACCATTATCTATGATGATAACTTTTGGGATGCCATATTGACAGATTAGGTAGTTCAGGATGAATTTGGATATTTGCTTGTCGGTGGTGAAAGTAAGAGGGATAGCCTCTATCCACTTGGTGAAGTATTCAGTGGTGGTGATAATGAATTTATGTCCGTTGAAAGATGAAGGGTGGATTTTCCCAATGAGATCGAGCCCCCACTGCGAGAAGGGCCATGGTGTAATGAATGGTTGCAATTCTTGTGACGGTGCATGAATCTTGTCGCCATGATGCTAGCAAGGGATGCATTTCTTCACATAATTGTATGCATCTTCTTGCATTTTAGGCCAATAGTATCCTCTTCTCAAAAAAAATTTAGCTAATGTGAGTCCACCTGAGTGTGCCCCACAGATACCCTCGTGTACTTCGCGTAATGCCCATTCTGCTTCTTGTTTATCTAAACACCTTAGGAGGGAACCATCAAAATGCCTTCTGAATAAGGTGTCTGCAAGGATGGTGTAATGGGCACATCGACGGATGAAGGTTTGTTGTTGGGTTTTGGTGAGGTGTGGGGGAATGGTGTTGTCTTTGAGGAAAGTGAAGGTTTCATGGTACCAAGGGGACTCGGGACCAACGAGAACACACACCATTTCAGACTCTGGTAGGTCGTATGCCGGTATAAACAATTGCTCGACCAAGAACTCACACTTCTGACTGTGTATTGACATTTGAAGGAGGGAGCCAATGGTGGCCATTGCATCTGCAGCCCTGTTGTTTGTTCGTGGGATTTGGTCAAACTTGATTGCCATGAAATGTTGCTTAAGATCTTCAACCATGGTACAGTAGGGAAGGAGTTTATCATCTTTTGTCTGGTATTCATTATTGACTTGTTTTATGATGAGTTGGGAATTGCCATAGACTTGTAATTCCTTTATTTTCCAGTGGATAGCCAAGCGTAAACCTGTGATGAGGGCCTCGTATTTTGCTATGTTATTGGTACATGCAAAGACTATCTTGTATGTTTTGGGGATGCCATCTCCTTGAGGTGTGACCAATAATATTCCTGCACCCAATGCATTTTGAGTGTAGGAGCCATCAAAATACAATTTCCATGTGGAGGATGTGGTAACAGTCATAATGAACTCATTTGGTAATTCCGTGAGAAGAGGATGGTCACCTGGAAGTGGAGCTTCAGCCAACTGATCTGCAATGACTTGTCCCTTTATTGCCTTTCTATCCACATATTCAATGTCAAACTCACTTAAGAGCATGACCCATTTGGTGGTTCTGCCAATGAGAGCAGCTTTGGACAAGAGATATTTAAGTGGATCTATTTTAGCAATTAATTTTGTCTTATTATTTAGCATATAGTGTTGTAGTTTCTATGTGTTGAACACTAATGCCAAACATGCTCTTTCAATGGGGGTGTAATTGAGTTCATATCCTACCAACATCTGACTGGTGTAGTAAATGGCGCGTTCCTTCCCTTGATCATTTGTTTGTGCCAACAATGCCCCCAATGCTACTGCAATAGTGCATATATACAAAATAAGGGGTTTCCCAAGAGGAGGTATCAATACCGGAGGTGATGCTAGATATTATTTTAGTTTCTCAAAGGTCTTTTGGCATAAGCAATCCCATTTGAATTTTGGGTCCTTGCGCAGGAGGTGTGCAAATGGATGGCACTTATCTGCTAGTTGTGAAATTAAACGTCTAACAGACTAAAGTTTTCTGTGGAGACTGTGCAGTTGTCTGAGAGTTTTTGGTGGAGGCATTTCCATAATAGCTTTTACCTTTATAGGATCAGCCTCGATGCCTCTGTGGGAAAAAATGAATCCCAGTAGTTTTCTTGATGTGACGCCAAACACACACTTTTTGGGATTTAGGTGCAGCTTGTATTTTTCCAATCTTTCGAAGATCTATTTTAGAATGGGGATGTGTTCTTGTCTTGTGTTGGATTTTCTTAGCAGATCATCCATGTAGTCCTCCATAATTTTGTGCAAGAGGTCATGAAAATTTGTTGTCATTGCCCATTGATACATAGCCCCAGCATTTTTAAGGCCAAAAGGCATGACCCGGTAATAGAAGGTACCCCATGGTGTTGTGAATGTAGTTTTATGCCGATCCTCATCTACTATCCTAATTTGGTTGTATCCAGAAAACCCATCCATTAGCGATAGCATTTCATGTCCTGTTGTAAGGTCCACAATCATGCCTATATTGGGGAGTGGAAAATCATCTTTAGGACAAGCTATATTTAGATCTCGAAAATCTGTGCAGATGCGGATGCCCCTAGTAGGTTTGCCAACAGATACAATGTTGGAGACCCATTCAACATAATCTATTGGTTTGATAAATTCTGCGTCTAACAACTTTTGGAGTTCTGCCTTGACCAGGAGTGCAATATGTGGGTACATTTTGCGCAATTTCTATTTTACAGGTTTTGCATCTGGGCGGATGGAGAGATTGTGAACCACCAAGGCAGGGTCCAACCCTGGCATATCGGAATAGGACCATGCAAAATTGATTTTTAACTCTGTAAGGAAGTTGATGAAGTCTTATTTTTCGATTTCTGTGAAGGATTTGGCAATAAGCACATTTTTCGAAATGACCTCGGTGCCCATGTTGATGCTATCTATTTCTTCTATCAACAAATTTGATTTGTCCTGTGGAAAGTAACCAATGGTAGGAAGGTCAAATCCCTCATCGTTAAGTGCCTTTTCTAGGTTTTCACTTTCAGATAAGCCCTTTGTTTTTATTTCTTGTTCATCTAAATGCGCCTCAAGGAGGTTTTCACCTAGGGAATCATATCTTTTTCTTTTATTATCTTTTTTGTGGCTAAGGGCATTGACTTGACTACCAAAGTATCCCTTTTTGTGTAGTTGAATACCCTTGATTCTGCTACAATCTTCCATATTTTGCGCTGTTAGGAGAGCAATGAGAACATTATCATCGACACAGATATCTAAAGTGGGTTTGTCTTGTTGGCCCCAATCAATGAGTTCAGGATGGACAAGATGTAGCTCGTGTGAAGTGGGAGGGGTTACGGGGGTGATGTTATTGATGTAAGCATCCAAGAAGATATCTTTCTCATATTCATAAGGCATTTCATGGAACTCCTCTTCGTCAGCACTTTCGATATGCGAAGAAGGACTAGAAGGGGCACCAATGATAGTAATCTTAGGCACTAGGGTGTACCCCAAGCCTCTATTGTATCTGTAGGAGATAGGATTTATGGGTTTTTTTCTTCCTTTCTCCGCTGGTCCTAGGCCGTGTCCTTTGTAACCCATTTTTTCAACTATGGCAGATGCTATTGGGTACATTTCTTTGGATATTCTTGTTGGATCTTCATCTTCTTCCCGGTATAGCCATGAAGAGATATCATCTTTGAGGCTCTTGTTATCAAGTGGGCCCCATTGCTGGAAGGTGGTGTTTTGGCATTGCATGACTGGTTTTGGGTCCTTTTTTTTATCTCTTTTGGTTTTCCAAATGACTTAGGAGAGAGAGGGAGGTTGCCTATTAATAAGATGTCCTCCAATTTGTATTCTCCACAGCCATTGTCCAAGATCTTGATTTGATTATCTAGTTGGGATGATGTGGAGGCAACATTTGATGTGTCAAATGGAGGCGTTGACGAGGGTCTATTTAGTGGGCAATGATACGGATGCTTCCCCTCTAATAGTTTGCAATATTGAAAAGGTTGGGGATCATTTTTGATAGTGATCTCTCTTCCGTTATAGGGGAATTTGATGCATTGGTGATAGGTGGAGGGTACGGCCTGCAAGGAATGAATCCATGGCCTCCCATGGAGAATGTTGTAGGGGAGGTCAAGATCTAGTACTTGGCAAGGGGTTTCAATTGTAATGGGGCCCACTTGAAGAGGTAAGGTGACCACGCCCTTTGAAATTCTTTCTGCATCATCATATGCCTTTATTGTGATCCTTTCTGATGTGTCTATCAGATCCTTAGAAAGTCCCAATTGTTTTATTAATTTGTATGTACATAGATTAAGCCCAGATCCACCATCTATTAGGATACGTTTGACCTTGTGCTTGTGGATAAGAGCTTCAATGTGCAAAGGTTTGTTATGGTCTTCATCTGCGGGAGCATCTTTGGAGTTAAATACAATGTGTTGTTGGGCAACAAGGTTTCCAATGAGGGCTTGGAATTGGGTGGCGTTGATGTTATCTGGAACGTGTGATTGGAGAAGGGCTTGTTCCAAAATTTCTTTATAGACCGGGGAAGTCTTGAGAAGTTCTAAAATGGAGATCTGCGCTGGTGTCTTCCCAAGTTGATCAAGGAGGTCATATCGGCGAGTGGAAGACATGGGTGGGGGGTTTGGTGGGGGAGGAACTCCTTGGATGGTGACTCTTCCTTGGTGTGTAGTTGCATTGTAGTCATTCTAGAAATGGGAGGTGGAAGGCGTGGCCCCTTGAATGACTATCCTAGCAAGATTTGGTCTGCTTTGGGAAGAAGGAGAATTGACTCCTTGGATGGTTATGACATTGACATGATTGTCTATAGGTTCAATGCGACCTACTAAAAAATCAAAACCGGTTATGTGATTAGCGTAGTCATAACCCATTGCATTAGATGATAAGCATTTTCCTTTATCATGCTTCGAGAAGGGTTCTTGGTACATTTTGAGTTTGTCATTGTTATTACCAGGTTTTGCATTTGCTACTTCAATCTCACCTCTATCAATGAGATCTTGTATGTAGATCTTCAGTTTCATACACTTTCGTGTATCATGTCCCTTGATACGATGGTATTCACAATTCTCATTTTCATTATACCATCTCGGTTTAGGTTGATTGGGGTCAAATGGGCGAGTGATTGGAAAAACCACTACACCTAGTTGGACAAGTTTTTGAAACACCACTTCAATAGGCTCAGCCAGAGGAGTGAAATCTCTTGGAGTCCTGTTATTCGATCGGGGTGGTTGTCCCTGGATTGAGACATTGTTGTGAGGTTTTTGGGATTTATTTTAGTTGTTGAATTGATGATTGTTGGTGGTAGATTTTGGGGGAGCGGCCACGGTTTGGACCCGCTTTGCATCAGTTACACCATCATTGACCACGTTTTTGTTCTTGGACCAGAATTTTGGCTTATCGTTATAATAAGAGGAAGAACTTTGTGTTGATTTCTGGTAATGTTTCGAGGTTCCTTCCTCCAACAAGACACGTTCGAGGGCGAAGCCCTTATCTGTCAATTTTTGGAAGGATTTGATACATTGAGATATTAAAGGTCTTGAAAGTTCAAGCACCAAGTTCTTTTGGAATAGTTCAATTTGATGTTGTTCTGGCATGT